>NC_089792.1:32428670-32536170 GCF_040412425.1 Macrobrachium rosenbergii | reverse complement strand
AAACGGACGAAATAAAGAGTCGATGCGTTTCCATTCTGCCAGTAAAAAGGATCTGATATATTGTTCTTTGCTACTTGAGAATCTCTGGTCGAGACTGCAAGTGACTACATATATAACTGTACTGGTGATGACACTGAAGCTTCATTTCCGTTCAATCCATTTTCAAAGGAATATTATGCGGTTCGGAAATCACCAGTAAAGGAACTTTCATGTTGTCTCTACTCATCTCGAACATAATCCTTCGAGAACCGTGTTTAAATGATTTACTCTAACATTTACACGTATAAGGCACACAAAATTACGGTGAAACGGTTTGCACCAATGTTCGTGTGATAAATAATGACACAGTATTCTACGGTATTTACCCCTACTACGTACGGATATTCTACTTAAGAGCTTGCAACTCTGAAAATGCATTTTTCTTCAGTTCTCAGAAATCCTACCTCGCTATCTTGCCGTCACTTTTTCATTTAATTAGGGATAACAATTGCGACTGTAGCGTCAACCAAATAAAAAACTACACTGTTCATGTAAAAGTTTAAATAAATAAAACTAAGATTTTAGTCGGAAATTTAGCATATTGTGACAGGTAAGAAAGAACCTTGTTGTACAGTATATTGCAAGAAAACTGGGAAACCTAACAACATAGGCAATACATGAGTATGAAGCAATGTATGGAAATGCCTAATTCATCACTGTGGCACTTGTCTATACTCCCTGACAATTCAAGAAACCGTATTTTAACTCGCATGCCGGTCTGCTTGGGGAATATAATGGCAAAGATTTCAGTTACATGTAAAAATGAGTTGACCTCTGAATAGAAAAAAGGTACACAGGTAGTGGCTAGTTTACTAGATAAGATTACTATAAAGAAATAATTAGTAATATGAATGTACCAGAACAGAATTGGGGTGGATTTAATGTTAAAAGACAATACTGCAATTACAAATGTACATTCTTCTAAGCATTGCAGGAGCAATAAAATAACATTCACTAAAATACTGTGAAAATATTCATGGAAAAAAATGCATGCAAACTAATCAATCTAGCAAGCTAATACTCACCTTCATAAAACTAAACCTTTTCTCAATTAGAAGCTACTTTGAACTCTGTTATTTTTGAATTTCAGCAAATTACGGGGCAAATGCAATACACTATAATATATATATCCATTTCTTTTGAAACCGTGAGACCTTTACTACAAATTTTCCTCTTATAAATATGTTTTTCTGCCCAGCATAAATACAGTGGTTTTAAGAAGCATAAAACAGAGATAACATGGTTCCATTAAGATAATCTTTTTACATAAAAGCCAATTTAGTTTTCTAGGATTAAAGAATACCATCAAGATCTGGCACTCTTACGTATGCAACGGACTAATTAGCAGCGCAAAATTTGAGGTTGTTTTGGAGGGCTTAACTGAGGACAACCTCCACCAGGACTCTTTTCCCAAATCTCCTCATTGCATGATTTTGAGCAACAGCATTAACAGTAAGGATAGTTCATAATTATGTAGAACAAATTTACGAAATTCCTTAATCTTTTTAATCGCAGCACACTTTATTATTTATTTATACCATGTACCTCTAGTAAAAGATGTCTTCATGTTGAATTAATTTATCATTTAACGCAGTGACGACAACTTGCTAGTTACCATATATCACATTTAATTTCCTCCATTTATCAGGCATTTAAGAGGCGCAACTCTGCATCATACTGCAACATTACTGAAGCTCCGAATGAACAGTAATAATAAAATTATGTCTGACGATTTATATACATTTCCTTTGCTTAGAAACATTGCATCAGAAGTAAAATTTATATCGGTTTGGGTAATCAGTGAGTAAAATCATTGCTAAATATATATATAATCACCTGATACATATTTACAAAGGTTTGTGATTTTTCTTTTTTTGCCAGTTTTCAGGTGGCCCACACTACCACATAATAAAAGGCCCGATATTAGAATTTTACTGTACTAATGATAGGCAGTAACTATACAAAGTGTAGAACAAGACGGGAATGCTCCTGATTACAGATATATGGATATACACGAAGGTATTGCACATGCCTACACCACTACATTTCTGCACCCAGTTTTTCTGTCACCTAAAGCATTGTGCTTCCCTCAACCACCATCACCACTTGCCCCCAAAACATTAGTTTCAGTTTCATACAGTTTCAAGGGTACTCACCTAATATCTCCTCGAACACCTATGCATGTAGCGTCGGTAATTTCAGGATCAAGCACAAAGAGATCTTCTGTGCAGATATCAGTGACGTAATGAAGGTGCTCCTGTGCATGATCAATTCTGAAGAACCTTTCTGCAGTACAAGCTGCAAGAAATAAATTTGTGTTAGCTTCACAACATATGAATACCGTATCGATCCAATGCTAAAATTTATGGTTGAACATATTAAGACTATGTGTTTTTCATAATAATCTTTAAACGAATATGAAAATGAGACACAGTGTAGAGTAGCCTACTTACTGCAATTCATACCTACGGCTAATAAAAACAAAAAAATGCCAGTCAAACGACAGAAATTTTTCAACTTAGTAAGGCACCGCTTTTATTTAGTAAGTCTTAAATAAACAGACGTATAATTCATCTTTGAAATGATACACCTCCTGGGAGACCTTTTTTACGCTATAATTCTGTGAATTGTGATCTGGATCACAGCAAAACAAATGATTGGGAACAAAGTGTCTAGGAGCAATGCCTTTGGAGACAAAGAGTCGGAGACGGCTATGGTGTGGCCGAAGAAGGATTCAAGAAGAGGCCTATTACTTGGCATAACACCAGCGCATACCATGAGCAGTAATGCGATTCATCTGATCATTTTCCTGTAGTCAGAACAGATGCAAACTCGTTTAAAAGTAAAGCATATTAGAATAACATTTTCCGATCAACCCAAAAATTCCTTAGAGTACAACCGAAAAAAAATGGAATATAAAATGTACTGGCGTGTCAAAATCATAGATTGCAGCTAGCATTGTTGTTTTGTTATGTTATAATGATATATGTGGAAACTATCTGGCTTCCTGGTAAACATATTCTAGTTGGTGAGTTTGGTCCAAGGTTTAACGTTGCTAAAAAATCCAAGTAGAACGATTTCGCAGTTTATTTGGCATTCAAAAAGGATTTGGAATTTCCGAATTTCACCATCAATATTGATATTTTATTTTAGCGTATTCTCTTTAAGGGGATGTCTGGTAGGTTCCTGCATTCTCCACCTGAGCTCTTATTTAGTCAGTCCTCCCATTTATACCTAAAGATTTTTGGGACCACACTGCTTTTCCCATTTCTTCATATGCACAAACCATTTCAATCTTCTGATGTTACAATCTTTTTGTTAGTCTCAGAAGACCACATCATTCTAGTAATTCCTCATTTGTGACATCTTCCCAGCTTTCTCAACCATGAATTTCAGTATTTTATTATAACCTTTTCAGAATTTCTTCTACGCTTTCTGTAAGTGTTCGTCTGTTGGTTCAGGCCTAGAATTTCATCTTTTAATCCGAAGGGCTTAAAAAAGATCTTCAGTCAGTTTAAGCTTATCCGTTTCTGTAAGGTCCTGGCCATTTTTAGAGAATTAGAAATTGGATGGACAAGGAGGCAAGAACTGAAACATCATCACTGAAAATGAAGTTCAAGATACCTCCTTACAGTGTGATACGAGGCGGTTAGCAAGACTGCATACTTTGAGAAATGTCCAGAAAGCTATCCTTTTTTTTTTTGTCAGAAAAATATATGTTGAAAGCTGTGGGAGAGTTTCGAGCCTTAGTTTTAATAATTAATTCAAATAGGTGAGCCGAAATGGTTCTGACTGCTACCTGGAGTGAACATGTAGCATTCTAACACATTAGTTTACTTTGGAAGGCAGTGGTGTACTCGTGTGAGTTTGCTGAGTGACAAACAATCGGGTGTGTTAGTCACCAATATTGTTACTTCCTTCGAGGTAAATATGTGTACGATATTCATGGGATAATGAGGATTCAGAAACACTGAGTCAGATATTCTCAAAGGCAAGAGCTCAGAAGAAAGCTAAAATCTGATTCATATCTCAACAGCCGCTGCATAGTGATGTAAACAAGGTCCGAATTATATCATGATAATTTTCTTCAGAATCCACTGTTGTCTTTGAAGTTATGTGACACAGTGCCTTAGGGTCAGAGAGTAACTGATTTTACTGTTATCAGTGGTGTGAGCAATGAAAAACTGAGACATTTAGTTTGAGGAAGATGGAGAGAAACAGAGAAACGTTCAATATAAAATCCCAAATTTTATTACACCAAATGGCCTAAGAACTTTCATATACCTTCAAACCTGGTTAAGGTTGGGCTGAAATATGCCCAGTAAATCTGTAACAGACAACCGTCAGGAAAGCCTAATTCAAATGTGCATCTATGCGGTACAATGAAGATAAATGAACCCCGGAAATAGCACTTTTACAAAAGCTTCATATTCTGAAAACTACTGTTCCTTCCCTTATTAAGCCTGAAATCTTATGCTATCCCCACACTCACAATCAAAATTCCATCTTACAATTTCCAAGGTGTACTATGTACCACAATTATTTCACTGGAACATTCTATAATCCATATATACCTTTCTCACTCTAACCAGCTGATTGAGTGTACTTTCATATCCTTACCGGATCATCTCACTTGTAATCCTATTAACTCCTGGCATCTTTCCATTCTTCAGTTCTAATTATCTTCCTTATATCTGCGACAGTCATATCCACAAACATTCCCAAGTTTTACTGGATACCCTTTCCAGGATAAGGTCACTGATGCAACAAGGAGTGTTTATGGTTAGGGAGATAAAATCAGTGAATGGTGAGATGATGAAACTATAATGTTATTGAAAAATGTAGAAATGTTTGAAGTGTGCTTGCAGGACACGTAAGAGATGATCATTTAACTGTATACAATAGACGAATAGATGCGGAGTAAAGGAGAAAGTGAGTGAAAAAAAAAAAAACAGAAACCGGTACCACTGACGGAGAATTTGGGACTAATTCCGAGCAAATACTTACAGGAGAAAAAGATTTCCTTTAAGAATAAGTACAAAGAGAAGTTGATAAACAAGTGGATCTTCGCATTAAAGATGCGAGTAGTTACATACTTTGTGAAGACAATACAGTCCTGTGACGATGGAGTAATGTAAGTTGTAATAGTTGAAGGGTAGAAGTGAGGGTAGATATAGATGTAGATGTAGATATATATATATAGCCTATATATATATATATATATATATATATATATATATATATATATATATATATATATATATATATATATATATATATATACATATATACATACATACATATAATAACAGGGGCTCATTTAAACTGGATGGTACTTAGTGGATATATTTATTCAGGAAAAGTTCCAAGCTTTCTAAGACTAACAGCCCTCATACCATACGATGAGGTGTTAGTCCTAAAAAGCTTGGAACTTTTCCTGAATAAATACCTCCACTAGATACCATCCAGTTGAAATGAGGTCCTGTTAGTAATTGTATTATTGCAGAGAACAACTGTGTAAGTGATAAAGTTATTATATATAGTATGAATGTATGTAGTGTCTATGTACATTACGCAGGTATGTGCTTGCAGGCATACATCTGTATTTGTGCATTAAAATATGAAATCACTATAATTTAGGTGCTGGTCCACTACAAGTAAACATCTAACGGAATCCTGTTGTAATATACGAGTTTTCTCGTCTTAGTACTGGTTACAAAAGGAAAGAGATGCTCATTAAGTTATACCTTACAGCATATCCCATCTTCATAATGGCTGAAATGTTACCCTTCCACTTCACTCATTTCAATTGTAATGTTGAGATTATATAACGGCAATATATCTTCTACCAAGGAAATGCAATACTAAGTGCCCTACCTAATTAGAGAAATAAAAAGACACGGGAATAACAACCTACTTCAATGTTCTCTTGAAAAACCGTGGAGCGTTTGATCTCCCGGAGCCCTATCTTCATTACATAACAGCTCCACTTGATCCACTTGGCCTCCAAAAGGTATCCCTTTTCCCCTACAACCATAACCACTTCTCATTAACAAGCACTTCAGCTTTGCCTTCGTGAACTACTCTGGATTGTATCCCCTACCCTTACCCATCCAAAATATATAATTACATAACATTATTTTGAACTCTTATTTTTCTGTTTGGCCGCATGTTTACGGTGCTGTGAACACGTATGTATTTATGTGGGTACATATGCAAATATATGTTCCCTGTGTTACTTTAGCTATTTTCAAGAATCGAACGTCTAACTATCTGTCCTCGTTGTATAATAAGCACTTGTTTTCCATTCCAAAAACCTTCAATATGAATGAGAAATAAAGAAAGAAAACTTTCATACTAGGTCTCAAATACAATATCCCACGGGATCATCAAAATGGAGAAAAATTTAGTCAAGTCATGCATACATGTATATCTGTCTAGATGAAGTATTTTAGTGAAACTGAAATGAGACACTGCCTTGTATAGAAATAGGACGGAGAAGGAAAAAACTTTAGAGAGAATAAAAATTTATTCTACAGTAAGCAAATGCAGAGAGTGAAAGGTTAATGAACATATGGATCTCAGAATAAAAGATTCAAATGAAGTGATGCTGTTGGAAGTAAATGCAGTCTCAGGTAGCTGGGGTGATTACTTTGAAATCTGATGAATTTGGAAAACAAAAGAGAAGCAGATCTCAATAATGCAAAAGCGGAAGTGGCTGTTGCAAGGCAGAAAATGCCTGCAGAAGTGACACCAGGAGTTGATGGTTAGTGAGACCGAGTGGCTGACTAAGGTTCGTAAGAATTACAGGGGTCATAAGTTAAGTATACCTTAGTTTAACCAGACCACTGAGCTGATTAACAGCTCTCCTAGAGAGGGCTGGCCCGAAGGATTAGACTTATTTTACGTGGCTAAGAACCGATTGGTTGCCTAGCAAAGGGACCTGACAGCTTATTGTGGAATCCGAACCACATTATACCGAAAAATTAATTTCTATCACCAGAAATAAATTCCTCTAATTCTTCATTGGCCGGCCGGTGACTCGAACGCGGGCCCAGCAGAGTGCTACCCGAGAACTATACCGACCCGTCCGACGAGGAACTTACCGGGGGCATAAATGATGCTTCGCACACCAGGGAAAGTGAAGGTGTATAATACAATTTTGATTGAGAAAGACATGACACAAGGAGTGATAGCGGAAAAACAGTGTGGGTTTAAACTAGATAACGATGTGTGGATCGAGTTTGCTATAAAAATTATGAAGTTTGAAAGAAAAAAAGAAATATGGAAGGTTCAATAGAGGTGAGGAGACAAGCTGTTTTGTTCAATTGGAAGTTTTTCGAGTTAGTAGACAACAGAAAGGGTCCTTTAGTAAGAGAAAACTGGCTAGAAGACCCGGGTGTGTTACGTCTCTGTGGATGTTTGATATCTTTATGGATGGAGTGATGCCACAAGTCAGGGAAAGGACATCAGATAACGGTGCACAGTTGTGGGATAATAAAGTGACTTATAAATAGTGTGTGGAATCACTGATGTTTGCATCAGTGTAAGGCTTAGGGATAGATAGTGAAGAGAAATTGCAAAAAAAAAGTACAAGAATGTTAAAAGATTTGGAAGAGACGAAACTTTAGAGTAAATGGGTAAATGGGTAAAAAGAAACCAGGGAGGTGAAGCTGGATGGAGGAAGAATGGAAGCAGCTGAATCATACATGGGATAAAAATAATAGCTAATGGAAGAATGAGAGAAAGTGGAGTCACAGCATAGGTGGAGCAAGAAAAGTAAAGGGATATATGTAAAAGATGGGAAAAAGACTTGAATTGTCTATGGATGCCAAAATGGAAATGCGAGAAGTGATTGTTGAAGTGTGGAATATGAATGCCAATGACAAATAGGTTAAAGCTACTGAGACTGTTTGCCTAGTATATGGAGCCTGGGAAGAACTGAAAGGCTGAGAAATATGGAGATATATAAAAGTGGTAAAATGGTTAAGAGTACATGAAAGGTCGATCAGCGCATTTTGAGACAGTTTAGTCACATGAAGAGAATGGATGATGGAAGGTTGATGGAAATTTTAGAAATAAAAAGTGTTAGGGAAGAGGAGGAGAACACGACCACAGAGAAAGGATTAGATAGATGGCGCGGAAAAAAGTAAGGCAAGACTGCAATATCCATGACCGGCAAGAGTGCATGGAAAATGATTAGTGAATAACACATTGTGTAGCAGAATGTTATGCAAAGTAATTCCATGCAATATAATTTCGTTTACGTAAATCTGGCCAGTGAACGAAAATGTAAATTAAATGAATTAGTGCCACCGATTAAAATGACTATGGAAATGGATAATCCCAGTAGGTATCTGTTTTTGGATTACCTGATACATAGAGGTAAATAATGGGTTTAAATATAGTGTATACAATAAGTCTGCTAATATTTCTTCCTATATATACAATTCTGTTCTGGGCTAAGCAATGAAGCGTTGAATGTTTCTTTGTAGTTATTACCATAAGTCCTTTTTGCCGCTAGTAATACACTGTCTAATAAAGAATTAGGTTATTATAATTTCTTGCTAAAATTTGAATGACATCAATTTCATTACCAATATACTCAGGGCTACCTATATGTATTGCTCTTAAAAACATGGATGTGAAAACTAATTCTTTTACTGCTTTGGCCAGAATGAAAATCTAGAGATAAAGGAAGGTTTTCAGCGCTACACTTTTAAATCCATGTATACTTCTCTGTATCAGAAAACCCAAAAAGCGTAGGCTACCGTTCTTTTCTATTCCATGCTGGATTTTTTTAATGGGACCCATCCATTTTAAAATGCATAATAGTCGGCAACCTATCTGACCCATATTACAGTGCGTTGAAGGATTTTGTTTAATATTCTTATATCAAAAGCTTCCACAAATGCAAATTGTTACAACTGGAGATAGATTACAAACAGCCATACTGATGAATGTCTTCGAGTAATATTTCCTATTGAATTCAAATTTACATTCTGGTACACATATTTTCATTAACTGTATTAGGGAATTCTTGAAAAATGGTATATGCAACTGTCTGCTCTCTAAGGTATCAGATCAAAATTTTCACCGATCATCAACAGGTACTTTTGTGAATAATGATTCACATCAAAACTCACGTGCCTTGAATCTTATTAACCAGTTTATTGTGCAATTTACTTACTGTTCTTTATATTGGCATGAGAGAACTATAGATGAAACCGATCAGGATTTATACCTTGTGTTTCACATTTCCAGGAGAACTGATGTCGCAAATTTCTTCAGCCCTGTGTCGATAGAGTATTTAAAAATTGTGAAGAGTTATTCCATGATGAAGACGGACAAGTAGCAGAACCAAATGGCGCAAACATGGAAAGCTTTAGTCTAAATTAAAATGCTTGTGGAAGCTAAGTTCAGTACACCTTAGTTTAACCAGACCACTGAGCTGATTAACAGCTCTCCTAGAGAGGGCTGGCCCAAAGGATTAGACTTATTTTACGTGGCCAAGAACCAACTGGTTACCTAGCAACGGGACCTACAGCTTATTGTGGAATCCGAACCACCTCATACCGAGAAATGAATTTCTATCACCAGAAATAAATTCTCCAATTCTTCATTGGCTGGCCGGAGACTCGAACGCGGGCCCACCAGAGTGCTAGCCGAGGACGATATCGACCCATCCAATGAAGAACTGCTTGTGGAAGCGATCACTGAGAATGTAAGGAGGCTAATAGTAAGGCTGACGAATGAAGACACCAAATTTGATGAGATTACAAGCGAGATGCTGCAGTGTAGTGGTGATAATATAATTGCGTGGCTGACAGGGGTTTGTAATGAATGTCTGGATAAGTGTAAGGTACTGAAGGAATTGGTTAGAAGAATAAATATTCCACTTTATAAAGATAAAGGTGACAGAACCAACTGTAAGTACTATAAGGACATAGCACAAATACTTGATATACCTTGACAACGTTAAGACAGATGTCAGAAAGACTGATAGGAGAAAGAAAAAGTGTGGGTTTAGACAAGGAGGAAGGTGTGTTTTTGAAGTGTTTGAAATGAAACGCTGAACAACGCTGCATCTAGCATTTGAAGATCTAGAAAAATCTTTTGATAGCATTGGTATAGGCTGCGTGGAGGGTGTTGAAATTTTATGCTGTTAAAGATAAGGTATGTGAAACTGAATGTTTTTTATAATGAAATGAAAGTGTGATACAATAAGCAGACTGTAAAGTGTGTGTAAGCAGAATGAGTCGAAAGTCAATGTAAGCAAGAATAAGGTTACGAGGAAGATGGAGCAATCAATGACAACATGGACATGGATGGTGGAAGAAAGAGGTTAATACATGTAGCTATTTCGAAATATAAATAACAAATGATAATGGGATGAGACGGAGAGTCACATAATGAGTGCAGTAAGTAAGGTAGCAAGGACTGGGAAAACTCGGAACAGCCTTGGATAGCAAGGTAGTAATGTGTATAGGGAATGTGTAACCAACACTGCTTTAAGGAAGTAAGATTTGGATATGAATTGTTTGCAAAGTATAAGTGAGTTAAGATGAGATAAATGATGATCTGTGGAAATAGTAAAAGATGAAAGCAGGTGAAAAACCAATGTTTTGAGACAGGTTAGTCATGAGCAAAAACTGAGGATGATAGGTAGATGAAAAGATACTGTAACTTAAGATTTCTTACGAGGTGCTCGAGTGTGTGCAAGATAGATAAGGGATTTATCCATGAGGCAGCAAATAAAGTATAAATGTGGCAATGACTTGAGTTAAAGTTCAGTCCTGGAGTCACCCTTTATTACGTACAAATGGTATAATGGTAATATATATATATATATATATATATATATATATATATATATATATATATATATATATATATATATATATATTAAACACACACACACACACACATATATATATATATATATATATATATATTAAACACACACACACACACACACACACATATATATATATATATATATATATATATATATATATATATATATGTGATATGTATGTGTGTATATGTGTTCAAATGCAGACATTAATCATACAGAAGAAAATTAAAATTACAATATTAGAACCACAACCTATTTTGCATTACATATGAATGAGTAACGTATAAACATACATTGCCTTCAAGCAGAATAATCTAAAAAAAATAAATAAATAAATTGCCTTAATACAGAATAATCTAAAAAAAAAAAAAAAAATAAATGTGCAAAACCGCTCCAACGCACCCAGGATTTCCAAGAGGAAATGCCGTATATTCAAGGTTCCACAATCTCCCGACAAATCTGGGAAAAGATAAATGTGGACGAAAACCGCACACTCAATTCTCTCCAAACAGTCACTTTCCCTTTTATCGAACTTCAGATACGGAAAACTTTTACCAACTTTCCTAATTAACGCCGAAGCCATAAAATGGCTCTCCCGAAACAGCATTAGACAGAGATCTCACCAGGATCAGTTCAACAAGACCGCCTAATTGCAAGCAACCTCCATTATCTGCCGACTTGCAATAATGCTGGTCATGACTTTGTTTTGCTGTTGTCTACTTTCAGGGTGCAATGTCTCGCCTGTAAATAGGAGACACTAGCGAAGTCAATGTTAATTACGCACTTTACAAAATAAAGACATGTTCACCTCTCGCTCTTAAAAGTTCACGTAACGTCTTCAAATGTTCACAAACATTAACGGGGTACTGTATTAGTGAGGGGTTGTCTTAAAGTCAGATGCTCGCAAAATGGCACAATGAATTTATAAACACAAACATATACATACAAACATGTATTTTGTCTATCTATTTTATATATATATATATATATATATATATATATATATATATATATATATATATATATATATATATATATATAAATTTATATGTGTGTGTGTATATAGAAATAAAATTATTCATGATGAATTGCAAATCGTCTGTGAAGTGTCAAGTGAACTGTCTTCTAAAGAGCTGAGTATCCTGATTTTTCACGACAATCTGATCGACGTCTAACCGATAGCTAAGCACCTACGCAACCCAAGCTGCAATATAATGCAAATTTCGCATTATTTTGGAGATAGCAACGTAAAAGACCCAATTTTACATAGTTTTACCACAAAATATCTTGTACTTGGCCTAAACGATAACATTTAAATAAACAGTTCCGTCATAATGAATAAATAGTAAAAAAAATCTTTTTGAGTTCAAGGAGTACAATGCCCCCTCGCCAGCAACACTCCGCCTCAAGTGGTAGCGGTAATGTTACAAAATGGCATTGTGAAGAGTATTTGTCTTAATCGTTCCTCGCCCCATGTCAAAAGTAATACAGCAGAACAAGTAGAGAATGGCCACCTTAAGACGGAATTGGCAGTAGCTCCTTTTACTGCACATTCAAACTTTCAACATAACTCTGTCATGAAGAATGGCGTGTGATACCCTGATGAAGAACTTTACTAAATTACACACAAATACATCTCTTGTACATAAATACATCGACGTTATTCATTCTTATACATTCACTGTACATATCTCTTTGGACTGAAGGTTACTGAGCAGCTAGTAACACCTGAACTTCAGGATGATACAAAGAAATGAAATTGCTTAGACTTATTTAACAATTAAACTCGTGGAGAAAGAACTGTTCATTGCCTATAAATTGCTAAAGGACTTATTTTCATTTACTGCAATAGCCATAAAAAAATGTCACCCAATGACAACCACAAAACTGCATTACATCTCAAAAATAATGCAAAGCTTACGATACAAGTGCTTCGGGAGCTGTGCTCGTTTGAGAACCAGGAAAATGTATCATGTTTCGAACATCATTAAAAACCGATATTTGGTATAAACCACATAAGTTTTAGAAATACCGAATAGGAAGTAGAAACATATCAATGTGCAGAGATACTTTCAAAATAAAGGGCCAGTAAGGGAAAATATATTGTGAAGCATATACTAAAAAAAAAAAAAAATGGTTACTACATTTAAATTTTCAACCAAATAACTTCAAGTCCATAAACCAAAACATGAGGCGTGACATCAAAATATATTTATTGTGTGTGTGTGTGTGTGTGTGTGTGTGTGTGTGTGTGTGAGAGAGAGAGAGAGAGAGAGAGAGAGAGAGAGAGAGAGAGAGAGAGGGGGAACTTAGTCGAAACAGTTTGTTAAAAAACGAAACCAACTGCAGCTTGCAGAACCAGAACTGTGAACTACACAGAACAAGAGAGGTCCCTTCACAATGAGGCACTCTACTGGTCAGGAGGGAGAACAAAAGGGCAAGGCCCACACACAACATAGGTAATGCCGGTCAAGAACACTTCACCTTAACAATTTGGCCACTACCCACTCGGGGGAAGAGTACTCTTTCTTTAGAATAAAGGCAAAATAGGTTACCCGACGTCTGCGTTTTATATATATTATACATAGTCGTATACATGCTTTCATACATTACACTACATGAATGAAACCCATCGGTATAAAGACTTGAAAATGCACGAATACATGCAGGCGTACAAAACTTACCCACAAATGTAGATTTACATTAATTTACTGAAAAATTCACTGAAAAGTGAACTACTCAAATCGCAAACTACTTTAAGATATCAATATCATGTGTTTTAAAAAACCTAACAGTATTGATAAATTCGTCGATAAAGGTTATCCCCAATACTCTTTAGGTTAAAAACTTTGTTCAGTCTTACCTGGAGTCACAAGCAACTGACGAGAGTTAGTAAATGATAAAGAATGCATTTCACTCGCGCTTAAAAAAATTGCAATCGATGTAACAGCACTTACAGCAAAGCAAAAAAGAGACCCTATTAAGTTAAAGCTGTTTAAAGATACAAATTGCTTATAACTTGTTTGTACGAAAAACTGCATTAATACAATTTGTCAGCATAATAATGATGACGATATAAATAATGACAAAAACAAATATTGTTAATATTCGAGCTCTCGAATACTTATATCATAATTTGCGAGCAATGAATGAGCTCGACCCACTCAATTCACGCTGTCATTTCCAGAGTCAACAGGGACCACCATATGAAATTCGCTCTTCTATTCATATTAAACAGAGATTACACAAATTTTGTTTGATGTATTTTTGCTCGTGGCAAAAGACCTATGCGAGAGGAAGTGACCTGATGTGCGATTTATGTAGGGAAAGTACCAGTAAAGCCCTTACATCTATAAACAGGTGGCTTGCAAATACTATTATTGTTTCTGGGAGAGCTGTAGTTTTGGTGAATAAAACCCGTTTCCATTCCACAATGCCAGGTTATTATGATCAAAACGCTTTTACAAAGATTTCGGAGCGTAAATTCTGCTTGAAATAATAACCTTTTGATGATCGCGAATATAGTGGGGCGTATTTAGTGCCATGAGCTCTTTTATTATATATATATATATATATATATATATATATATATATATATATATATATATATATATATATAGTGTAGATATATACATATATATGTATATATATATATATATATATATATATATATATATATATATATATATATATATGTATATGTATGCGTATAACTGAATCACAAAGATATGGAACGTGAATGTATAAATCGAGGCAAAAGACACGAAGGAAAGGTGAAACAACGGAGTGGTTGCTAGGCCTTTCGACACACGGTCCTTTACTCGCTATTATATATATATATATATATGTATATATTATAATATATATACATACATACATACACGTATATATTGAGTACAGATATACGCATTATATATTTAAACAATATATATATATATATATATATATATATATATATATATATATATATATATATATATATATATATATATATATATATATATAATATATATATATATATATATATATATATATATATATATATATATATATATATATACATAATACATAATTAATTATATTTTTACAAAGAATATTTTCAAAATTTTAAACCGTCGTACTTATGAGCGTAAGCCAAAGGCTGTTCATAATGGTAGAACGAGTTAAATGTAACAATTCATCAAATGACACCATATTAGAAATTTAGGCCTATTTTTTGTGGGCGCAGCTAGATTTGAGTTCTTTTTCAAAAAAATTTTCGTAGTATTCACTCTAAAAGTTATATAAAAGATAATCTGTATGAACTCGATGCTTAGGCTATGAACTGCGCTGCAGATACGGCCCCTGCAATTAGGTCACGTAATACAAAACCTCAGCTGTTACTGCATATTATATTACTTTATTTGCATATGTATGTATATGTATATATGTATATGTATAATACATATATTTATATATATACTGTAATATATATATATATATATATATATATATATATATATATATATATATATATATATATATATTGTAGTGGGCTTCTTGGTGTATTCTGTACCATACTTTTGTACCAAATAGGGTACACCGAATCGACTTCTAGGTAAAGACAGGCGGCCAGGCACGCTCCGTTAAAAACCATGTGCTTCTGTTGTCCTAAGCAGTGAATTAGAAGCATGGTTGCCTGTGGTAGTAACTGTGGTAAAAATGGGCATGCGGCTTGCATGATGTTACCAATTTCAAAGGGGAAATTACATTAATAAAATGTTTTGTATATATACAGTATATATATATATATATATATATATATATATATATATATATATATATATATATATATATATTATATATATATATATGCGCTTGTGAATAAAGATCCGTTAGGCCAAACGAATGCAGCTTCCTATTTTTTTTCTTTTCTTTCCCTTACTACATTGCAACCGCCGTGCTTAAGCTTGCTCCTTCCTTCATCTCCCGCCCCCCTTCGGGCCTAGCCCAAAAGTATGTAAAGAGGTATCAGCTCAGTATTGAAAACCATTCTGAAAAGGCGTGTCTACAAACAATTTTGACTGCGATAAAAATTCTTTTTTCCCAGTTCCTGTCCCTAAACTCAACGGAATATACAAAATTGGACGAGGAAAATAAAAATAAATAAAAATTATACAAGATAAAAGGAGTGACAGTGCTTGCCTTCCATTTCCCGAAAACTAAAAGCTAAAGACGACTTCTACAATGCTGTTGCTATCCAATTAGGAAAATGGACTGACGCAATTATCGCACTTAACTAAGCGCCATTAGCGATCAAGTGAATTAAATGATTAAATGTATTCTCATAAAAGTCTCCAGCTCTACCAAGAAAGGGATATTTTGAAAAGACAGCGAATAGCTGGCCTCATATTTTTCCTCTTAATAGTAAATATGGAATCTACATATTGTAAATATAACTTCCCACGCACAGGATCCGAATATTCCGTAGGTTTCATGCTAATAATTACTAATTTAGCCATTGCTTTTCATCTAAGGAAACTGATCTGAAAGGGAGGAATCAGTTATCCCCATTTTATTATATGTGAGGGATAAAACTTGCAGGGCAACTTAAAGAAAGGAACATTACTCCAGAAAATTTTGCTTTACACGCTCTGCATAAAACGTTTCTAGGAAAATACCCTTTGACGCATTGCAAAATATCCCAAAACGAGCTCTCATTATCGCGTACACAAGTTTGTACTGATGTGTGTGTGCACAAACCCTAAGAGTATCCCTTATAAATACTGTCCGATAGATAGAAGGTGCAGCATCAGACCTGCAATCCTTAAAGTTAACTAAAACAGGCGAAGAAAGCACACAAGCCACATGGCTCCCAAAAACCTATTAGGTATTCTCTACGGCTCCACCTCCCCTTAACTTCCTCCTCCTCGCCTTTCTTTTGAAGTTACTTATCGGATTTCCTATTCTCTCTCATCTAATTTCCTTTTACTAACTCTGAGGTTAAGGACGTAGCAATTTTCATTTCTTTCCAACAGAAACGTAAACTAGAACTGTTCCCAACATGACCGTAATGTAACAAATGTGAACAGTGAATAACTACTTATAAATGTGATAACTGTCCAGGTCTACATTTGGAAGAGGTAGTGTTTGGATGTGTGGCTCCCGAAATGTTTACAAGTACAAGAAATTATGAGAATTAATTGAGAAATTATATTCTCATAGATTTCAAAAGCTGCTTCTTAACTGCAAAGCATGAAAAGTATTCGGTAGGTGTAACATATTACCTCTTCATTATTATGTTATTACTTTATTAGCGTCTATATAGGACTACAAAGCCTTAGACTGTTCACTATATCTTAACCAAAGTGAACGGTTAAATCTGTTCACTTGGTCGAAATGAAACTAAAAACAAATTAATTGCCTGTTTTTAGAATACATAAAGCTTTTTATTTTAAGAACTTCTATTGTAATTTACTTGCATGGCTTCCGCTTTGCCTGCGAGACCAAGCCAATGAAAAACTGCATTCATGAGACATGAATGCATTGTATTACAAATGCAATGTATTCCAGATAACTTAAACTGCTTAATTCGTTTATCTTTTTGATGTTGTTTACTGAAGTGAGTGTGTGCTCGCGTGCGTAAAACAAGAGAAAGTGAGGGAAGAATCGTTCCCTTTAGCTTCAGGTCAGAAAAGTGACGTAAGTTTAACCAGACCACTGAGCTGATTAACAGCTCTCCTAGGGATGGCCCCAAGGATTGGATTTATTTTATGTGGCTAAGAACCAATTGGTTACCCAGCAACGGGACCTACAGCTTACTGTTGAATCCGAACAACATTATACCGAGAAATGAATTTCTATCACCAGAAATAAATTCCTCTAATTCTTCATTGGCCGGCCGGAAAATCGAACGCGGGGCCAGCAGAGTGCTAACTGAGAGAAAGATGACGTAAGTGTAAATATACATAGAAGCAGTAATAGCGCAACTGGCACCAGTTGCGAAGTTTGCTGTTCTGTGTTGTCAAGTGATCATGAATTGTTAAAGAGACGGGGCTGTGGAGATCCCAGGGTTCTGAGCCCATAATAAATTAAGAGCGGCAGAAATATACTCTAGCTTAATGTGCGAGTTAGTATCTCCTCTTCAGCTTGATTTTAAGTTCTCTAACATCGTGACAACAAAAGTCATTGACGCCACTCCTCTTTAAACAAACGTTGTGTTTTCCCTTTTTATTTTGCATTTTTTTTTTTTACCTCAGTCCTATTTTACTCGCTTGCCTTTCTAATTTCTTATTAAGGCTCTTCCTTACGACTTCAGCCATATCTATATACAGACACAGTATCTCTCTCTCGCTCTCAGCTCTCTCTCTCTCTCTCTCTCTCTCTCTCTCTCTCTCTCTCTCTCTCTCTCTCTCTCTCTCTCTCTCTCTCTCAATATGTATATATATATATATATATATTATATACATATATATATATATATATATATATATATATATATATATATATATATATATATATATATATATATATATATATATATATATATATATATATATATATATATGCAAGAGATGAAGTAGTGCATAAAGTCCAAGAAAGGAAACTACTATAGACGTAGGTGTAAAGATGCGGGATGATAAAATCTTTCTCAAGTCGAGTTTGTGAAAAGGCTGATGTTTAAAGATAATGCAGAAACTCGTGAAGTCTCAGAGTATTAGCTAAACCAATGGGTTAAAAGTAAATGAAAGAAGCATTGGTACAAGTATTTATGGGTAAACCTTATGCACGGTGGTAGGATGTGGTCGCAGGATGTGAGAAAAAGATTGAGAAGTGTTTGTGAAAGTGAAATGTGAATGCTGAATGTGAGCGAAATTGAAAAAAAAATGTTGAAGCTATTGAGATGAAGTGTATGCTTAGTATTATGTGGCACAGAGAGAACTGAAAGGTTAAGAAAAGTGTAGGTGCAAGGAGGCATAAAAGTTTTGAAATATTTCGGTAATATGAAAATGTAAGAGGTAATGGTAAGGATGGACTTTAACATCCAGAAGTCTAGGAGTTTATAGATGAAAGGTAAATGATGCAGTATAGGAAGGGAGCTTCATGTGTCGGTGATGATTATTTTGTGCAATTACATAAAAGCAGCTAGCGTTGTGGAAATTTCCTAGAAATGGTTCTCCACACCATTCAGCAATTAAAGAAGGAACTGACCACTGTTCTAATTTTTTTTTCTGGAGATACCTCGTTATACGAAACGGCTTAATGTTGCGTGTGTGTGTGTGTGTGTGTGTGTGTGTGTGTGCGCGTGTGTGTGTGTGTGTGTGTGCATATATATATATATATATATATATATATATATATATATATATATATATATATATATATATATATATATATATATATATATATGAAAGCATATGCATCTTTGTAAGAGGAGCCATAGAGGCCATGAAAGTATGTGGACGAAAATAATAAACCATCAGAAAAAGCACGAGCTCCGTTCAGATAAAAAAAAACACACAACAAAATATTTTGAACTTGATTAAGGGCACCTATCGAGGAAGTCTAAACTGCCGTTCACTTACAAGAAGTCAGTACTAAAATCTTGGCCTTTACACATGATGCAGCTATACAACTCCGACCATCGAAGCAAAACATCGAATCCCTGTCCTAACCATTTGGGAGAGAGGCGTTTGGAGTGGGATTAGACGTAGATCATGAAAACATGATTTTAAATGTTTGGGAAGCCGGCTAACATCCAAGAATGAAATGGAAAAGGATACACGTGTGGGGACAAGGTGCTGCTGCAGTTCGTTCCAAATCACATAAAAAGGAATATCAAATAGAGTCTGTAACATCACAAGACCCACATCCGTCTATGAGAGCAAGAGACGTGTTCTTACTACACACCTATAATGGAGGTAGACTGTTTCAAGAAAAGCACCAAGACCTGTGTTTGGTATACTGGCGGAGGAGCCATTTCACTATGAATTAGAGATCTAAAAAAATTTACGAAAAAAATTATCTCAAATTTCATGTTTCTCTAAATGCCGCATTGGGCAGCACATATAACGTGTATTGAGATGGAATACCACGCATTGTGAGTCAGGGTACTTTGTCAGACTCAGAAGATGGAAAGGTGACGTCTTGGACAGTCATTGTAAACCTAATATTAAGACCCACGCTAGGGAATAGGGGGTTTGATTGGAGAGGCACTAGTTCATTTAGAAGTGATACACAGACACACACACACACACACATTTTACATATTTATATATATAATATATATATATATATATATATATATATATATATATATATATATATATATATATATATATATATATATATATATATATACATACATATAGTGCAATCGTAGGTCCCAGAATTCTCCAAGCCATCCGTCCACCTAGCTGTAAAAGGGTACTAGCGTCTCCGAGGGTTAAGAAAGGTCTTGGGGCTAGCATCTCAACTCCCTGACACATGCTGAAAGCAGGAGGCTACATCCTTCCTGCAACAACCCCTTCTAAAGGAAAAAGGACGAAAAACCAAGGAAAGAATATATATATATATATATATATATATATATATATATATATATATATATATATATATATATATATATATATATATATAATTTATATGTGTGTGTGTATGTCACATCCACAGCAGTCTTTTGTAGAAGCTGCAGATTCACCAAAATCTGCGAGAACTCATCAACATCGTTCCTTTTCGAGGGGTCGCAGTTGTACGACGGGGGTGCAAGATAGTTTCTACAGAGTTCATCATATTCAGCAGGAATATGATTATCTTTCTGAAAACATATGCTTCATCACCATGATTTGGTGGAATTACCAGCTGCAGAGGAGATAACACTGTTGCCCGCGTTAGAAGGGGAAGAGGAAGAAAACTGACTATATAGACCTGTCACATAATCATCAGTTGGTGTTACCGGGTGTTCTAGTTGCATTGCTAGTAATTATCGTGATGACGAGTGTTGCCATATTTCTGAGGTGGAAAAATATGCGTTGTTTCAAGGAGAAGCAATCGCCAAGCACTGAAATGAGAGTGAACCATGAAGCTGCAGATTAGAAACTGAATAATCATGATTTGTGTCGAGGTCGACACAAAGGGGTAGCCGAGCGCTGTTTCTGTGAATATGTGACACTACGTGACAATGTAGTGTTTTGCGACGTTCAGCGCGTAGGTGAATGCCTGATCATTTTCGGACTAAGAGCGGGGTGCCTGAACGAATGCCACCTTAGATACAACCGTGTCGGCGGCACGTGGGCAGTAGTGCTCATCAGCATTTTGTCTGGAATGTTCTGGAAGCTATGTCCAGTCAGAACCCGAATATGTGTGTGTGTCGTGAAGAAGGGGTTTGTGCGTTTGTGTGTAATGAGGAGTGATTTTTGGGGTAAGTGCTTGGTGCTTCTGTAGAATACCATGCATTCGTTTTGGAGCAGCCCAAGTGAGAGGACTCTGCGGCCAAGTTCCCTGCTGTAAGGGTGAGTGTTAAGATGGACAGTAAATTCACATTTTGGTGGCTTATCATTTTGTTATCATTTCTTTATCATTTATATAATGTTGTTGTGGAGTGTCACAGACTAAGTTGGTTTTAGTACTGATGGGAGATGTTTCTCTCTACAGATGTTTCACGCCTAGACACAAGTGAACATGGCCACTATGGAATATAGCTACTTAGGTTAACTGGTGACATAAAGACAAAATTAGAATGGAGAATAATTAGTGACTGAAATGGGGATGGGAATTAATCCCACACTTTATTATTATATTATAACTGTTTAATGTGTTTGGGAAGTGGTTCAGTAACTTTCTATTATCATCCGTATTTTTCATTTAACCTGCCATATGTTAGAGTTACAGAATAAGCTATTTTTTTTTATATAAACATGGTTTAATTTGTACACACTAGATGTAGGGTATTTCATGAGAGAGAGAGAGAGAGAGAGAGAGAGAGAGAGAGAGAGAGAGAGAGAGAGAGAGCGACCGCTCGACACGGCTACCAACACTTCAGGTGAGCAATTGTCTTTTATTGTTGTAACACACAAACACACACACACACACACACACACACACATATATATATATATATATATATATATATATATATATATATATATATATATATATATATATATATGATATGTGTATATATATATATATATATATAAAAAATAAATACATATAACGTTTCATATATACGATATATATATATATATACGCCCTAATATATATATATATATATAATGTTGATTATGAAAATAAACATGAATTCATATGGGGCAAAATCCAAAGACATCATAACGTTTAATGTTATACGATGTCAAAACTACCATGACGCCCTAACACTGAAGCCTCTGAATTCGTTTTCCTCACCTGAAAAAGACAAAAAATGAGTGAATTCACAGTGGGGCAGTTTTCGAGGAAGACTTGATTTATTGTGAGCCGTTATCTCCAAGTCAAAACTACCATGACGCCGGGAAAAAAACTAAAGTTATTTCTTGAGTTTGAAAGAGAGATAGAGAGAGAAAACACCTGACAAAAAGACAAAAAAATTAGTACTTACAGTCGAGGACAAAACCAGTTTTTCTGTTCGTTTGAAAGTCCTGAGTGGATCGTCAAGTGTGAGCTGTTTCCTCCATCATCCTGTTAATGTGCTTGCGTACCTGCGGATAAAACTACAGTTATTTCTTGTTCGCTTGAAAGTCAGCCGAATGAGTCAACAAGTTAAGTATACCTTACTCCATCATCCTGTTAATGTGCTTGTGTACCTGCGGATAAAACCACATTTACCTCTCGTTCGTTTGAAAGTCAGCCGAATGAGTCAACAAGATGAAAAGTTAAGTATACCTTAGTTTAACCAGACCACTGAGTTGGTTAACAGCTCTCCTAGGGCTGGCCCGAAGGATTACTTATTTTACGTGCCTAAGAACCAATTGGTTACCTAGCAACGGGACCTACAGCTTATTGTGGAATCCGAACCACATTATAGCGAGAAATGAATTTCTGTCACCAGAAATGAATTCTAATTCTCATTGGCCGACCAGAGACTCGAACTCGGGCCTAGCTAGCGAGAACTCTACCGACTTGTCCAACGAGGAACTTTAACAAGATGAATATATCCAAATGGTCAATGACAAGATTTCAGGTATAGTGTTTCTTTTAATTTTACAAAAGGGCGTGTGATCGCAGGAAGAACAGTCAATATGCTATATAAAGTCATCAACACATCAGATAATATTTACACATTTAATTCCTTATTTTTACCTTATTTCTGAATATATGAGACGGTGCTTATGATATTTTCCTCCGTTTCCCGATTTTGAGTCTCACAATGAGGACCTCCACTAAATAGATGGCGTGAATATGCAAAATCACAGCCGTTTCAGCTTGCAAATATCCAAGACCACTTCATTTATGAAAGCGACAGCTTAACCAACATCTTTGTTTTGAAGCGATATAATGTGCACATGAAAGTTTAATAAAAAAAAAAAACACCTTTCTCAAATGTTCAACTGAGAGCGAATTTAGGTAACGCATTCATTTGTGTGAATGCTTTGTATCTAAAATAAAAATTCCCAGGTAAATAATTGCTAACTTTACGCCAATAGGCTTGAGTATCATGAGGAACCATTTATGCTAAATTGCTAAAATTTCATCAGTATATAAAGTATAGCTGTTCATAATCTTAAGGCCGTCGTGTAAATGAAAAATAAATCCCACACTTTAACACAATGAAATTTATAGCAATGCCGAACATAAGTATCTCATGCGTACATTAAATAACTATTATTCAGTGATTTAGTACACTGTAATGGAGACACACTTCCTTAATGCCAGATCTATCTTTTTCTTAAGACCTCGAGAACCTTCCGAACTCTCTCTATTTATCTCAACAGCGGTACACTTAACTTTCTTTGAAATATATGTTTCCAAACTTTCAACCCAATAATTTTCCTGTACAACAGAAAATGCGTTTCCGTGACAGTAAATTCCTGGGCCGTGTCTCATGACCTTTCTTTTCCAAAGTATTCCCTCGCAAAGAGAAAGGAAAAGCGCGAGAAAATTTTACACAGTAACTTATTATTTTTTTTTTTTTTGTCAGACGCCTGTTTGCAAATGGAAACAGGTGTTGGCAACGCATTCCTCCAAGGAACATTAAAACTGCAGGGACCTCGCCTGGCTTTCCATTTATCAGTGCAGTAATAAAGGTGTACAACTAAACTTGCGGAGCTCAAGAAAATGACACTAGAATGGCCGAGAGAAACTCTCGGCAATTTATCAGGGTGAAGAATGCGGACATTCGAGAAACTGCGCAAAAACAATGATCACAGCACCATAAAGCAGATATTCCCCAAATGGACAAAATATTGACGATTTTATAAACTAAGCCATCAGTTAACATACGTAAAATGTGGTAAGTTGATCCCGTTACCAAATTACAGAATTCTTAATGCTTTTATGAAATTATTTTTCTTTCATTAATTACGTTAGCAAATGCAACCACACGTGCAGAGACAATGCAATTGATCTTTTAAAGTACTCAATGCAATAATGAAACCTTCTTCACTGTACAACATTAAGGTTAAACTCAGCACTCGTTACGTTTTAAAAGTACGTTTTTTTATACTTTGTGTAACCTCAGGTCCCCGTTCTTATGCATATTCTTGGTCTAACACCTGGATGTATACGAAAGTGGTCACGAAATTGAAACAATGAAAGGAGACCTTTTATATATATATATATATATATATTTTACTTATATATATATATATATATATGTATATATTATATATATATATATATATATATATATATATATATATATATATATATATATATATATATATATATATATATATATATATATATATATATAAATCTGTATCTAAATATATAATATACAGAAAAAATGAAAAATCCCATAGAGGGAGATAGGGAGAATCTGTATCTAAAGTAACTAGAAAAAATGAAAAATTTGAATAGAACATTTATTGCAAAATAAAATGGAGAAAGAAAAACCACGCTGACGATGTTTTCCATTCCTAAATGAGGAAGGACGAAGAAAAATGTCAACACATTCTCCAAAATTATTAGCAACCGCCTCCGCAATCCCATAAAATGTTATGAGGCTTTTGATCGGGAGCTATTCTCTATTTTATAGAGTCGCTGTCGACTTCGCTTGTAGAGACTAAATGAAAACTTTCCTTCTCCAGTGTTCTTTGAAGGGGAATTTTTAATCTTTAGTGATGATGAAAGAAAGAAAAAGGAAAAATTCCCCATCGAGATAACCTATACGCGATATCTCGTTCCTCCGACCAATTCGCAAAGTTTCCGAAAGCGCTGGTCGGAGGAAGCAAAAATGAGACCTCATTTCGTGGGATGTTTCCTTCTCTGGGATCTTTTTTGGGATCTTTTTCGTCCCCTCTTCTATTTTCTTTCTTCTTAGTTACTATTCGCAACACGGCTTCCACGTCTTGAGTGAATGTCTTTGAGGAGATAAATAAAAACGGCTTGAATCATCATTCTGACAGACTTCACTCAATCAGACCAAGGATGCGGAACGACACCAGGCGCCACAAAGTCTGTCCCCAGGTATTAATATTAGAGGTCATGCCAGTTTTCATCTTCTTACTTTCTCCATATATATATATATATATATATATATATATATATATATATATATATATATAATATATATATATATATATATATATATATATATATATATATATAATATATATATATATATATATATATATATATATATATATATATATATATATATATATATATATATATATATATATACATGCATACAGACATTAAAAATGCATCACGCATTAAAAAGCTCATGAACACATTACGGACGCGACACAATCATATATTTCGACTGACATTACTTCAGTCTGATCAGGACTGAGGCACTGCCAAACAAAATACTTGGTTTATCGTGTTAAAGTGTTTTATGAGTTTTAAATTTCATAAAAAACACACATTAAATTCTTTCAGTAAATACAGGCGTAAAATGGATGCAAAGGTGTTTGCTGTAGCCGGGTAATGAAAGTCTTTCCTCTGATCTGTGGTGA
The DNA here is from genome assembly GCF_040412425.1 of Macrobrachium rosenbergii. NCBI lineage: Eukaryota > Metazoa > Arthropoda > Malacostraca > Decapoda > Palaemonidae > Macrobrachium > Macrobrachium rosenbergii. The sequence continues at coordinate 32,510,178 of NC_089792.1, read as the reverse complement.
AGTTAAAAATATTCATTTCTCTGAATAGATAAGTGTCTCAAGTCACTTTTCATCCATCTTCACTTCTTATCTTTAAATCTGTGGTATTTAAATCGGTGATATTCTATCACCCGTTAAAGTGAACGAAGTGCCTTTCCCTGGTTTTTTGCTTACTGTGGGTATTTACGGGTTGCTTCTGGAGCAGGACCCCGTGCTAATATAAAGCAAGCTTAATAAGCAACAAAACTCTGGTCCCTTCGGTTTCTGCCTGTGAACCTGGCCCGCATTTTTTACTCTGCTCCATATTTTACTGCTTCTTTGAGGCTACACACGATGAAGCTTTCAGCTTAAGCTGCGTTAAATTAAGATAAAAATAACAATACTAATTCCATTGCTTTCGCTGATGGAGTAATGCATCAATAATACAGCATGCAGAGCTTTAGGAATCTTGCACATCCTCCCGTATCAACTTAACGTCATCAGGCTAAGAAGGGAATTTGTACAGGATTCCGAAAGCTCCCTCCATTTTGTTAGATGTAATGTATTCATTACGGTTACGATTGTGGAATTTTTCTCCAAGGTTTTTCTGCCTCATGCCATAATGAGAGTTGGGCTGACAGTAATAATTTAATATCTAATCAACGATTCTCAAGGGCCTACATGACCACACAGCATGCAGGAGAAACATTTAATTGAAAATCGTGGCTGGGCAAAGCTCTCCAGCCTGAACGCCGAGATCAAGTTTCCGACATCTGTCGCAGTGGAAAGGAACGATCTCCCCCCTCCTCCACATCCAAAGTTACTTTTGTCGATGTAATAAATCAAGACTAAACTTTTACTAAATGGTCGGTGTATATCTAGGGATTAAAATTATGATACTTTATATACAACTCGATAATGGATAACAATAAACTTGGATATCGTAAAATGAACTAGGGTAGGGAATGAAATCAAATGAATAATTATTGAAATCAGCCTATATTCAACAAACATAAATACAAATATATATACATTATATATAATGTATAAAAATATATTATATATTTAAAAGCTTAAAAACTTAATTGAAATTCATTTATAGCTGCTGGCTATATATACAGAACCTTTGTTATATAAATTATAATTTTAACGAAAAATTAGCAAAAACTTAAAAACGTTAATTGCTTTCTTCGTTTAATTTTATAGTTCTCTTTGGCTTGACCAAGGTTCCGCTCTCTCGCATCGAGCCTATGTTTATTGGACAATGCCTCTGCTAATTATTAACGACAAGTGAGTTAGAGGAATTTATTTCTGGTGTTAAAGGTTCTTTTCTCGTTCTCATTTGGTTCGGATTCTTTTAGCGTTCTAGGTCATTGGTTCCTTTGTAAAATAAACCTAATCCTTCGGGCCAGCCCTGGGAGAGCTGTTAATCAGTTCAGTGGTCTCTCTTAACATCGACGCATAATATAGATAACAGTTACTCGGTGTAGGAATCTCCTTGAAAACAATCGCTTATTCCTAAACATAACTAAGATTCATCATCAGTGAACAACTGATGTCTTCAGTGGTTAAATATAAAATGAGCCAAAATAAATGGCCCACATATTCGTCTCTGTGACCTGAAGATTAAGCTTCACTACATTTGTTCTACCCCCTGGTAAACGGAGAGGGGCTGGTTTAATGCAAACTAAATCAGCTTATGATTAACAGTGTATTTTTATTCTTTACTGGCGAGTATTCCCTTTTCGTTGGGGGAATGACGTCATGAGACCACTCTACCAATATCAAATAATGATACGAAGCTCAGAACGTTGGTAATTTCGAATATAAAACTAGAAGATAGATTATTATTATTATTCAGCAGTAGATGAAACCTATTCATATGGAACAAGCCCACAGGGGCCATTGACTTGAAATTCAAGCTTCTCAAGAATATGGTGTTCATTAGGAAAAAGTAAGAGGAAGTAAAGGGAAATACAGAAAAAAAGGAAAAAAAAATTAATATATAAATTAAAATGCATCAAAATGCAAGAAGAATAGTGTTAGGGTAGTAATGCATTGCATTTTCACTTTAACTTCTGAAGTTCCAACTGCACGTCATCCTCTGGGAGGCTGTTCCACAGTCCAACGGTGTGAGGAATAAAGGACCTTTGGAACTGTGAAGTTCGACAGCGTGGCTAAACATTTACCTGCAAATTGGGACTCAATCTGTTCAGATTAATCTGGTTCAATGTTTGGTCTTGGCAGATAAAGGATTGGGGATCAATTCTTTTATTTAAAAGATCTCTGTTGAAATACAACTTTGAAAAAGTGACAAACAAGGGCTGCGTTCGATGGTGAAAGACTTAACTTTGCTCACTATTAGGAAACAGGAACGTCCTATAGAACCACTCTATCTGTAACCTTACAATAAGTTCATGGAAGTGAAGATATTTTGATTGAATGAATGGGGTGATTTGTAAAATTAAAGCACTTCTGATAAGTAAAATATAACTGGTGGTCGTGAAGAAGAAGCTTCAGGTGGAAGTTTCCATTTTGAATGGAGTTCTCAGTATGAAACAATACACCCACAGCTCAGGACTCAATCAGTAATCCTTGGATTAAACGGTTCAATGTTTGTTCTTCCCTTATACTGCCAAGCATTGTAATTCTTTTCTTCTATCTCTCTTGGATTAGTAACCTTTAGTTGGAAGAGGCAGGTCTGTCGTTCCATCGTTAGGCCCCATCTTTGACACTGGATGCCCGCGTTCCATAACCCCGGCTCTGTAAATACAATAAGTTCATGGGAAGTGGAAAGTGATTGTAGAATTAATTTGTCGGTAGTGGCTGGTTGTTTCTAATAATACAGTGTTGACTGGTGGTCCCGTGAAGAGGTAACCACGGTGGTTCTAGTTATCTTAAAAATAATACTAACCCAAAAGCTCCAGGAACATAGCTTCATTCACAAACAGTTTCGAGACAATGTCTTTTTTTTCACTGTGGATGATTCAGTATTATCCAAACAGGCGTGATGTTCAGAAAGTGGCAGTGATTCACACTCTACTCCTCCAATTTGTGGTTTTGCTGTATCCATCACAGTTCGATACTGCTCGTCTGACAGTGTTGATAATCTTGCGGTGTCTACGGTCATACTTATGGTTTTGCACACATATCGAAACAGCATAAACTTATAGTCTAGTTGAGTTGAATATCAACACAACAGGAAGTGGGTACGGAAATCGCAACATATATTTTCCAAAGCAATTAAGTTTTTATTGCAAACACGGAAATAGTGTTGTTCCATTATTTCGACTCTTCCATTACCAACTAACTTCCTACGACTGTCAAACGTGAATTAATTTGATTTACTTGTTTCAATATTCAACGAATTCGGTTCTACCGTTCATTGAAAGGTCCAATCTGACCTACAATTTACGTGGCAAGCTGATAGAAAGCTACATCAACACCCACACTATACGTTTGTCATTATCTTCAGGTCAAAGAAAGTTTAGAAGATTTGGATTTAAAAAGGTGTCGTTAGCCGATGTTAAATAATTCAGTAACGCTGAAGTAGAAAATGAAAATAAAAGACAGCATATGATATCAAAAACCAAAATTTCCCTTTCACTCCTGACGAGGGCTAATGCCACGTTCCAGTACATATTGCAGTACTGGAATATTCGCGAAAACGCAGTCTACTTGAATTTATATTTCTGAAGAAAAGTGTACTTTGTGAGTAACGCCGGATATAATAATAATTATCATAAATCACAAATGGTGAGTAACGCCGGATATAACAATAATTATCATAAATCACAAATGGTGAGTAACGCCCGATATAACAATAATTATCATAAATCACAAATGATTCCACCGTAATGCTCTGAACCACATACCTGCTAATATGAATGCTGAACATTTGCTTCCAAATTAAAATGAAGAAAACCTTTTCCTATATTAGTCATCTAAATGTCATCTGCATTTTACCCTACTCTATGACGAAATTGTTTAATCGACCTTTAAAACATAAAAAGTAACGGGTAAAAACAGCACCGTTCCTAACTCCGCTGGCGGACGATAACAGATTCCTTAAAGTTTGCTCACCTGTTCCAGGTCGGCGTCTTGGTCGATCATGATAATACCCAGAGGGAAAGAAGCGCTGCGAAGCTTCTCTTTGTCGTAATGATGCTGCTCGTAGTCGAACATGGTGATCCTCGACACCTGCAGGCGAAGCTGTTCCAAGTGCTGCGTCCTGAAAGAGAAGTCAACCCGGGTGTTACTACTCAAGGCCTCTCATCATCTAACCCGCTAATAACCAGAAAGGTTACGAAGTTGGGCAACAGTAAATCCTCGCTGGCACATTACATACTTTACGCAAGCACTGTTACTACACACACACGAATATATATCACATAACATTAAACGTATATACATATACACATATATATATATATATATATATATATATATATATGCGTATGTTATATGTTCGTTAAGTGTGTGTGTGTATAGGTAACAGTGTGTTTTTGTGTATGTGACAGTAGTTTTTGTTGTTGCCTAACTTATTATATGTATACATATATATATATATATATATATATATATATATATATATATATATATATATATATATATATATATATATATTATATGTATCAGTATATATGCATACATACATGTGTATATAGGTAACACATATTATATATATATATATATATATATATATATATGTTATTGTTGTGTGTTATGCAGTGTGTGTTTTTGTCCACTTCTGGCAGGGTGCTAACTAAAAATACCTGCATTATGTACCATGTCCAATGAATGGGTATTAGCATCTGCTGGAATCAAGATAGTGGGCTAGCAAATACATGAAAATCTTGCTGAAACACAGGAGGGTTGTATATATATATATATAGTGGTGTGTATATAGTGTGTATATAGATATTTATGTATATACATACACACACACACATATATATACTATACACATATATATATATACACACATAAAGTGACACGCAAATCAGCCTCACAAATTGAAAGAAATCTGTCTGTTTTTGATGCAGTAGATGACAGATAAAAGAACTCTGAATGTCAAAGGGCTGCATTCTTGCTATTGTTCAATGAAAGTAACTGAAAATGTTATTGTACAGCATGAGAACAATTAAACAAACTTATTCCCACGTGCCCATTATCTGAAATTCACTTTCCTACACTATTCCCAGCACAATATAAGGTGACGTCACATCAAATCTGAATTGTAATCACACACAGTAGCATCCACAATTGATATATGACCCGGAGGGAGCTTAAGCATTTTCTAAATGTCAAAAACGTCCGGGTATAGAAACATATTTTAGTACGGTCCCCGTTTAATCGACGCGTACTTCCTAAAAATCCACAACGCGGTTAGGTCCTAAACGCAGAACACCGCCAAAACTGTTGTTACACTATTCAGTATAAAAATACAAACATGAACGTTTTCTTGCGAATAAACATACCTGCAAAAGGGCATGTATACATTTTACATCTCTGTAATCCATTAATCCACAACCACACAAATTATATATATGTATATATGTGTGTGTGTGAGGGTGCGCGTGTACATATAACTATGTGGAATAAAATAAATGTACACGTCGAGGTAAAGTTTCGGATGCATGGAATGATTTGGGGAAAACTGTGATTGATGAATGTGATGATAGGAAAAAGCTGGACGCGTAATGATTGCTGTCTGGAAACAGTAGATATTGTAGAGTGGGTCAAGTGAGCTTGAAAAGATGACAAATTTAGACGCAAGACGAACTAGTTGCGTGAGACAATGAGAAGAAAACTGAGAGGGCGGCCAGAATAGAACCAAGATGACGAAATTCAAAAGAATCCTGATAGACTGGAGGCAGATTCGAACGGTGATAATCCGGCGTTGGAAGTCCGAAAACGACCCAATGATTAAGTCAAAACTAGTTCCACTTTAATAAACCTCCACGTGGTATTTTTAAGGTTAAAACATTAACAAAAACTCCATTTTGTAAACATACACTTTAGTAATTTGTATTTTTCTAACCTTTGCATGAAAGATCACTTTACGGGCATGTATACTCAGTGAAACATTTCCTATAGTTTTTCTGATGGTTTTTTGTTGTAGAGGAAACAAAACAAAATAAAAGAGAATAAAACAATTAAGATGTAAAACGGTCATTAGCGCTTTGCTGAAATCTATGAAATTAAGAAAAAATTCTAGCAGTTATCACACACGCACGTCAGTTTATTTTTACAAAGCTCTCAGAAAAGGTTAAGACAATCTTTAAACTGGCATTGAAGATCAATGGGTCCTATAGCTGCATTGATGAAAAGAACCCATAAGGATTGCTGCTCATCGAAAGGTCGAAAGAGAATTTATCCGATACAAGATCAATAAAGAGAAAGAGGTTGCATTAGTGTCAATGAAAAAAAAATTACAGTTAAAGTCGTTTACGAGGAAAAATGAGTTTAGGTTTTTTTTTTTTGCTTGTTTCTGATTGTTTATGTTTTTATTCCCCTCCCGAACATTTTGCTTGTTTCTGTGTTTTGTTTTTGTTTACTTGTTTCTTTATGAAAGGATTTTTTGTTTGTTTGTTTACTTATTGGTGTTTTTTTGTTTGCTTGTTTCTTATTAAAATGTTTTTGTTAAATTGTTTCTGTGTCATTTTGTTATTTTCGAAAATTTGCTTGTTTCCAGCTCCTGTTTAATGTTATTTTTGTTTGTTTGCTTGTTTCTGTTTATGTTTTTTTTTGGTTTATTTGCTTGTTTCTGTTTTTTGCTTGTGTGTTTGCTCGTTTCTGTGTTTATGTTAGAGTTAGGAAAAATCCATTTTGGAAATTATGAATGTGAAACAAAAACGAAAAGAGCGCAAGGCTGACACTTACGGGACAGATTTGGCCTTCTTTTTGGTGACCATAGATGCCTTATTGAGGTGGGTGAGATGGATGATGCTAGGATTGAGCCGACAGGCCTCGCCATCCACCTGCATCGGAATGGTCTTCTTCGTGACGATCTTCGCGGTCTTGCACTGGCAGATGGTGGAACCGTGACCGCCCGCTTGCAAAAGAGGCTGCAAAAGAAGAGAAAAAATATGAGTTATTTACAGAACTGAGGAATAAAGTGTCTCGTGAACATCGTAAAATAATTGGTATGCATGGGGTATGAATTAAGTGTAAGAATGATGAGATACAAATAACTGTTATCACTACGTGAACAAATCTATCCCTGACATTAGACGAAGAACAATTATATATATATATATATATATATATATATATATATATATATATATATATATATATATATATATATATATATATATATATAATATATATATATATACAAACGTCCACTGTAGTCCCGAGTTCTTGTCCTTCCTGGCTCGAGCCCACGGGGATTTATCTAGAACTTATTATCAACTAAAATTCCTTCGGTAACATATAGCGAAAATATATTATTTCCGAGGTAGATGAATTGGATATTAAAGGACGTTTGTAGCTTACTGATTGTATACGAATCACGGTGATGTGATAAAAGACACACACACATATATATAGAGAGTATATATATATATATATATATATATATATATACATATATATATATATATATATATATATATATATATATGTTAAATATAATATATATATATTGCAATACAAGGTATACACACAGTCAGAACAGATTGATGAGGTATACTTACAGAACTGTTTTAACGAACAACATTTCCTATATATTTACGTCTTGACTGATAACACGGGTTAATACTGCTATGAACTGAGAAGGTAAATTAGGCATTCTGGCCCACGGCCTAGGATTAACATTTAATCTGCGCCATTAGAACATTCCAATGAAAAAATAGTATCCATATTTTTGTACATGCACTGTATGCGAAAACATTTTCGCATCGTTAATTCTTCTGATATTCAATAGAATCGTTTTATGAAAATATTATGACAGCAGATCCTCTAGGCAACCAAGGGAAGAGGAAATAATGCTCATCTGCACTCCAGAGTAATCGCATTAAGATTAATTAATGGCTGATTACTTAATAGATTAAACACATTTTTTTAAAATGAGGCCAAAGACGACATAACTTCGTTTTAGACATTCGCAATGATGCATATCTGATGAAGAATCGTTTCAGTTTCAGCGTTTATATGGGCCTGTATTTAATATTCTGCAGTCATAATTGCTTAGGTATAATAGGTGTTATTAGTCACATCTTTAACCTCCAGTTTTTCGCATTTGCTTCCTGAGCAGGCAATCACATTATCTGGATACCAAGTGTTCAGTGAATATTTCTTGTATTTTGTGTTCTATAGAGCAACACTATTCTTATTTTCTTGTATTCAGAGACGTCTTCATGTCGAAATATTCAAAAGTTTCATATTACCACATTCCTTTACCAGCTTCCAGATGCTTATGGGAAACAAAGATCTGTTCTCTGTCCCAAGTTGGTTCCCACTGATTAAAAAGTTCGAAGATCGTATCTCAAATATTCTTAGTAAATTTGTTTATTTTTGTATTTTTGCTGTTTCTCCTATATACTTTGTACATGTATTTTTTCTGCAACGTGGTCTTTGAAAGTGTTCACACTGAGATTCAGTTGAATCACAGCATTTTAACCTGTGAACTTTCCAACGCTTTGGATGCACAATTTCCCTTTCCTTTTGCATTTGTCTTGGTTACACATAAATATTAGGTGCTTAAGGCGTTGCATTACATGATATCCGCAAGAGACTTCCAGCGTTTATTTGTAAATTCAGTTTCGTCTGTGCGCTTAGATCTTCATGATGCTGCTTTTTTTTTTAATCCATTTTCATATTCTATCAGACCTTAAATTTACGGATTCCTTTTTTAAGTAAATCCTACGATATTTTCTTCATCATCCTTATTTAGAACATACACTATCATAATCTGAAGTTCATCTTTCCTTAACAGTCATTGAAATGGCATTTCATTTTTCCCCATTATCTTGTTTTTAGGAGCTTGCTTTATTTCTTGATCTCAAAAGTTCATTAGAAAAAGCCCCCCCCCTTTTTTTTCCATTTACTTTGTCCATTCGATCATTATTTATCCAACAGGATTGTTTTTGTTCTGTACTGCAGCGTTCGCCCTGAGGTCAAAGGATTTGAAGACTGAAGAATTTCTCGATCCAAGTTTCAGTCTGTCTCAGTAATTAACACACCTGATTTTATTAAACGCTGATCTACTGTTTTATTTTCCGCAGTTTACGCAAACTATGATATTAACCTTTCATCATGCTGATTTTAACATTACTTTCGTTTATGTCATATAACTTTTTCTTTTATACTCCAGGAAAAACAGAAAGAAATGTTGCGTGAATTTGTTATATTGTCCAAACTACTAAATTTCAATTAAAACTTTTTAGTTTTCTTTTTCTTATTTAAGTTTAATTTGATCCACGTCTTTGTGTTTTCCTTCCTTGCTACTCTTAAAACCTAAATGTTGTCGGGTCACGAGAGAGAGAGAGAGAGAGAGAGAGAGAGAGAGAGAGAGAGAGAGAGAGAGAGAGAGAGAGAGAGAGAGAGAGAGATCAGCATGTTGAGACTTGGGTTAAGCACAATGTATAATAAAAAAAATGGTTAAGAAAAAATTTCAACTTACGAGGACTATGGGGTAATATTACATCACCTATGTGACCTCGATATTTTTCCGAGCATACTTATACTCGAAACACTGTAAAAATATATGCAACTTACATACCAGCAATGCAAAGAATTAATGTTCGCAATTGTTCTGATATCAATATACTGAAAAATACATTGACCGACCCAGAGAAAAACAGTAAGGAAATGCGCAAATAAAATTTTCAACGACTCTCTCGAGACCTTCACTGCGTAAGAACGCCCCTAACAAAATTAAAATATAGCAGTTCAGCAGTTCATAATTTGTAATGAACAGTAATGGTCAAAGGAGATTAGAGGGAGCGTAAACCCATTAACTGTATAATCACATTTACAATTAAATAGGATGCAAGAATTACATCAAGCTTATACTTCACTCATTAGAATTCATTATGGAAACCCTTTCAGGGAATAAATTATTCAACCCTTCACTTTTCTTTACTTACCCTTTCGCTATTGTGCATTAACAGTCCTTCCCTATGCGTGCTTGTCCCCGAGTACAGTATTTTGTTCTTTTGACTTGACTTGAATTGTTACTTACAAGTCAAACTTTGCGTTTATTCCGTACTAAAGAAGGGGTTGATTATCTGATTAATGCGTCAAAGTTCTGCCAATACTTAACGATCATTTTACTATCTTTGAATCATATATTACTATGATCCCCTGATATTGTACGTTCATAAAATATATTAATAAATTTTTATACTATTTTATATATTCGGTTCGTCATAAGATGGTTAACTATACCGTAAAGGGAGCAAATCTAAAAACGGCAAGCTGATGAAGTTATTATCAACAGAATGCGAAGGAAACAACAAGACCTGGTTTTATACTGGCGCTGTCTTGCAATATCTTTCTGATATTGCTCATTAATAAAAACATCGATACCAACTTACCATCTGGTAGGTAGTAAGACCGACTACTTCTATAACGCCGTCATCCGTATGCTGTTCGACCCCTGTGCTCCGGTTCCAGGATGCGTTCCAGACCCGTAACTGGAAGGTGAGCATACAAATGAAAGGCGTGAACAAAGAGGGCGTATCGGAGTGAAAGGTTTGAAAATGAGCTTATCAAAGTTGCACGGTTTGAGAAAAGGGAAATCTTATGAAAGTAGAGAAAAAAAAAGGGCGTGATAATAAAGGGCTTAACACACTGAAAGGCACGAAAAGAGAAATTGATCAAAGTGAATGTTATGAACAAAAGAGCTTTAAAGAAGTGAAAGATCTGAGAAAAAGAGCCGATCAAAGTAAAGATACGAAAAAAAGTGCTCATCATCAAAGTACCAAGTATAAAAAAAAGGGACGAAAAAAGCTTATCAAAGTGAAAGGTGTGGAAAAAGAGCTTATCAAAAAGATATGATTAAAAAAAAAGTTCATCAAAAAGATATAATTACTCCACTTTAGAATGTGAAAAATTGTTGAAAGTGATGCCTTTAACGAGACCAAAAACTTGAAGGTCAAGTTCGATGAAATTCATTAGCAAGATTTCTCCTATGAGTTTTTCTCATTACCAAATAAATAGTCATAGATCAGAAAGAAACTCCATTTTTATGTTTCATATCAGCAACGTGCATCAATTTTTGACTAACCTCGGAATGTTGAGGAAAACTACTGCGTGGACTTTATGCTCCTTCAGGATAGGGGTGACATCCTTCCCGTCACACTCGACAGTGCAATTGTCTGAAAGGTCCTTCCATTTTCTCTGCAAAAGATCTTTGCCTCCTGCTTGCCCGTAGAACATCTTATTGCGGAGACGGGAATTGAACTTCTGGGGATTGGCCTCTGAATAAGAAAAAAAAATTTAACCAAATTACTTCCGAGGATATGATGAACATTTATTCAAACTAGTACACTAGTAACATTATGAGCACGATTAACTACACTGGAGACCAACGCTACGTGATATACTTTCTAAATTTATTTAATTACCTCGAGCTTCGTGGAACTCCAAGGCGATGTGAGCATCAACACCGAATGAGAAGTAGTTATTGACAACGTTCAGAGGTAACTTGTCCTTTCCTTCCTCCGTTGGTTCACAATCCTCGTTCTTCTCGACGTCCAACTTCCAACGGTCCAGGCTCACCACTTCACCATCGGCAATGTTGCACAAGATCTTGCTTATGGGTTCGTCCGTATATCTGGGGGGGGAGAAGGGAAAGATGAATGATCTGCGTTGGCTATAATGGTCGAATTTCTCTGCTAAATTGGGGCTGAAATGAAGTCTGCACTTGGGTTTCATGAAACCAATGGCATTTCTTGTGTCACTGATTTAACTATTTCATTTCACTTCATGTGCTCCATATGTCACTCAAACATCAAAGGGAGTTGCTGTACTCATGATAAGTTCACGCAAAGCAAACATCAAATTTTAACCGGTGAAATTCAAGATGCCACAAAATGCAAAGCATACGGGTAAGAATAATTAAGTATATTCAACAATGCCTTAATATGCCGTTATTATATCATTATTGTAGTATAAGCACTTTATCAACTGGAGAGAGTTCCATCTCGCATAATGCTCGAAACATTCCTCTAACCTTTTAATGTTGAATAAAATGGTCCTCTTACTAAACCTCAGTGACAGCTCCACACATATGACGAAATCTTTCAATCTCTGCAACAAACTCGTTCCTATTGTTGCAAACAAAGAACTTATTGTTTGCATCTTTCCAAACGAGAGACGCATCCCCAGACATCCAGGAAAGAGATTTTACCCGGAAGCCTCTCAGAACAACATGACATGTCTCTCAAAGTCAGATCTTCCTTTTAAATCAACAAAACCGTTCGCGTCTCACCTCAGTCATTTAATAAATCGCTTGGCTGCGTTTCCAATACATTTTTGAAAAGAAAGGAACGACGTAAATCCTTTTCTATCTCTTGTAGAAAAACCGAGACGGCAAGATATGTACAGAAAATATGACTTGTATTCTTTTTCTTTCACCTGGGTGGAACAATTTTTTTAGTATCATTTCTCTTCTTTTACACAGTAGCTCGTTTTCGTTAGCTGTTCTAAATATATAGCTATAATGGAAGTGCAATCTAATAAGTCATCAATATGGACTGAAATCTGGTTGATGAAAAGTATAATCTACAATGACATAGTCCTGCAAAATGACATTCACAAACCTTGATTTTCATTAAGGGAGTGGCACTACGCACTCATAAAAACACCAAGATGTCAGTGGACGCATAAATATACACCCTTGCACATTAAGATTTATGTGCAATGTACATTATGTAGCTAACTGAGTAAAACAGTGTATTTTGGTCGACTGAACTCGAAATTGTGATATAATTAAAATTGCTAGCAATAAAAGGACTGTTATGCCTAATGGGGTCATCAAGGGTTATAGCTGTTATTAATGAATACCACTTACCCTCCGCCCCATCCCAGGGCTCTGGCCAGATCATTTCCAGTACCCAGGGGAAGCACGGCTACTGCAGGAGGGGGGTTGAAGTTCAGTTGATCCAAAATCGACAGGACCCAACCTACGGTGCCATCGCCACCACATGCCAAGACTCTCAAGTTGCTCACTTTACGGAACATTTCCAGCCTGTGGAAACAACATAATTTGTTGAGTTAAAATATTGGGCCGGAAGTTAAAAAGCAATAGAATGTATATTGCGGAATTTTTCTTCTGTATTTAGAATAAAATGACAGGATCTCGACTTGAGGGGGATATCCAAGATGTAGTTAAGCTGAAGAAAACCTTGCCAAATTTCCGTCACTATTTACTCGAAAAATGGAAATAAATACTGATGTTTGTCCTTGGCTAGCAACCATTCAGCCATTAGGAAAGGGAAAACACGTAAAACTGTTGAAAAAGGAAATGAAACTCTTTTCAATTTCAAGAATACAAAAATGCTTAAGTCAAACAGTTCGTGACGCTTGAAAACGACTTAGCGTTTGGGATTTCTCAGGACAAAACGTAACCAACGTAAAAAGTCGAAAAAAATATAAAAATTTCACTTGAAGGAATACAAAATGTAGCCAGCGTAAAGCCTTAATGATACTACAGAATGACAGCATTTTAATATCAAACGATTATTGTGCACCTCGCATTGTTATATGAAGTGTAACGAGAACTACTAGCTTTCGTGACAAAAATTACTTCATTCTACTTTGTTTTGTAACTGGGAATAAAAATTTAAAAAGACGGGAAATGTGTTTTAAACAAGAAAAATACGATGTATTTCTAACATTGGAATAAACGATTTATGTTAAAAGCAACATAGGGATATGATCAAAAGGCAACTTTAAATCATCCTAAATATGCCCAGAAAATTTTCGACTTAAAGATATTGGTAACTGAAAAAAAAAGGCACATATACTAACGGGAAAGTACTATTATCCATCAGAGAGAGAGAGAGAGCTCTGAGAACATTCGGTCTGAAAAAAAAAAAAAAAAAAAAAAAACTCGTTTATAAGCATCTATGAGTTTGAGGTATAATATTTTACGTCGGTCTCCTAAAACGTAAACTGGTTAAGTCACAGACTCGGGGAATAACGAACCAGGGTGATGACAGGTGGTCATGCATTATGTGCGGCTGAAAGTGTTAAAAAATAGTTTAGCTGTTGTAATGTTGTTACAATCTCCATCGTCGACTTGTCATGTTATGTTTCACGTAGCGAATATCAACAGTATGAAGTCGCCAATAAAAGTAAATTTATACACAATGATGTCTCGTTTGTAAGTCGATGTGTAAGTGCGCGTGTGTTTAAGTTTTGAGGGGGTTCAAAAACCGAGTAAAGCTTTGTCTATTCGTTTCTAGGGATGGCAGCATTTCTAATTATATTTTTTTTATTGCCGAGTTACAAAGTAATATTCTGGCCAGTGTCTGGTTGTACATGAAAGGTACTGCCTCAATATATTTATGTACTCTATCCCCCATAACATTTTCAATTATGGAGTCCCAATATTCATTCCTGGAAAGTAACAATAGGATCTTGTGAAGTTTCTGGTTCAAACTTTCCACATGAGTTTTACCATGTTATGCAGACAGAATTTTGCCTAACTGCTTTAAATTGCACCTGGTTTCCTAGCATCCACGTGTGTGACGGGCTTAGATGATCAGAAATACCCCCTTTACGTCAAAGAGAACCATCAAAAGTGACCCAATAGCTACATTATCAACTTGATAGTATAATTCATCTAGATGCGACCAAGCAAAGAGGATTTCTTTGAATACATACAATGTCCCCGTCGACAATGTGGAGAGAGGCGACACTCAACATACAATGTCCCCGTCGACAATGTGGAGAGAAGCGACACTCAACATACAATGTCAAGTCGACAATGTAGAGCAGTTGCATTATGTTGCTGAAAGCAAAAGCAGTTCGTAATTCAAGTCCATAGGTGCCATTATGCAAGACGAAGAAAGCCTGGGGTCTGTTCAAAGTATCATTGGGAATCACAGTGAAAACCCATTAGGATTATATCAACTTACATTTTGTTGAGGGCATTTGAAGACCTTTTAATTCGAGTTAGTGAACGAGAACGTTGTTTCTCTGATATAATCTTTGTCATGTCTCCTGACTAACCCATATCAGTCCGCAGGTACATTATCATCCTTCAAAGTATGTGTGTATATATATATATATATATATATATATATATATATATATATATATATATATATATATATATATATATATATATATATATACATATACATCCTTACAATATGCACTGGAAAATAAAGGCCTTAGTAACCTGGATGCAAGAAAAGTGAAAGGTGCAGTTTGTGTGTAAGGGGGTCCGACGCTGTGCTAATAAGCCTTCTAAGTAAGAGTATGAAGTAGCTCATGCAGTGGAAGTTTTAGAACTCAACGAGTGAAGAATGAATTAGGCAGTGACTCCTGTGTTGTCGTATTCTTTGGAACCACACACTGCTGTGGGAGACAGCTTAACAGAGAAGAATATAATTTTTGTAAACATTAATCAGGGGAAATTTATATATATATATATATATATATATATATATATATATATATATATATATATATATATATATATATATATATATATAATATATATATATATATATATATATATAAATATTTGTTTGTGTGTATTTATAAATGTATGTGTATATAATCTGTGTCTGTCTGAACGGGTAAGTAGCAATCTTTTTTTTTTTTTTTTTTACTAATTCAAAACATTATCAACACTCCGCCTAAGTGCTAGCTAAGTAATTATCTTTTGTACCCACCGTGTGTCTCCTTCTCTGCAAACAGTGCTTAATAGTTACTTTCTGAAAAATTTAAACTGCCACAATCATCGGTAAGAATTCCGCAATGCTCGATCGACTAGAGATCTGTTATTCTGAAGAATCGGTTTGCTTTTAACTTCAATGAAAAATAAACAAAACAAATGCGTGAGAAGCACAAATTCCTTTTCAAAAAGGCTCGTCAAACTTCTCAACAAACAGATTCTGAAAACTCAAAATCTCTCGACCGTCAAGACTTCTATGAGTTTGTCATATCACGAGTCGGGTGAATTCTTCCAACATTCAAGATGCTGTTCGTCCAAGAAAAGGTAATATTCCTATACTTGAGACTGTTATTCTGATGGTTTTCCCATGATTTCAATCTCACTTCTTGCTGCCAGCTGTGACTCGCAATCTCTGAAATAACATTTCTATCTTCGTTTTTCTATCGATACTATTCGGTGTCGGTTCTTCGATAGCCTCTCAGTTCAGTGCCATCGACAAATGATTTTCAGAAATTGTAAACAAAAGCGTTAATAGACTTAATCAACCTTAATCTTATTCGAATCTAAATGCTAGAATGATTTTGATACTAACGCACTGTGTAATCTGTATCAAAGTAAGTAGATACTACAGCATTCCCTAAAGTGGAAGTCTATTTCACCTACAGTAACAAGCTAAATTTACAGGTTTTGACAGATAGACTGAAGGCCCAAGCTCTCAGTGCACTGAAGGCCCAAGAACACTCAAATGGGACTTCACGTTTAAGAGACACACTTTACATTTCCTTCATTGTTAATCGCTCCTAACACAGATCCCGAAGGTGAAGATAGGTGGTATTCTTGCGTTTCTCTACTTAGCACACGTGGATACTGTAAGCATATATGTATACTTTACATGAGTGAAGTAGTAGTAGTGCCAGATTGTTTTCAAATAAGTTCCACCTCATAAATGAAGCACATTGCAACTAAATGCTTATACCTAAGTCAGAAATACGAGTATCCGGCACTAATTAAAGTGTTTGGAAGACGGGAAACAAACACAACAACAAAGTCGAGGCTGAATGGAAGCCATGAAGAAGCAGCAGTTCATGTTAATATGATTAGTAGAAGAATGGCAATGGCTGATTCCCATAGGTGTTTGGGAGTAAAAAATAAAAAGTTGGTAAGACTAGATAAGAGGTGAGTCAGAGGAAAAGTGACAGAAGGGAGATAGTAGGGTGTGCAAAAGACTGGAAAGAGACTTAGAAACGTCTATGGAAAATATGGTAGGAACGTATGAAGATACTGTTGAACCAAGTCTCCTTTATGGCAGTGAAATTTGAAAGGAAATTTGGAGTAGAGTGCTCCGAGATCGTTCAACTACGTGATAAGAAGACAGATAAAAAACGCTGACGAGTGTCAATCTCCGAAGTGATAAAAGGGTGGAGAGGAGAGAGATCTGAAAGGGACAGGCAGTTAGAATGGAATAAGCTCTTTGACGTAAGGGAACGTGAACATACCCATGACGTATGGGGTTTCGTCTCACTTTTGATGTGCATTTGAAATGGCTAATGCAGTGGGAGCTTCTGCACTATGGGTTCATAACTGATTCAGCAGTTAAAGTTTAAATGGCTAGTTAACGTCATGTTGTTTCGCTTAAGGAGTCGTCACCTGCTACGACAAGGACTATATACATTTTACAATCAATATAATATATATATATATATATATATATATACATATATATATATATATATATATATATATATATATATACACATACATATACACACACACAGAAAAATATATATACACATAAAAATGAACACATTGTTTACTTGCAGCTTTAGGTCCACCTTGTGTAAGATCGAAGACCTGGCGAGGGTTGAGAAGCCACTGGAATTTCTGCATGAGCTTCGCGCCCTGGTTGCCACCGCTCTTGGGATTGATGAAGACGATAAGAGGCCGAATGTTGGCATTGGGGATAGGCTTGATGGCAAACGTCCGAGTGTCTTTGTCGTTCTGCAGAACAAGAGAGGCATTTCATCTTTTGGGATTTTGAGGAGAAAACAAAAGAATAAGCAAATTAGGAATTAAGGGGAACCGTTCGTCCCCTCTGAGGACACTAAGGAGTAATCACAATTGCACTCTCCTTAAGAAGTGGGGATGAGGATGGCAGTGGGGAAGCACAAAAGATTGATTGGTGAAAAAAAAATGCAGTCTAGAGAAATAAAACATCTTTTCTCTTAAAAGGATGAGTGAGGAATAAAAAGGAAAAGACTATAGTTCAGATAAAAGAAATAATTATGATAAAAAAATATTATAAGAGTAAAAATGCAGTAAAAATCAAAATTTTTATGCATATTTTTTCGTTTGTGAAAAGAAACCTAATGAAAGACTGAAATTTATAATAAATGTGGGGCAGAGAAGCACCCTGTTAAGAAATGAGAGAGAGAGAGAGAGAGAGAGAGAGAGAGAGAGAGAGAGAGAGAGAGAGAGAGAGAGAGAGAGAGAGAGGGGAGCTGGGTGCAGTATGGAAAGGACAAGGTAAAGATAAAATAAGTGAAATGTAGGAGTTGAGGAAGGGTGGGGGGGGATGGGGGGGAGGGAGGGGGGTTAGGGAGAGGAACGTCCACTCTCGATAAGAGAGATCCTTTGATCCACTACAACTATCATATTCATTTTAAGCTTTACTTCCGCCGTACCTTCGGTGTACGGACATCTCCCTTACCACCTACATCATTTCCATGGAGTTAGAGAAAACCACGAATGAGCCACCCATGCAAAACTGAATGATGGAAATACTGCAACTATTCCATAACGACTTATTTACTGGAGGATACAGGGGGTTGTAGGGTCCACGATTGTAGCTCTCCGTCCTTATGAAAGACGAAGATGGTGGTCATTAACACACAACTACAACAAAACGTCATAATGGAACTTTCACGTGTGTAATTCCACAAAAGCTATCAACTGCCAATCCACAAAATAAACATAAATTTAAAAAGGGGGCAAAAACATATTATTTTTTTTTGGTAAAGCTACATACTCCACACATGAACGATTATTACCACGGCAATCAAAACCAACAATTACTACTTGTTTATTTCCCACGGCATTAATCACATCCCCACCAAACGCAACACAGCTTTTATGAAAGTAACAGTACTGATGACTAAAGGCAGCATTACAATTGCTATTTTACAATTCACGATCTCCATCACTGGATACTGTGCCTTGTCAAACTTCAACAAATTTATTATAGCTACAGGCAAAATTATATGAACGTTAATGAAGTGTATTAAGATAAAACAAAATGATAACAACAACAGTATGCTTGACAGAATTTAAAAATCCTCTCCTTCAGTGTGCACGACTGCCAATTCAAAGCTGAAACGGATGATGAAATAAGGAATCAATACTATATCTGATGGAAAAGTGTTTTGCTGCTGCGTTAAATTCTGGTATCAAATCTTTTCCATCTTCGTTATCAGGACAATTGCCTTTAGGTTTTAATGATACAGTTATTTTCTGTTATCAATCAGCTCCTTTATCATCGAGAAAGAACATCAATGATTTAAATCTCAACTAGACAATTACTGTTCGTACATTCACCAAGTCAGCAGTGAAACAGGGGATTAATTGTCATTCACCATGCAAACCACCAACTCGCAACAAGAACATTTACATCAGAAGTCTTTCATTCAATAATCGCAGCTATGTCGCTGCTTGAGCCTTCATTGTATCTGTGGCGGGCATTCCATTTCGCCAGAGAACACGCCGTGAATAAGAGACAATGAGACCATACTTTACTGGTAAAAACCCATTGCCTATCTACTGGCCATCACAAAAACGCCCTTCCTTAAATCTGTATTCTTCCATTTAAATCTTGTTACAAAGCTTCTTGCATACGCAGCCTACTTCGACTTTTTCGCAAAGCCCTTCCAGAGCAAGACAAAAAGCTCAGTACGACTTCATATCACAGCTCGATCCTTCTACTTGAAGCCATCGTCCAAAATCAAAGCCCAAACCAGGACCAACGATAACCTGGCTCAAATTAGCAAAATCTTGTACAGCACTGCTACATTTGGCTATTCAGCAGAAAACTACCATGTTACTTTCCTTTTCCTTCTTCTAAATTAATCCCGTCTATGAGAGAGATAAGAATGCCTAATATACAAAAGCGACTACAGGCACCTACATCAGCAATAAACACACCATCAACAAAACAAGATGACCACAGCATGTCCGTATGTCGGAACTTTCTCTCTATTCCAAGTCGTTCCACTGCCAAACGACACCAACCATTTAAAAAAAAACACTTAGATAAGCTGTTTACTCCAAAACCAACAAAACATACGTGTTTTATTTATTTTATTTATTTTTTTTTTTTCTAAGACGCCCTTTTCAATCTCGACCCCCTTCTATAGTTCCTAAACCTGTGGCTAACGAGATTTTATAAACTAAACAAATAAAAATCTGGATGCCCTGTTTAGGCTATGTTTTCTAAAACATTCAGAATGAACAAAGTTGACAAAGTTCACAAAGGCCCTATCTGTTATCAGACATCAACTAAACTGACGTAAGTCTTGGGTAAAATGGAAAGACTGCTGACAAAACCAACCAACCATCTCCAAATATAACAACACTCATGAACTGAGGAACTTCCTTCTTGATACTTTCGTGATGGGATCTAATGAAGTGTAATCACACTTCGAATTTTACATGTAAGATGCAATCAAAACTTAAATTTTATAGTGACACTAAAACTGCTGACATGATGATTTTAGTATCAAAAACCTCCACCAAATGTTATCCAATTATCGTATTACTATATTACAGATATATAAATTTAGTACAACCGACTTATTTACTCCATTCAACCATAAGCAGAACCATTACCACAGAACTTCCGTAACGTACTTCACGGAAAATGAGACTAATTACAAAAACCGCACCTAATTCAATATTTACCTTGTTCCTGTGAAACAGCTGACGATAACCACACAAGCGTTTTCCCCAAGCTGTCCTTCAGATTTACAAGTCTACTCTGCTGATGACAATATATGTAACCATCGAGTGTGTGACGTAAGTGAGATTCAGGTGAAGTGGGAAACCTAACCATCGAGAACACAGAACGAAATTTTCACTCAGAACAGGGAACCTTATAGACCAACATTTAGCCATTCAATAATCTTCCCTACAATGGTTGTACATCAATACTGTGAATCTTTTATTGACAGACCAACATTTAGCCATCACCAAATAATCTTCCCTACAATGGTTGCACATTGTGAATCTTTTATTTACAGACCAACATTTAGCCATCACCAACAATCTTCCTCAATGGTTGCACATCAATACTGTGAATCTTATTGACAGACCAACATTTAGCCATCACTAACAATCTTCCTTACAATGGTTGCACATCAACACTGTGAACTTTATTTACAGACCTAACATTTAGCCATCACCAAACAATCTTCCCTTACAATGGTTGCACATCAACACTGTGAATCTTTATTGACAGACCAACATTTAGCCATCACCAACAATCTTCCCTACAATGGTTGCACATCAACACTGTGAATCTTTATTTACAGACCAACATTTAGCCATCACCAACAATCTTCCCTACAATGGTTGCACATCAACACTGTGAATCTTTATTTACAGATCCGTACAGAACCCGGATTTTCGTGTGTTGTCTCTGCCATTGTTTTTTGTCAGCGATCACCACCACCACCACCGCATTTAATCACCGTGCTGGGAATGGAACAAAATCAAAAATAAAAAGGTCAAAATGAAATCCCGGGGAGGAAAACACCGCAATCTACAACCATCTACTAATTTCAAGCTAATGAAGGTTATCTACAACGACCAGCTTAAGGTAGAGAGAGAAGAGAGAGATGTATAGACTGACTGAGAGAGAGAGGGAAAGAGTTTCTGGCAAAGCACTTTCACCTTTGAATGCAACTAGCCAGAAAGCTCAATTTTCATTGGAACTCACTTCCAGCTCATCATCAGTGGAGAGGGCCTCATCATCGGTTTCACCATCAATTTTCTCACCGTTAGAGTCGGCCTAGAATCAAGGAGGGGGAGGGAAAAATACTCTAGAAGGTTAATAGAATTATTAAATGAAACAAAACATGGAAATGGTGGACATCTGATGGAAAATAACACTAGTGAGTTAATGAATGGATATACAGGATACTTGACTAAGTTATCACAGCTAAAATAAATATACATTCACATATCAATTAATAATTATGAAAAAGAAAATACAATGTGGAAAATCTTCAAAAATGACTAAAGGAATTCACCACCAGTACCGATGGAAGGATACCTACCCTTCATTCATACTCAGTTTAACACAATCTATATGCGAGATTTTTTCAGATGACGTTTAAGGTTAACTTCTGTGAAGTATCTGAAATGACCTCCACACAGCGTAGCTAGGAAAGCATTTTGGGTCTTGGTGATCTTAATCGCACATTACAAATAAATGAAAAAATCCTTGACTGCGATTGCGTTAAAATATGTTAATTTTAATCAGATTACAAATAAGAAAAACATACCTACTTTAGGGTCTATACTGAGGAGTGATTCAGTTTTTAATTCAACCTTTCACTTACAGTAAATAAAAGAAATACCAAATCGGCGCACACAGAGTAAATTACAGTCAACTACTATAAGTACTAGTAATTCATGGACTTGAAAGCCGTGGCTTTAATTATTAAGAGCTTTATACTGAACTGAAAGTGAGGTAGACTTCAAGGGGAGAGAGAGAGAGAAAGAGAGATGAAAAGTTGAACTGAAGTGCTGAAGTGGAGCTAGATTACAGAATTTGGTTTCATCAACTCTGAAATCTACACAGATTGAAACGGAGGCTTCTTCATACACAGTCATCAACTGGTTGGTTTAAGTGCATTGGAAAATGTTAAACAAACAGTACGAAAAGATAAAATATAACAAGAATTATGAAATAAAATTTACCTGTACGGCCGATTCTGACACTGAAAAAAAACTTCTACAAAATTTAAGAAAATAAATCAAATGTATGAAATGACAGAAAAAAAACTATATTGGGTTATATGATTAAACTAACTATTGAGAATATTAACAGTTCAAAATGTTAATAACCGAAATTCTGTCTTGTATACAAAGAAACAATTTCGTCAGTTACAAAGATGTAAATACTACAAAGCAAATCTACCATCAGATTTAAACCGAATAAAGACAAGTAAAAGCAATTAAATGTTAAAATTACTCCTAAACACAACAGATTGGCACTGTATTTCAACCTAAACTATACATGCTAGGAGAACGCACAGTGCAGGTTTCACAGTTCATTCCTTAAATGATTCGACACAAACACCTGGATTTGGGACAGACAGATGTTGACAGCACATACTAGGTCCATCTATCCACAAAGCATTGACGGATATAGAATAGGTTTGATGTGAGAGAGAGAGAGAGAGAGAGTGAGAGAGAGAATGTTGTAGCAGACAGTTCAAGAAGGGTAGACTCTGTTGAAAAAATTAAATCCAATGAGCATGGAAATTTCAGGAGCAAATTAATTATGGAATAATTCAAAAGGATTTCACTAATGATTTAATGTTTGTGAAAATTTCTTCATAAATGAAAGGCCACTGTCAATATATTTTTTATGTATATATATATATATATATATATATATATATATATATATATATATATATATATATATATATATATATATATATATATATATATATATATATATATATATATAATTACACAAACATTCATAGGTACAGAAAAACATGAATGTTATCCCTTTTTTTTTTGTCACCAGCCAAACGGCAGAATCAAATAAAGTATTTTCCTGTCATGCTGTCGGTACCGTAATCCCTACCAAGCTTTCTTGGTCAAAACTAACAAACTGTCGGGAAAAAAAGTTTTATCCTAAAATTAGAGTAATATGAAAGAAAAACGCATAAATTTGCGTTCGTCTCCCTACTGCCCTCTAAGCGACCCACATAATGAATCAAAGATTTCTTCGCAACCGCGTCTAGATACCTCAAAGGTCTGACTCGAGAAAATCCTTGTAATTCACTCCCCGAAAGAGGTTACTCTGCCTTTCAATCTGAGGGCAATTGCGACATGAACATCGTCCGGGTTACGGTTCAATCTAAAATCCCTTGACAGTCGTCCTGCAGAACACTCCCGCGCGCATTACGAGAGATCATCTTTAATCAGTTAATGTCTTCTTTTTATTTTTTCAGACTAGGGTACACAACAATATCTACAAAGGTGGAATGGAACAGCTGCAGCAAGAAAGAAATAAAACAGGAAACTGGAAGAGAAACGGATGTCTCTACATATGTTTGGAGAGTTATTTCAGTGTTTGTACATATATACTACATCAATATACAGTATATTAGCCATGAGCACTCACCAGTGTCATATATATATATATATATATATATATATATATATATATATATATATATATATATATATATATATATATATATATATATATATATATTATAGTAAGTATGAGGAGCCATCAACAGAGAATTAACAAGAGAAAACCATCTATTTTGACTGATGCTACTCAAGCCCACAAGACTCATCAGTGTTTAGGACAGAGGTAACATTAATGCCAAAATGCATGGTTTTTTCTCATTAATCCTATTTTATGGTCTCTTCAAATCACAGAACGCTGTTAGGCAACTATGAATTCATATATATATATATATATATATATATATATATATATATATATATATATATATATATATATATATATATATATATATATATACATTACACAGTATATAATGTAGTGTGTATGTATGAGAGAGAGAGAGAGAGAGAGAGAGAGAGAGAGAGAGAGAGAGAGAGAGAGAGAGAGAGAGAGAAATCACCATCAAAATGTTTTATTAACTAACAGACGCACTCAGGCAGATCCAAAACAGCGATAAAACCAGTATCTTTCTAATATTCGGGAGGAACCAAATCGCACCTGCTTATTTACACAGACGATTTGGCGGATGCTTCAAATACCTGCTTTTGGATAGAGACACTTTGTTATCTACGTAGATCCAGCAGACTTTACCTCTGACGGTACGGTTGCTAAATCTTTACTGCTACTCTAATATGGAAAATGCGACAGCTTACTGAATTACCATAGAAAATGATGGATAATGTTAATGCTACCTTTTAACAGGGAAGTTTTACGAAAGACTCACGAGCTACTGCTACACTGCTCAACTAACAATCTTTTTTTTTTTTAAAGCAAGTACGTCATTCTAATTCTGAATATGCAATCGACGGAACTAATTACTACAGCTACAAGTTTCCAGAGTTATAACTACCACTATGTAATCACTCCAGTAATTCTTTTCAATTAGCCAGAGCTCAGCTCCAGCTTTCAACTTCAAAACTAGGTCGGAATCGCCTCTAGGGCGATACCATCCTTTTGGGGGAGAAGAAATCATATATATATTAAAGGTTTGAAATCTGTCGTTCTGGGAAAAAAACTACTGTGCTCCAAAAAACACACTTCCATTCTTGTTACCTTTTCGTCATCCTTGTGAATTGGAAAAATTTGGGAGAGAAAAAAAAGAAGAGTAGATTTAATGAAATGGCTCTAACTTCAGATGAGTCAGAGGGAAAAATCAAATTAAAGTCCCTGAGTAATAATCATGAATTACATTAGCTTCATTCAGAAATATTAAAAAAAAAATGTCAGCACTGCAAACCACAACTAATTGAAAAATGTCAAATGAAAGACGAGTAGAGCATACAAATACTGTTCTACAGAAATCTTATCACAGTGCTCGCGGGTGGGCAGATTTATGGCAAAATACTTCAGTAAAGGAAAAACATCAGTATGGATAAAAGTATTCCATGCTGAGAAACTTCGTTCATCAAAATATGTGAAAAAATTACTTTCATGACACAACACAAAAATCTGAGAGTCTAGGAAGGGTAATTATTATGTCATTCATGATATATGTAATGCAAATAAAAACTGGAATAAATATACAAACATCACTAAAGAAACTGCAATGGCCTTCAAACACAGTCAGATAAAATATAAATTCCAACTGCGGTAAAAAAAATAAGTCATAATTACACAATAGAGATGCCATAACTACAAGGATACAGAATTGTAATACGAGTATGCCTTATCAAGTTTTGATTAAGAGAAAATCTTTCTGTGGTTACTGTTTTTGTTCATGTTTTTTATTTGAATTTTTCATTCACTTATGGCACGAACGAGATTGTGAGGTTAATACGAATCCCTATAACAAGATGGAAAATACCAGAGTTCCAATATAGTTCACAAATTACCAATAAGGTTCAGATTTGAAACCCGGCATACTCCTAAGTTCCGTCGATTTCTTTGCTACACGGTATTTATTAAGGAAGACTCAAAGTAAACCAAATGCGAGTGATGTCTAAATATAACAACAAATTTCGAGTAAGATAATTCACTTCTACTTCTTCTTTTAACGTGCTTTTTTCCCATTTTTGTATGGGGTAAGCACGATGCCTTCTTTGAAGGACTTTGATTTGGCTTTTGGGGTAGACCGTAGTCTCGATCGGCTGCCCTGCCTGACATCGCTTAGACCCCGGTACGGTATACATGTATTGTACCAGTCACCAGCTCCCTTTCTCCCAGCAGCGAGGAGACGTTGAGTGGTAATTAAAAAATAAATAATCAGCTTTCATAACGAAACTAGGAGAAAAGCACAAGCAGCTGTCAATGAAATTCCATTATATTACTGCATTGTATCCGTTTAATAGAGCATTCTTGGCTCTTTGTTTATCAGTTAACAATTAAAGTAAGTCCGTAGAACAAGCAAATCACAAATTTTGAAAGGATATGAGGATTGCTTACTATAAACACGAAGAAAATACAACTGTATTTTGAAGGAATTCTTACAATGACGATTATGAATATTAAGAAACAATACAATAATTATATATTTAAAACTACGTCCGCAAACTTTCGAAGGATCTTCATCCCCAGCTTTAAGATAATACAGAACCCCTCCAATCTCTTCCTCGTGACCTGCTCTGGCAATATACCCTTGTTACTCGGGCAAAGATACAGGCTAACATTCAGAACTGATGAATGGGCCATCAATATCACACAACACTTTCACACAATTTTTGTTTCATATCCTCATTTTAGACTTCATTTCTGAGAGAGAGAGAGAGAGAGAGAGAGAGAGAGAGAGAGAGAGAGAGAGAGAGAGAGAGGGCCGGGTTATGCACACACGGGAAAGAAAATCTGAACTATTTGAACTTGCTCATCTGCCTCGCCTAATATGACCCATTTCTGTCAACTTGATTTAGGAAAAAAAGTCTTCAAATTTGAAATGCACTGATATAGTCCTAGAAGCACTTGGCCTAAAGATATAATTTCCTTTGTGCAACTAAAATTAGGATGAAGCCTGCAATGATAAAGCTGTATTTAATTATACATGAATATTAAAAGAAAGTGGGAATCCTACAACACTCATTGACCACCAAATTGCGTAAAGCCTAGCAAACAACTCTGCCACAATACCTGCACTTATAATAAATAATAAGATTACAGCTACGATGACCTATTTCCAATCAATTAAACAATATTGCTTGACCTACTGTGATTTCCTGGCTATTTTTTTCGAAACGTTGCTATTGATTCCATTTGTGTGTGTGTGTGTGTGTGTGTGTGTGCACTTTCACTGGAATACCCTTAGGAAAGAAAACGGGTCCTACCAAGAATAGAAGTGCCCTGGGACACCAAAATAGGACCTTCAGAACTTTTGAACGCAAGACAACTTTCCCTAAACCGACCAGTATAACTGGAGGGGTAAGTTCTCTTATCGATTTAATGTAACTCTTACGGGATGCAAAGACCAACATACAACTCCCTGTTGTCAAGTATATCAAGTTCTGAGAGAGAGAGAGAGAGAGAGAGAGAGAGAGAGAGAGAGAGAGAGAGAGAGAGAGAGAGAGAGAGAGAGCAGCTTTGGATGAAAAAAGGTTTGTTAACAATTAATTCCATCTGTTAAATCTTTAAACTTTTTGGTTTACTTAGATTAACGCAGCATGTATGAGTGCATACATATGCATCTTTTGCAACTGCGCGAGCGCGCGCGCGCGTGCGTGTGTGTGCATATTAACCTGTAAATGAAATCCACAGCCTCTCTCATAACCACATAACATTATAGAAAACTGCTTAAGAGTACTGGGTGTGAGTATATATAGTCTAATCTTACAGATGGCCCATTCATATAATATATATATATATATATATATATATATATATATTTTATATATATATATATATATATATATACTGAGAAATGAGAAAGGCCTCATAATGATCTTTGTTATTCAAAAAACCAAGGCATGACTTTTTCAGGAGACCCAAGCTTATTTCTACAGGTTACATCCCAAGAGTAGCGAGCCATCGAGATTCCTAGGGCATAATAGAACATAGTCATTGAACCATTAACTATTATTTTAATGCCTAATCATAGGTGTTCAAGCATTTAGCATTGTCCATACCTAAACGATCTATCTTTCTTTTATAGGTTTTGATAATGACTTCATGATTTAACGTCTACTGTAAAGGAATCTTCATTTATTCTGACAGCTACAACAAATTATGTTTAATAACGTTCTTGACATATTACAGAGAACTACAGAGGCATGTTATTATTATTGCAAACAGCTGGGACTCGCGACCTTTAACTCGAGGATCAGATACACGTATCACAATCCATGATCCACTGCTTGAGAACTTATTTAAGAAAAACTTATTTACCCTGTTAGATATCTGTAACCTTGCTACGTCAGTAACCTGAAGTTGTTGGGATGCCAGTTTCTAGTGCATGAAAAATTATCTTCGAAGCAGACATCATCGTTCCCATTTCCATCATTATTACTGGTAATCGAAACGATCAGCTAAAATGACTCCATTTACTAGCCATCAAATTCACAACGACCAGAAGACTTCACGGGAAGCCGCCGTGCACACTGTCAGCACAAGTTCTGGCGGGAGTCCCTCACATACACAACTGCAACTTTAAAACGCGGAAAGGTTATGTATCTGCCAACACTTCCACCCAAGAAGCAAATGTCCAACAGAAAACAAGACGCAATACCAACGCCCTTTTCTCTTCTGAACATCACCTTTCCCAATCTGAGAACTCGCATCGCGCCACAAAGGTGAATTGATGGTTGGATTATGCAGAAGAGGCCATCGCCGGATTTTCCAAGCAGTGTAATGTTAGTTCAAATGGGATGTATTTGTCAGATCCACGGACCTAAACAAGGCGCATCGTGGGAACGAACCGCGTTTCAGCAATGCCCCGCCCGCAAAGAATAAGGCGGTTCATTTATGTCGAGATGTTCGGCCATAGTTTATTGAAAACGATCAATGTTGCATATTTAATGAGAGAGAGATTCACAGATTTACATCAATCACTTTGACAGAGGCCTAAAAAGGCGAAAAGTTTATTCACTGTAATTATTTATATATATATATATATATATATATATATATATATATATATATATATATATATATATATATATATATATAATATATATATATATATATACAGTATATATATATATATATATATATATATATATATATATATATATATATATATATATATATATATATATTGCGCCATTCTTTTGGTGATGACCACCAAAACCAATCAACATCACAAAATGGGGAAATAAAATATAATTTCACAGCAGTTCACTGAACCAAGGTTCCTGACAGTCGTAGGAAAAAAATGCATCGTATCTTACATTTTCAAATACCTACGAATCTAAGTTAAACATTAAGGGTGAATTAGACCCCTTTATATACTTGTTACAAGAAGACTGGAAAGCTGTTATTCTAAGTTCGCTCATTTTGATGGAAAAGATTTCGAGTTCATAACCTGACTGTTGTTATTGTAAGAAACTCGAGAACTCTCTGAAGAACAAAGAGGTACAAATTCTATGCATAACGATATCCTTAACGATTTAAATACATTTACGCATTTAAGGTTCCTTGATTAAGACAAGCTTCCAGATTTTTGTAGGGAACTAATGTCATTCAAACAAGAAAATTGCTAATGGGTAACCAGGGGAAAAAGTGCCCATTGAAAGAGCAAATTCCTATTAGTAATAATAATAATAATAATGATAATAATAATAATAATAATAATAATAACAATAATAATGATAATTTCCTATTACTTCCTTCATTACCTCTCTCTAAGCGATGATTCAATTTGTTTGAAATTTAAACGCTTATAAAATCGATTACCGTCATTAATTAAGAACAAATATTGGAAACGTATCGTTTACCTTGGCGGGGCGTAAGCAAGTGAATCGAGAAATCCAACATTTATTCGCTAAAATATGAGACCGCCAATTCACAGCAAACTTCAGACGAACGCATCACACTATTGTAAAGGTCGTCCTGATCGGTACAACTGTCCATCTCCCATTACCATTCGCTTCATCGTCATTTGGCTTTAGACGGAAGTTATCTCAAAACGGCACGCGGATTATTCTTCCTAATTCCAAGTCGTCTTGTGATGAAATGGTGAAATAAACCAGCGTTTAACTTAGCATTTCTTTGTCGTTCAATTTAATTTTTTCTTCGTCATCTTTGTCGTTCAATTTAATTTTTTCTTCGTCATCATCCCTATATTTAACTTAACCATGGAGATGTAAATTTAAATCATGGTCAGAACCTCAATGCATCGCAGTTTCCATTGAATGCAACGTGATATTGTGGAATACCTCTTCTGTTCTTTACTAAGGTTCTTGCGAACTAGTCCCGAATTATTCGTATTTCCTTTGTTATTTTTTATTTTCTTTTTTGTACACTGATGGTTATTCGATCAGTACGATGTTTAAATTTCATCCATCCTCAGGGACTACAACATATACTCTCTCTCTCTCTTTCTCCAGTTAGTATGAACACTAACTTTATGTAAAATAAACTTGCTGGAGAACTCGATCTGCACTTAAGCGGAATATGACACTCTAACACCATTACTATTTTGGAACCAGCGGCTTTTTTTTTTTTTTTTTCCCTTAGTTAATTACCTTAAAAAAATTCTCGAAGGTTCTCCAGTTTTCAAAGCTCGATCATTTCAATTTAACTGGATAGTTTGCTGTGAAGATTTCGCAGCCTTGCAGACTAACGGCGTCGGGTAAATTAAAGCGGTCATTTGCTAAGCCTTGGGATTTCAAGTGCATTCTGCACCGCCAACCACGAAAATGATCAGGGAGGAATTCACAAGAGTCTTGAGACGCCCGAAAGGAAGTCTAAAGGGGAAGATCAAATATTCCGAGCAAGTCAAGTTGTCAGTGGCAGGAGTCCTAACATTATGAGTAATGAAAATATTTCTAGGATGAAATATTATTTCACTTGGAATGCTGACACAATTTCCAGTAAACAACGTGGTTCATGCGTCCATGCTTACAATCTGGTTCATACACAAAAATCCTCCTGTATGCGTCAGTAACCTAGATGTTGTGACACCAGTTTTAATAGATGTAATCTAAATCAATCGATCCTTCATGTAAAGATGTAGCGTTATTGATTATAAAACGCTCACCCGAGATGCGGGAAGAAAATACCAAATTTTTTTTTGCCAAATCGCTGCAGGGTTAAAAGAACACATATTTCATTTACTGGTAATTAAACATGTTTTAATCATATGCCAACTCATTTTTATTAGGATGCAAGAGATTTATTATTCTTTGGAAAATTACGGCTTTAAAAATACGGGCATCTGTTTATGGGTAATGCTTTGATATTAACGTAAAATTTTAACTCCAACAAAATATTAATACCCAAAACGCCAGAGAGAGAGAGAGAGAGAGAGAGAGAGAGAGAGAGAGAGAGAGAGAGCGTAAATGATGTGAGAACGATAAATCACGACAGTAAATCCTCAATGAAGCATGGACACCGCTCTGGGTAGGTTTGCCGATGAGGAAATCTATTTACTTCCTTGAAAGGCAATTCTCTTATGAGAATGTTTTCGCCGTATTCCTCATCTGAACAACACAAGACCCTCATAAAATGGAAGAAATTCTAAAATATGCAACTCTTCAAAATAAATAGCATTTGCAAGAGATCGAGACACGGATAAAATTTCTACCCACAACTCTGTTCTTTGTAAAGTTTTATTGATTTTTGAAGCCGTAAGAAAAAATGTGGTGCGGTGAAGCCGTAGGCAATAGCACGGCTTTGAGGAAACTTGAATGGGAGGAAACCGTGCACACATAACAGGGCAATTTTTCGAGCTAACGGCCACAAAAAATGCCTTCATTAGGTTGAACGCTTACTCATGATTCAGGACTTAGTGTGAATGAATTACTGACTTCATCGAGCATTACTTTTCATGGTGTGCCTACAAGCTTCTACTTTTTGCACCAACGCCAGAACCGCTCTTGATTCTCTCTCTCTCTCTATCTCTAAGAATTCGGTTCCTCATTGGGCGGGTGGGTTCCGTTCTCAGCTAGCACTCTGCTGGCCCCGCGTTCGATTCTCCGACCGAACAATGAAGATTAGAGGAATTTATTTCTGGTGACAGAAATTCATTTCTCGCTATAATGTGGTTCGGATCCCACAATAAGCTGTAGGTCCCGTTGATAAGTAACCAGCTGGTTCTTAGCCACGTAAAATAAATCTAATCCTTCGGGCCAGCCCTCTCAAGGAGAGCTGTTAATCAGCTCAGTGATCTGGTTAAACTAAAGTATACTTAACTTTCTCTAAGAATTCGGTTGTGACACTTGGTTCCAGTACGTTTATTTACTACTGATATGGATCTCTTCACAATGGGGTCATCGCTAGGAGGTCATTGTGAATAACTAACCACACCTCTGTTTTGCAAATGAGCAGCTTTTCCTTAGGAAATAAAAATAATGTTAAGTAAATGTTTGCTATACGACGTCATTAAAAATTAATGAAGCAGAAATTTTAGGCTCCCTAAAAGTTCAGAGAGCATCACAGAAAAATTTGTTTATTGTGATCATTCAAGTGTTCTAAGATTCCCTCGTTTTATCTGTCAAAATATTTCTATGAAATATCCAGATTATTTAGCAACACCCCTACACCTAAAGATGCATTAAGGGAATAACAGATCCTAGTTACAAAAGAAAAAGAAACTCCGTGTTTTCGAGATTTTTTTCTGACGCGAACACCTGATATATGAATGTGAAATGTGATCGTGGTGCCACAGTTTTTTTAAGCTACTTCGATGCACGAAATCTGCAAAATGAGAGAGATAGACACACCTCGAAAATCCAGGGTTGTAAAAATCGCAAACGAGGTGAATTCCATCCCCTGCAATTTACAGATGCACTACTCCTTTTCCAATTCTTCCGAGACACATAAACGCGTGGCGTAGTCCACAGGAAGGCGAAAATTCGTCCAAGAT
Organism: Macrobrachium rosenbergii; assembly: GCF_040412425.1. Lineage (NCBI taxonomy): Eukaryota > Metazoa > Arthropoda > Malacostraca > Decapoda > Palaemonidae > Macrobrachium > Macrobrachium rosenbergii. The sequence goes on along the minus strand of NC_089792.1, from coordinate 32,476,920 downwards.
CAAAATAGTATATATATTTGTTTGTAGTAGCGAGTGGGATACCAATATGCTCCAGCAAAGTATTTGTCCAATTTCAATCCTTGCAACATTTCTTTTTGTTCATTTTTTTAAACAGAGGTAATGTACCATGCATACTAATAATTTTTATGTTGGAAACAAAAACCCTCCTAAAAGCCAGAATTTTTCTTTGGTATAGCGTGTTCAGTGATGTAGATTTCAAGCGTATGAAGAGTCGTATTTGTCTCGGCTTCTCACGTATTGTAGTTTTTATTCATCCAGTTTTGAGGACTTGAAAATTGAAATAAACATTACATCTATCTGCATAGTCGCTGGAGAAAATATTCCCTTGGTTTCTGTGCTCCGGAAAATAAAGAAATGTGCTGTCACAACCACAAAACCAGGCTTCAGACTTTTTATGTTCTATTTATACACTTAAATATGAGATACACGGAAACTGAAGCTATTTAGAAAGTTACAATTATATAATGTTCATTACCGAGGTACTATAAATAGTGCAATTTTGTTTCAACCGTAGCCGAACATTCAAATTCTGTTTATATATATATATATATATATATATATATATATATATATATATATATATATATACATACATACATATATATGTATAAATGTATACACACACACAAATGAATATATATATGTATGTATGTATGTGTATATATATATATATATATATATATATATATATATATATATATATATATATATATATATATATATACACATGCACATACATATGCACATACACACACCCTTTTGCAGGGTTTTGATTTTCAACATGAAAATTATTAGTAATCACGTCACAGTACCTTTGTTTAAAATATCAATGAAAAGAACTGTGTGTGTATATATGTACAGTATATATGTGTATATATATACACACACATACATACTTATAAATTAAATATATATAACCATAAACTTCAGAGTAAAGGCCACATGGAAAAAAACCTCAACATTTTCCCCCAACAATCACGTGGACGAAGTTATTTTCTCTGGCAGCATATTAACGGAAAATAACGAGGGGGAGCTGAAGGAAGGAGTTTTAAGAGCAGCAGCAAACCAAGAAGATGTTCGTCATTAAAAATATGGCGTAGAGGGCCCTGAAGTATCTAACGGGAGGGGAGGAGGGCAGAGCAACTCAACAAGAAGTTCATGTCTAAGTACTACGACAAAGTAGTTACACCCAGACGCCCACGCCATCTCAAAAATACATCAAGCGGAAGGACTCTTATAAAACTTAAATCATCTTGTCATCCACTTTACAGGAATTAGTCGATAATGATACGCAGAAAAAACAGTAAAAATTAAGAAGCTTGAAAGGAATTTTCTGTCAGAGCCATGTGGCCCCCTCCATAAAAAGGCTTATAATATTGCTCTATTTCTTTCGTTAAAAATAACGTCTTACAACTCACTTTGAGACGCAGTAAACAGCGGAAACACTCTCATCCAACTTCATCGTTGAACGCTGATGAGTGAGGGACTGGGAATCTCAGAAATGAAAACTGATATTATATATATATAAATATATATATAATTGCCCCTGCAATGACCAGCGCTAGGCTGCATATGACGCTACTGTGGACTGACGAGGCCAAACTCTCTCTTCATCTCCAGCCAAATTCTCGAAAACGGTAAAATCGATCAGATATCCCTTCAAATGGTCAACGTCCAATAATTCGTCTCAAGTTTATTAAGATTATTGCCTACTAATATCAGGGTAAAAATTAAAGGGGGGGAAAAAAGTAAAGCGTGAATGTTGGAGGCGACACATGAATGGACAGTGTCCTTGTAAAAAGTCAGAATGTAGCATACCGCTGTGTTAACCTTTACAACGAAACTAATCTCACACTTAATGGTCAACCCACGTCTTACACTTAACATTCCTTGAATTAAAGTTGAAAATCTATGTAACTGTGAACAAACTGCTTTCATTTCAATTTTGTCAAATTGTCCACTGCCCACCTCAAAATGATTATGTGCAAAACCACAAGGAACTTTCAACATCAGTTTTGAAAAGTAAAGAATTACTCGAAAAGAAATGTAATTTATAATGTCCGTTCAAAAAGAATGATTTTTTTTCCGGACATCTTTCGAGATTTCTGACATTTAGCACTCAAGTAAATACCAGCACACTTTCCTGCTCTAATGACACACTTCAAACTTTTTAAGACAGGTCCTCTACTCTCCTGTTACTAAAAAGTAAAATTTTATCACAATTTTTTGAAGACTTCAAAGTTTATGCTCCTCTAGTTGAGGCACATTTTATTAAAAAGATACTTTCCACTAAATTTTCCTGAAATTTAAACGTTGATGCACCTTACGGTACTCAAATTTTTCGACTGATTTGATTAACAGCCTCAATACGTCATGGGATCAACATTATGGATGACTGAACTGATTTAATACAAAGATAATTTTTTTTATATATTTAAAAGCAATAAATAAAAAATGAGGTGAGAAACAAGATATAATAATCAATACTATGTCATGTCAATACCTGTCAGTTTTAGATATGACCGATGTATTGCAGAACTAGCTATCTAAAGAAAATACACTTTAAACATTCAAACAGAACCTCTTCTAAAAATATCTCTTCCCAATATAAATCAGTCAATTGATTTGTGAATAAACACACAAATACACATACACACATACACACACACAAACTAAGCACCACAAACACATTGAAGGGAAGTGGATCAATACAAAATTGAAGGAAAACACGTTCCACTAAGATTTCTTGTTTGGTGCTTAAAGAAATTCTAAAGCAGAAGTCTATTCACAAACATGAACCTCGGAATACCAGTGATTTCCTCGAGTTAGGTCACCTGATTCTTTACCGACTCTGAAATATTAACAGCCTGTCATGTGACTGACGTTACGACCCGTCCACCCTCAGATTTATCTCCGGAATCACTAGAGGAATATCAGATTCTTAAATCCATCGGCGTAATCACACTCTTAGTCTCAAGCTATGGCTGTTCTTTAGAGTAAGTCAAGGGAGTCTCACCTACGTCGTCAGTGTCTACCACAGATTCCTGTTCGTAATTTGTCGGGGATGAGCTGTGGATTTTACATTCCATAAATAATAAATGAATATAACTTTGCTTTGATGAATTAAATGGGCAGTAAGTATTAATTTGCTCGAAGGTGATAAAGTTCACTAAATACCACCTGCAATGACAAAACCTCCGTTAGGAAACAAAAGTAAGCTAAAATCAAGACCAGTGTCGAACAGTACGTGGATTAAAAAAAAAATGTTCCTTTTAATCACTTGCTTTTCTGAGGTTTGTATTAGTTAAACTTTAACGTGATGTCCACAATCTTTAAAAATATAAATTTGATAAAGCAAAACACAAAGTGAATTTCTTAAAAAAAAAAAAAAAAAAACTTCAGTTTTCTAAGTGGTAGTTATATGAAAAATGTGATTATATGCACAATTACAAACTCATTTATATCTGAAGACGCAGGAAAAAATGCCCAAATAATAAGTTGCTATATTCACGACTCCTCCATTGCGTAACGTGATGCGAATCTCGGAGCATGCAAATGGAAAAAACCCTGTGACGTTCTATACACAAGCAAACTTATCAGCCTTTTATCCGAATGTTATTTGTCAATGAACAACTCTCCGTGAAATTGAAAGAGCTGCACAATTTCCATTTTAAAACGTAATAAAATAGTTTTCGAAATCAATCTCTACAAACGAAAGGGAAATGTATCAAGGCTTTCAACAGAATGTCTTGTCTTCTTATTCCTAGAAAAATGTCTAGAAGTTAAAGGCCGCTAAAATACAGGTAAAAATGTATTGCGTACGTAACACCAACTCAACTCCCAAATTCGCAGGGCGCACTAAATCATCCAATTCGAAAGTAAAGAAATTAATTCTGCAGCATGTTTTCATTAAAAGTGAGGGAACAACTGTTTTAATCAGATGTAACTTATATACTGACGAGAAATATATATAAAAACTTAAATTGCTTTACTACGTAATGTTTATAAAAACTTCACTAGTTATAAAACTAATCTTGCCATAAAATGTAATGTTTAACATAATTTTTAACGCCTATAAACTTGCTATAAACCGTAATGTTTAACATTATTTTTGACGTCTACAGTAAAAAAGTGTTAAGTATCCATCGTGCAACTCTCAGTCGTTTCAATATGCAATACCATACTTCCTGCTAAAAATGAAGCATCATTAATTTACACTCATGTTAGAGCTTCACTAAAAAGTGAATGAAATAAAAAAATGTTCTTAGCTATGTAACGTTTGCTTCTAACACCCGGGTCCACCAGAGAAATGAAATCTTTTTAAGTGCTATTTGCAACACTGACTAATGATTACTCAGAGAGCGTTAACTTAATTAACCGCATAGATTCAGAGAAACGCTACAAAAGACCAAAGTGGAATATTCAGCGCTCGGCCTGAAAACACTCTTCTTCGCTTTCGCTTCGTCAAGAGAGAAACACCCTACAGAATTACCTGTGTTTCCCGAACTTGTGCCTTCGGTTTAACGAATACGGCTCAGTGTGATAATGGTGCGAATAATGACTTCCATCTTACCTTGTCTCTTCCTTTCCTCTTGGTGGAGGCTCTCTTCTTGGGTGACTTTCGCAGAGATGACTTGAATGAGCCGCGTCGAGGCAGTTTAACGATCCAAGATGGCGGAACGATGATGCTCTGATGTATACCTGTCGACGAAAAAGGAATAAGAAAACGAAGTTAGTGGATTTTTTCTTTATGTTACACAGCACAGGTGGGGAAAAATGGGATGAAAATAAGTCATGTAAGATAATATGACACAATAAATAACTGTTAAGAACTCACAGAGAGAGAAGTCAAAGCCCTCAATTAGAGAGAGCTGAGAGAGAGAGAGAGAGAGAGAGAATTTTAATAACGAAATAAAAGCCGGAACATCATCATAATCGGGAATATGAAAACTTGAGAAGCATCAGTCTTGAAAACTACGAATAGCTAACCATTTAGGTAAAAAAGAAAACTATTTCATATTAATACCGAAATGCATTCAGCTAGATTACTTTTAGTTTAATGGCGTTCTAAGTTAAGTTAGCAATGCGAAGAGTTAGATGAATTTGGTTATAAATTATTCACTTCTTTAAGAACTTGCCAGAGAAAGGTATCGATTTCAAGGATTTGTAGGAAATCTATACACACACACAAACTTCAACTGAACGTTCGTAGTATCAGAGATTTTTTCATTCAGTGACTTCAGATCAGTTATCCAAAACGATTTTTTTTATTCGATACTCGAAAATTCCTTGGCAAGATTTATTTTTTAATGTATATACTCTTGCATTTTCTAGAATAGCAAGCAAACTTTTTTCAAGAAAAAACATCTGTAGTTCTCTACAATCACTACTTGTGATAAAATACCTTGCAAGGAATATCTTTGTTTCACTGAATATGTAAATAATTTCGAAGACTCTTTGCGAGAAAAAAGAAGAATTTATATTTCTAAAATATGTAAATAATTTATCTCAAAGGACTGAATATTTCAGTATATCTGAATATTTATCATTTTGTTTTATCACAACCAAATGGGTTTGCTATCTCTTTGGGATGATATTCTCTACGTTAAAATGAGATTTTCATGGTACGTTCAAGAAACTTGTCTCTAAACACAGTACTGAGAAGTCCCAAAATAATGTCACTTTCTTTTACCCACAGTGATAAATTTATATACATAACATATTCTCTCTCTTTCTCTTTCTCTCTCACACATATATATAATACACATATATATACACAGTTATGGCGTTCGTTGATATCAAGGATCTCTGCCAGGATTCTGAAATACAGATGGCGTTCAGGTTACAATGAAACGAGAGGCAAACTGCAGCGTTCCTGAAATTAAGCAAACGTTTGATCCTGCCTCAAGTTTCGAATGTCGACGTGTACACCACGACAGAGACGAGACGTACAAAGGGATTCGCGAAGACTTCATCAAATCTCAGTTTGCCAGTGATTAGCACCGTTCCTTCCCTTAACTAAACTCTTCCGGTCAGTAAAGAAGTCTCTCGTTCTCATTAAAACCTGTTAGATTTTTTTAATAAATCCCTAGATGAAGCGGAAGGGGAGAAGGAGGTAGTTGGGCCACTTCATCTCTCAGCACGATGAAGAGGGATTGGAAGGCATTTATTTAAAGGTGAATTTTCTGGTTACTGATCGTTCTCAACAACTGCCTGTAATGGACAACTTCAATTCCGCCTTATTACGGGGCCATTTCTTCTTTCTACTAATTCTAGGTATCATTTACAATTATAAAATCAACAAGGTTTCGCAACATTCATTTTACATTTATCAAAAGAAATAGTCGCACTTTGGCTTCTGGAAAATATCCAGAGATATAGAGAGAGAGAGTACTCTGTTGGTTGGTTAGGCATTATCGTGATTTGCGGACTTACAAACTTACGAACATGAGGCATTCCAGTCCCTTGTTGTCACTTTTTCCACGAAGGCCGGTAACCATAGGTTATTGGCGTTTTTACCGAAAATAAAACTTAAGGTTAAAGGAAAAATTTAATGAACGATATAATTTTTTCAAGATATAAAAAATCATCTGAAGGAAAAATAATGCCTTCAAGAAAACCAAATAGGATATAATTCAAGCTGGAAAAATATTTTGTCTTAATACCTGGAGATCAGTTAGCCAAGTCACAAGTTTCGCCTCCTGCAGGTCATTATTATTGCAATATGACCCCTCGCCCTCTTTTTTTATAACAGCGTAAGTAAATGGAAGCAAAATTCGTTAAAGACAACTCAGTTCTACAGGGGAGCTGAATGGAGTCTTGGTAATCGCATGATGCTTTGACAGCTATGAGGAGTGCCGCTTTCCGTTGGTTAAAAGAAGAAATACAAGGGATCTTCTTTTTTTGTTTCTGTGTGTATGTGTGTAAGTGCGTGTATGTACACACAAACACCCACACACATGTGTATATATATATATATATATATATATATATATATATATATATATATATATATGTATATATATATACAGTACTTGAAATCATCAGAAGACATATTATGCAGCTGTAAACACGGGGAAAAAGAAACACTAGGCATAAAGATGTCGTATTTTCATGATTCATTTTCCATAATTCTTTTAGTTCTGAGGGGAGATAATGCAATTTAATCAGAATGACAACTTTGAATAATCATTAACGTTAAAAATTCTATTTACGCACAGCACATGAATTCACTACTGAGTTATGTCCTTTTCGTAATAATTTTTTCCTTTCATGTATAATTATATTGCCCGTCAAAGACTCCATTGAAGTACATTTATGTGCAGATTTTCAGAAGCTCAGTGGCCGATGGGACAGGCAACCTAATATTCTTTTCTAACTCGAGCGATATTTCATTGCTTCTACTTTAGAAGTGTACCTTGTAACGACGAGTTGGGATAAATTATATTTCAAAATAAAAAACCAGTTACTGAATTACGTAATCCGAGAACTACCAGAAAGAAAAATGCGCTGGAAGAAGTTCCCTAACAGGTGTTACTAATCCGCCTGCGAGGAGACAGGTTTCGTTTTTAAGCACAATTGCATAATGATCGAAATTGTGCCTGTCTGAAAAGGAGAACAAACTACCTTCAGTTCCATCCTATCGAGGAAGGATCGAAAAGATGGACGACCCCAAAATGTGGGAGTCATACCTCAAACAAATTGAAATTGATTCCCGAAAAACTTCCAACTAAGCTTCCATTCTCCTTTGATCTTGATTCTTTAAACTGCAGTGCTGCTTTCTTCTTATTTTTCCGTATTTTGATTTTTTCATCTACCATTTTAAATGAAATGATGACACTGAAACCTCAAAAATCCATCTTCAACTTCGCTCTCTGGCGTGCTTCACTCAATTGGCCCAATTTTCCAATGCTATGTAATTCGATATGTTTTTTTCTGTAATAAAGGTGTCAATTCAGCTGTTCCAGTAGTGTTATGTATCCATGCAATATAGGATTTCATCAATTCCAAAGTTAATACATAGTGCTTTACTCACAACGGACAAGAGAAATTCGTTCACAAATGTTATAACTCCAATTGGGTATTTTCAAATCGGAAAACTTCACCTTCTGGGAGTGTTCCATCTTACAGGTCGCTTCCATTTTTATTATTATATATTATATGCATGTATATATGTATGTGTATGTATATATATATGTATACATATTGTATATTTGTATATATTATATATATGCATATATTGTGTATGTATATACATACATATATATCGAAGAACGATAATGATTACAAAAAAATGTTCTAAATACAAGTAGACATTGTTAAAATTATATATATATATATATATATATATATATATATATATATATATATATATATATATATATATAATCACGTATTTTCTAGCGGCTTCCTTTATGGGCCAGCTATTATCAATACATGCCTGTTGGTCAACTGTTCTTTTCCACAGCATTCTTCAGTACAGTCCACATTGAAGACACTTTTCGAAAACGTCATATTAAATTTGACTTTCCCTACCTCGTGTCTTGGAAACATAACGCATCTAGGAACAATTTTGTTGCCTTAGCAGGAAGATTTCCCTCTTAAAACAGGTTAATGCTGTTTCAAAATTTGCAATCTCTCTCTCTCTCTCTCTCCAAGAACTGCTTCACAAATTACAATCCCCCTGCGAGCTACTACCTCAGGCTAGCTATTACGGAGACGTCACCGGGAATTTTCCCACGACATTCGGGATAGCTTAGTACTTAATAGATTAATTGAAAGTCGCTGTGAGAAATTGGGCGCTGTCGGCAAGAGGAAATTGCATGAAGGCAGCGCTCAAACCCTAAAAGCAAATTTTTACTATCTTGTGGAAAAGAATGTGCTTGTGTTCTTCATACACGTGCATCAGGTATTAAATCCAGTGCCTTAGCATACAGTAATGGTCTCCAGTATATCTAAATTTCATACTTGCTGACCGTGGATAGAGAAAGAGAGTGAGGCAGACAGGCATATCATATATGCAAAGGTCAACCTCAGAACGACAGAAGAAAATAAAAGGCTTGGGTTTATTAAAATTATGATGCCAATGAAAATGCTCCATTTGGATCTTCTACAAAAGAGGCAACTGAACACCTAATTAAATCTGGAGTTCCCGTACTATTTCTAATAACCATGCATCATGGCCAAAGGTCAACCATTCAAAGAATTTGTTATACATAATGGAAATTGTGTGTTTGTGGAAGATTTCAACTCGAAAACTAAGGAACGCAGAAAAGGGACCATTTCGCTTTGCATCAGGATAGCAAACCTCATTCTTGAGAACATCTTATTCCTCACCCAAATTACAGATTTGATAGAATAGATTATTAATCAGTCTAAATCGTCTAAACCGAGGGAGAGAGAGAGAGAGAGAGAGAGAGAGAGAGAGAGAGAGGGATGCAAGTTATACAAACAAACATGATCTTTCGTGGCCCTACGGAATTCATAAATAAGAAAGAAAAATTCCTAAGCACTGCATTCTGAGTTTATATGCCAACAAAAGACTGACCTAAAAATTCTGTCAGGACCACATTACAGACTAAATAATTATCATTCCAGTTTATGTATCTCTCTCCTAGCACCGCTCAAACATGGAAAGGTTGGGATGAAGTTTGAACATGAAATCTACAATAAAACTCGACAAATTAATATCTTATTCGAAAGCCCCTCAAACTGTCATTTCCTTTCACCATTAGAGTTTCTGTGAATGAGAGAATTAAATTCACAAGAACCCTGTAAGATTTACGTTTCAGAACTCGATTCGTTTTCCAACAGTGTCACGAGAGAGAGAGAAATTTAACCAGATGCAGCTAGCGCACCCAGTCATCTTTTCCCCATAATATTTACAGTTCAGAAAAGTATCAGATTTCCAAGTGTCCTATAGCATAATAGGAGAGAGAGAGAGAGAGAGAGAGAGAGAGAGAGAGAGAGAGAGAGAGAGAGAGTGCAGCTAGTGTGCTCAATACATTATCCCTGCATGACTACTGGAGCAGAACATGATTCTTTTTCAACAGAGTCCCAGAGATAGAGAGAGAGAGGAGAGAGAGAGAGAGATTCTAATCTGTTTTATTAATGATAAAATTTTTGCTCATCCATAATACAACTGCGCTTCTATGAAATTAAGGCGGTAAACAGCACTGAAAATTCCCTGTAATGTAAGACGGAAAAAATCCATGGCACCAGCAACGTAAATTAATCTCAACGCATGAGGCGTGATGATGTCACCTGCTGTAACCTAGCTTTCGGAGGGAGCATGGTCTCTGGGTGTAGATATACGCCCTCGAGTCTGCAAATTCCTCAACAGGACACAATCTTTTCTTTCTGGAATCTGATGATATTTTCAGTTTGTAGTGATAACAAGAAACTATATATCCTCGTAAAAGATAAGTAAACAACAAACCATTCTGTTCTGTACTGTAAATGAACAACAAGGTCATTTCTCTTCATCTGTTAAGCATTCAACGCCGCGTCTCCTTTTATGAATATTTAGGGGTAAATTTTGCAGTTTCACATCAGGCAACGTCTCTTTAAGACTGGAAAATACACCGACGCCCAAAATGCTGTCTTGTCTTTCATAAGTTTACCAAAATAAAAACAGAATTGGTCTTTCCCCTCTTTGGCTGCTGAGTGTTTGGCCGTTTCTAAGTAGAAGCCTACATTTCAACTATTCAGTGATTACGAGTAAATTTGTATTTTATGTGAACATACAGAAAAGAAATAAAGGTAGCCAAATTTTCATCGATTCTTCTGCTATCAGTATACAGGACCCTATGCTGGAATAATTTATGATACATATTCGAATACAAACTAAAAATAAACTGCGTTGTACGTGGATTTTTTCAACATTAAGCCATTTCCTCTAACGGGGATGGCTCTGGCGAAAAAAGCAACGTGCATACACTGTCACAATCATAATTCAGCTGCAGAATCAACAATGAGCCCCTGTGCTAAAAACTTCCAAAACATTAACTGCCTCATATACCTACACAGACGGTTCATCCACTTCGTATAAAGCCCTACAACATCTGCTGTTCCATTCAACTCACGCTCCCTGAATAATAAGGCCCTTGCTTCCAATGCCTCTTTCACTGCATTCATCACTAACTTCCTTGAGCTTCCGAATTATACACTTTTCACCATCACATCGTCGCCCATTTTTCACACATGACCGGACAATCTCAAAACCACTCGAATCCATCCTGTCTCCTCACATATCTTGGCATTTCTCACCATCTAAATTCCTATGCTTTAGGTACTTTGCAACGCAACAACTTCAACTTTTTTCTAACATTTGTATTCAATATTCACTCCCCTTGGCTCGCATGAAAGTATCTTCACAATAACACACACCCTGCCACCTTTATTGCTTCAGCTATTCTACAACTCGCCTCCTCTCTCATCCTCCCACCAGACGCCATTATTTAAAAGACTTATCAACATTCATTGCTCCGTCTTCTGGTGTCCTTTAATCACACAACCTTAATCATGTTCTTACTGGCTTTAACATACTTCTTTTGCACTCACTAATTTCTGGTTTTTCCTCGCTATCCGCAATCAGCACTGTATCATTTGCGAATATCAACGATCTACTACTTTCAAGACTCACTGCACAAATGTGCACCAACGTCTAACTTCCTTTCAGTGACCTTGCGTCACACCATTCATAAAGATATTAAACAACCATAAATGCGGTACACCCAGTTATATGCCAAACCAGTCACTCTTAGATACATATTCTAACAAGTGCTTTACTTCCATCATAAATTCTTGTAATTGTTATCAGCAATTTATATTTTATAACATTCATCCTCAACATCCTCCATGTTGCTGGAATGAATTCATTCATAAGCACTAAAGAATATTATTCCCCGGTAATTCATACAGTTCCATCAATCACCTATACCATAGACAATGGAACAACTATTCCTCTACGTCATTCTTCAACCTTCCTCCATTCAGATATCTTAAAAGCCTTATCATCACTGTACCACAGCATCTCACTTGTACGCCATAACTCCGCTGTCCTTCCATTCTCAGCTGTTATGTCCTCACAGCCGCCAGCATTTTTCAAACTGACACTGATGATTTTCCTGTCTTGAACCACTCGTCCTCCCTCTTTAATTTTTCACATTCAACAAATCTTCTCAAAGTACCTACCCATCGATCCAAGACTGATTCGAAGCAACATCTCTCCTATTGCCCTCTTCCTCTAAATCCACTTGCACATGAATCTCTCTCTCGACATTTATTTGCCTGCAGATCAATTTAATCCCTTCGAAGTTCTTGTTTGACCCCCACCCTCTACATTTTATGACATGTCTTCTTTACTCTCTTAAGTCTTTTTATATGTGTGTGTGTATGTGTGTATATATATATATATATATATATGTATGTATGTATGTATGTATATATATCCTACTGTCGGCCAAATTACAGTAGTTTATTTAAAAATGCACACTACAAGTGTCAAAACTAATAAATTTTTGGGATTAAGGGCTCATTGACCTTTCCGTAAGCGGAAAGGTGTTTAGAACCCTATCGTGGTCGCGAGACGATTCTTCATCAGGTTAAAGGACTTTGACCTTCGTGGAGGCCGGAATCATAGACTGACAGGAGATCTGGGGAACACCAACGCGAGGGCCAAAGGTGGTGACAGCTCTTAAAAGAAGGACGTTTGTAACACTTAGAGAGAACACTCCAGAACCTCTACAGAGGAGAGAGGTTGAGACTTGGATCTCCTCTCAGAGGACAAGGATTAAGAAAAAAATCTAAACATTTCATGTATTTGTGAAGGAAAACTTGGGTAAAAAGCAGAGATAAAAATAAAAATGCTTCCATGTTTTGCAGATTGACAACCTTGATGTTGATTTTTCTGATATGACTAATATTTTCATGATTGACAGACAAGAATGTGTTTAGCGCATTTGGACCAGAGCAAAATCTAGGAATTTGAGGTAAATGTTATAACAGATTTGGTTTAAATTTGGTCAGAAACTTGTCTGCAATCATAAACTCAAATGAAAAGTTTCTGTTTTCTCTTACATCATGCTTCACACCAATTTGAGTTCTAGAGGGCAGAAATTTCTGTATGCGAGTGTGTGTGTGTGTGTGTGTGTGTGTTGTGTATGTGTGTATGTGTGTGTGTTTGTGTGTGTGTGTTTGTGCTACTTTTTATTTACAGTCACGTGGATACTGAAAATAATTCTTCCAACACAGAAATAGAATTATCTAAGTTGAAACTACTGACGCCCCATTACCAAAGAAAAGAACACGGAACAAATATTAGCTGGCGACATAAAACGATCCAAGGACGACTCAGCAGATAATTCGCACAAAGGCTGATAATGGAGACGGAAAAGATTTAGGAGGCCATTTGTGTCACTTTTTAACAAGAGATACCAACGTGTGACCACCAGAAGAAGAAAAGCTGGATGACTGGAAGAAACGGAAAATCCTCGACGACCAGGAATGGCCACAACATTTAGAAGAAGATTAGAGGACAAAGAAGAGGAAAGAAAGCACAGGAAGGAACTCGAAGGCTCTGCAGCAAGAAGTAGTTGCGTAGACGAAGGGCAAAGAATAGCGGGACTTGAATTGCAAGACGAGATACGATCATTATGGTGGGTAATAAGATGAAAATTCTGCAGATTGCAGGAAAGAGAGAGAGTCTAGTTCTCTTCATTCAGACTATATTTAACTCTGCTTTTAAACTCCATTAGAAATGACTTTTGCTCTTTATTTGCATTTACATCTCAACACCCAACGTTACTGACAACGTTGGGTTTTTACGCACTTATCTCCTTACCTTTATCAGTAGTTTCCTCTCTACATTCCTTTAGTCTCGTCTCTTTACCTCTTTGTAAACTGACGTCTCATCCTAGCGTTTGCATTCTCCCTCAATAAAGACAATCGACTTGGAGATATGAATCCCATCCAGTTCACAAATCCTAGTGACCAATAACCATTACTCACACAGAGATGATGAGGACGGGTGTTGTTTTACATGTCACAATAATCTTATCATGATTATTAATTAGAGTTTCAACAAAAGGTTTTTTCTAAAACTTGAAATGAGTGCCGACTGTGTCGTTCATTAAGCATTAGTTGGCATCTACAAATTCATTGCCTGCATCCTTTACACTGACCTATCTATACCTCCCTTTACTCTCATATTTTTATTGCTCTTCCTTTAAAATGTCAATCACTCTTTTGATTTCTTCTCAAACTCTCTCTCTCTCTCTCTCTCTCTCTCTCTCTCCCGCGTATTGACCTTTAGACTTTGTGTAATATACATAAAAGGTTTTCTTGTGTCATAATATCTTCTATGAAGAGCGACATTTGCCTCAAGCTGAGAGGCCCCATGTAGTGTACTTAGGGCTTTACTCCTCGTCATTACTGGGCTTTGGGAGGAGCCTCACAGGAGTCGGGAGGGGTAGGCAAACGCCCGCTGAATGAAGGTTGAGGAAAAGGTGTGTGGAAAATCAGTCAATATCTGTTAATATCCGGGAACGTCAGCGGAACATTTGGGACCCAAAATGAGATCTGTGCCGCCTTGACCGCTCTCTGGAAATCGACAAGGTGAAATATGGATAAAAATCTATTAAATTGAATCCGAGTTCTGGTTATGATATGATGCCGAGCGGGTGCGCCTGTTTGTCTAACAGTTTTCCTTGCTAGAGGTACAGGAAGCATGTTGATACGCTCTGCTGTGTCTGTTTGTTATGCCACAATAAAGGGTGCCCTCGTGGTTGGGCTCTTATGAAAAACAATTTATGACAGTTTTCGTCATTACTTCGACAGTCTAGAGGTCCAGGAAGCATGCTTGATTACAGTCTAGGCTGGCCTGAAATTAGATTTATTTTACGTGGCTAAGAACCTCTCTAGCAATGGGACCTACAGCTAACTGAAATTTTATAACGAGAAATGAATTTTATCATCAGAAATAAATTCCTCTAATTCTTCATTGGCCGGTCGGAGAATCGAACGCGGGACCAGCATAGTGCTAGCTGAGAACGATAACAACCCGTTCAAATGAGAAACTGTTCTGTATGGCATAGCAGCACAATAACAGTCCATACACCAGCGGGGTGGTGTTTGTAAACGGAGGAGGACGATGGTATGGCCTTGACAGGAGAATGGTTGCTATCACCGATCCTATGTGGTCGAGAGGCCTGTTGTTCAAAGAGGCGAAAGCCCTGTGTATTTTAAACAGTATGCATGCTTATATTACTGTGTTTGTGCTTTACCCGCATGTGTTAGTTCAAGGTTCTTATTTCATTAACTTACTAACTCATCCAGGTACAGTTTACTAACTCCATTCTTTAAAGTTCTAGTTTATAAACCTAGTCCCCAAAGAATGTGGACTATTGCCATTCAGCCTTAAAAGAGTGGATGGGGATTATATGCCACTTCTCTGTTTCACTTCCACCACCAAGGAAACATATCTATGCCCTATAAGGTGCTCTGTGATAAGAGGATATTATTTTTGTTTATGATAAGTGAAATTCTTTGTCCTTCCCGCCTCAATATTACTGATGTCATACGGTATTTGTTTGTTTCGGGAGTCACGTGACTAAAAGTTTCACAAAGGAGCTTTAACTTTTTAATAAGTGTAATTTCGGCTGAACCAGCTACCTAATCATTTAACACCTGGCTGGCGAATGTTGTTTGCATCACGAGGAAAATCTCATGCCTGTAACTTATCAATTTGTACAATGTACACATATTATTAACGTTTTAATCTGCCGCCCATGCCAAGCTTAAGACTTTTAGGATTTTCAACAGGAACTTTCCTTTGGGACGCGTACGTTATGAACTCTGTCAAATTTAGATTATCAGTAAGAAGTTGTCCTATTTACTTTAAATAAAGCATCCAAAAATACAGAAAGGCCCTATTTTGACATTTATTTTTAGGTCCCAGCAATTACTTTTAAAGGTTCATCATTTTTTGTTCTGTTTTTTGTATTTACCGTTTCACTATGGTTACTCTTCAGACCCATTTATAAGCAAACATTTTTAGTAAAAAATATTTATGTCGTTACCCTGAATGAGTTATCTTTAGAAGGATAAAGAGAAAGTAGCTATATGTAAAACAGAGATTTAAGTAGCTATATGCAAAACAAAGATTTAAAGTACTGTATAGTGTTGACTTAATCATAAGTGTTTTGGAGCGTAATGTTTATGCTGCAACAAAACTCTCATGGTTTCAAGAATACTTGAGTCGGTATTAATTCTAATCCCATATTTATCATTTCCGAAATTAAAACAAAACTGATCGAGCTCAAGACGCTTTGTCAGCAACTCAGAAGGCGGAAGGTAAAGAGTAAAAAGACAGTTTAATATCAAAACATACATAGTTTATAAATAAATCATGATGATCCTTAATTAAGAAAAAACAAAGAAAATGAAAAAGGTAAAAATTACCATCAGTAAAAGAGTTAAAGTGTTAAGAAACATAAATTAATAAAGGAGTAGTTCACTGTTGGCTGACTTTCAGTTTATTTGCATTATCGACAAATAAAGTGAATAAGAGGTTTTCTGTGTTCAGAAGTACAGTACCGTTCCTGTCCCATGAACGTTGCCTGAGGGGAGCTTTTTTTAACGGGGTTGTATGTTAAAAGATGGTTCTCATATCGAAGTTCCTAATCATTATTTTTTAATTATTTATTCCTTTTTTTTTTTCTTTGGGGGTTGCTAGGGTAAAGCGTTACCGATGAATGCAGTTTTGATTTTAGCAGCGGGGAACATTATACAAGGAATCTACTCGATTTAGAAAGGCTTCTCGATTTTCATGTGCATAGGACCCTAGTATTTCCCAAAAAACTGCTGAAATACAAGATCTAAAACAACAAACCACGTGAACCGCCAGCGTCCTGCCAAGTGTTTAAACACAAACTGACAACCTACCAATACCCAAACGTAACGAGGTCGGTCACACTGTCTTCGGTTGAAATTTTAACCAGAAAAATTGGGTCAAGCTAATAACCGATAACCATCCAGCTGTACAAAATGCCTCTGAATAAAAAAAATACTTAGACATTAACATGAAACATAGTCTTGAACTTGAAACCAGAGTAAATCGTAGTTAACATCACACATTACGAGCATTGATAAATATGAAATCCTAACGCAACAGTAGTAAGGGCAACTAGAAGGAGATTCTAGTTTTAAGAAATCAATTGCTTGTTCAAAGAGGGAAACAAAAAAATCAAGAGAAAAAATAAGCAAAAACGCTGATAATGAATTATAGCAGAATAAAGAACTTGCCGGTATCCGATTAAAACCTACGACGATTAATTTACATTTGCATAAAATTCATAACTTACTAATCATCTGACCCAAAAGGAAACAAGTCGAGGTGTACTCCAATAACAGACTACCGTTATGCTTAGGCTAGTTGGCGGGGTTCAAGTAACGAAAATGCATTTTTAGTTATTAAGTACTTTCACCGTTTCCAAATTTGATACCTGATTTTTTCCAACAATGTCAAATCGGAACAAATAAATGGGTTAACAAATGCGTAATATTCTATCTTAATGCAAGCCAACTAATGCAGCAGTATGTAAACCAGTAAGAGGAACTTAGCGACAATGTCGTAAGATAAATCACATTCACAGTAAAACGAGCAGTGTTTATCAAGGAGGAAAACATATCAGTCATGAATTCTGCTAATGAATACACGTGAGGGAATGATAGTGTAAACAAATAACGAACAGCACTGGAGCAAGACCCTCCTGTTCGGAGGACTTACATCTGTTGTCGAAACAGCAATATTATACTACAACTTACACTTCCTTATAATATAGCTATCATTTTAAAATATGATATATAAAATAATTGGACGAATTACACTAATGCGTTATTGTTAACCAAAACAAGCTATAAAAAGTTAAGATGTATGATAATGGGTAATGTTCTAGATTTTAATGAAACATTCATTTGTTAAAAGGTGCCTGATTAACGTTATGACAAATATCCTTATTTTTAATCGCCCGGTGACAGCTTCTATGGTCCAATCATCGTCTTGACAGGGAAAGGAAATGACCGTATTCTGTTCAGTGTTTGATGTTTTGCAGCATTGGAAAGTCTTTCACATGAAGATGAATTTCAGTCAAGCAAAAGACAACTTATGAAGTTCGTCAAGTCTTCTCTCCATGAATTGAGAGATTCAAGAGAAGAGAGAGAGAGAGAGAGAGAGAGAGAGAGAGAGAGAGAGAGAGAGAGAGATTCTGAATAGATAAAAGGTCTTGCAGCACTTCATGTGAAAAATTAGTGATCACGGCACAGGCGTAAAAAATATTAAAGGTTCTCTGAGACATTCGAGCCAAAGAAAATGACTTCATTCATAAAATTTCATCTCTCTCTCTCTCTCTTAAAAGTCTCGTGGCTCGACTTTATGTTCTTACTAGTAGGGAATAAAAGAAAATCTAACGCGTATTAGATGAACTGCAACATTGAACAGCAAACGTTCATGCTTGGCAGGAACTTTCTCTTGAAAATAGTCTTTTGAGATGGAGGCCTGATGTCAAATAAGGGAGATTGTCACCAAACATTGCCACGTAAGAGTAACTATTTCACCTGTTACTTAGCTGGTTTTGTGTTGTTCAGGGCATAAACCAAATTTTCACTGGCCCTGCAATAAAAACTATCCAAGCCATCACACGAAAGAGTGAATTTCTATCCCTAAGATAAGATGTCCTTTCAGGCAAGAAAGAATCTAAAACCCTTGCTCGAGATTTACTATATAAATAATTGGTCACTTTATTTCTTAATAATTCTTTAAATATTTATTACCACGTAACAACTTTCCTTTTCTGACGAGAAACATAAGCAGCAAACACTAAGAGAACACTTCAACAACTTTGAAAGGTTAAAAAAAAGCCTTCCAGAAAATTTGATCAATAACGACGCCGCAGCACATTCCGGTCACACAACCTTAATATTTCAAAATTTCCTTCGAAACAATTAACTTTTTCATTTCACTGATTATTCAGAATCTTACCTCTACTAAGACTTTACCTTATCTGAAAATCTAAATAATGCTGAGTTCACAGAATCTGATTATTTTCACGACTTAGTCATTGGTAAGTCTGCAGTGTCAGCGCTATGTCTTGACTAGGTAGGTCAGCTTTGGCCCAAAGTGGTCAGTTTGGCAAAAACTGAGGCTCAAACTGAGGCTAGGTGGCGATACTTTCTACAATGTAGTTGTGGAAACCATTTTTCCACTCTGACTTGGGGGTTGCTGCATTTTAGCAGATCTCTGGTCTGGTAAAAGTTGCAAGGTTTATGACCATTTCGTTTCATGATTAGTTTTAAGGCTGTAAATCAGTTAGTTGCAAGTCTGCCTAAGGTTGTCATGCGGAGTGGTCATTAATGACCAGGTTTATATCGGTGTTACTTTTGACCAGCTGGGGGGACGCCAACACATAGCAAAAATATGACCTTTGACCAAATTTTTGTTCAATGTGACCTCTCACCACCACCACTACTGAATGCAAATGCACGATTCTCAAAACAAAACAATACGAACTAATCCACAGAGTAAATGACTCTCAAACAAATAAGTCAAAGAAGACCAATACAATCGGAACCGACAACTTTGTCAATCCTGCCTTGTTAGGTCCTGTCAAGGCAGAACTAACGCATCGTTCTGCTGAGTAACCGAGGCTATTTCGCGGTCGGTCTCGCAGCGGCTTCAGTGTGAACTGTGGTCTGGACAGAACCGTGGTGTGAACCAGCCTCACCACGGCAACGGATTTTATATGGTAAGATTAATTAATGATCTCTTCTTTTTAATCGTACATACTTAACAACACCGATCTTCTCATGCAGCATTCGAATCTCATGGTTTTGCTTCTCATTCTTGGTTGCAGTCAGGTTAGCCTTGGCAGAAGCTATTTACAAGGAGGGCGATACTTGGTGTCGTTCAGTGCCTTACAGAAAGCAATTTAGATATATATATATATATATATATATATATATATATATAATATATATATATATATATATATATATATATATATATAATATATACAGATATTTTTTATATATATAAAATATACAATATATTCCCTAATACTCTGTTTGACTTTGCAATAAAAATAAAGAGATTCTACTATATAGTAGTCATATCAACAGTTTGAGTCTGAAACCACAGTAATATATATCATAAAGATCATATCATTGTCCAGATACCGACCATACTATGTTTTATCAGAGTTAGATTGTACTCTAGACGTCGTACGTACTTTTCTCTTTAGTTCCTACTGGTTTTGTAGCACTAATGAACTCATTAGTGCCACTCTTGAGTATTACTCTTCTCATATTTCGAGAGTTTCTCTTTTATTGTTGCACAATAATAATAATAATAATAATAATAATAATAATAATAATAATTATTCCAACCTAATGAAACGTGTTTTGTTGCAATTTGAAAAACTGTTTGGATAAGGTTTTTCGACAAAATCCAACTAGTGACTTATGATGATTCTGAATGCATTTCAAACCTGCTTTTTTTAGTGTTTAAGGTCCTTCTAGTTCACGTACGCTTCTCTTGTGAAAGATTTCCACGTTTCTTATACTTCTTTGCTTCAAAGTGTAAAAAAATTTCAGATAAAATCTTTCATCGACTTTTGTTTATTACTCATATGCCACCCTTTCAAAATCAAAGCGATCATCAATCACGAAAAAATGAAGTATGACAGAAATGGACTAGTGACAAAATTGCTTTGATTCGAGTTAATTAGCAAATAATGCAATTAATAGATGTTGTCAAAATGGACTCCAAGTCAATTTATTCAGAAACAATGAAAATAGATTTTTGGGACGATATGCGACAAAACTAAAGTACGTCCATTTGGCCTCAATTACTGTCATTCACAGAGCAATGGCTTTTCGAAGAATCTAACGTCTACTGTCACTAATAATTGCCATACTTCTTCAGGGTCCACTTCAAAACAGAACAGCAAAGTTGTTTTTCGTTTTTACTTTCTTAAGGGGTATGTACAACGGTAAGTTGCATTTTAGATTGTTTATTTTGTGCAGTCTGTCGTGGTACTAGTGCTATTTGTGAAGACGTCATTTTTTAATGTTTGTTTAATACACATTTTGTGCGGATCTGTCGTTTGCGTGGTTAAAAACGACATGCTAGTGTTATTTAGAACGCGACGTCATTTCATGAGTTAAAAAGCAAGAGAACTCTTTGGCTATCTTGCGAAAAATACACATTATCTGAGTGTTTGCTGTTTGATATTTCATGGATCTGGAATTCGTTACCACACTTTTTATCGATGTTGGTTACATGTTCCAAAGACCAGTTGACGTCTCACTTAAACTAAAATACTGACACTGTGTTATTTGATATTCCTCGATAGCTCTAAAATTTAGGACCATGTCATAGTAAATTTTTCATCCATTGTGCATAATGTTATTTGGATAACTATTTTAAAAAGCCAATTTTTGTTTTATACAATCTACAACATTGACAAGAACTCTTTACATAGCGCATCTTGGTATTACACCCTCAAAATAAAAGCATAGCGTGCAAAAACCCATTTACACACAGCTTTATCGAGTTTTTCAGAGCAGGCATGAGTGTTTTGGTTCTCAAATCTGTCAATACCTCATTTAGTACTTTCACTGAACTGCATGTTGGATCACCATCAGGTTTATGTCTCGTATTCAGATACTGTTATAACGCTATAACCCCTGTTAAATCACGAATCTTTTCTTAAACAGAATTAGTAATGCCATATATCTATATGTGTATATATATAATATATACTGTATATATTATATATATAAGGTATATATACATATATACTGTATATATTATATATATATATATATCTAGTAAAATGTTTTCAAATTATAATTTTCAGAAGATTTCAGTATAAAGGGATGGAAGACACAGCAAAGTCTAAGAGTATAAAGGTAAAGGTTAAAAGTTTGGATTGCCCAAGCTCAGCTTTCCTTCAACTCTTGATAGGTTGAATTTATGAATTTATTTGCTAATTGTATTTTCCACTTGCATGATTTATCTGCAGAGGTAGAAATTCTTCATCTTGCTCGCCATTTTCTTTGTTCCTCTGAGATTTTTTCCTAAGAGCAAAAGTTCAAAAGATCGAAAATTAATTACCTTATCAACTCTCACAAGATTAGACATTTTCCGGCCTATTAAAGTTTTATGACTTTGGTATAAAATGGAATTTTCAGTCACTTTAAATAATCATTTGCTTAGAATCCCACTCTAGTGGAAATCTTGTATATACATGATGTTGTGAATGAAAAAAACAAACAAAACTGCAATTTAAACAAAATTACTTTTCACGTATAAAATAAACAGCAGAGCCATTCGATTTTGAAACTGTCCTTTACTTAAGACTCACAATAAAACGACTACGATTTTTCCAAACTTTGCCGTAACTTCCACAAAAGTGAGAAGTTTGTACTGTGATCTGAATAATACTTAGCCGTTGTTTACCACTGGTGATGTTTCTGATGACGCTAGCAACGAGGTAAAAATTTTCTGTACAGCGTATAATGCCGTTTGAAAACTCAGCCACGTCCCATGAAACTTTCAGCCGCGGCCCATGAAACTCTCAGCCACGGCCCAGTGGTGGCGTGTGTTGTTGGCACCTCAACCTTAAAATAAAAACTACTGGAGGCTATATCTGAGGGCGGACAGGCAACAAAGCCTTCTCAATAGTTTCCTTTACAGAAAGCCAAAAAGGAGAAACCTTGTAAAAATACGTCAGCACATAAAGGTTGCAAAGCATTGCAAACATCATCAAATTTACGAAGAAAAACAAAGGCGGTAAAAGACAGTATGAATGAATCACGATGCTGCACATCAGCGGGATAAAAACATAGAAGCCACTGGAGTGAATTTCACTGGTGTTTATTCAAGAGAGACAAAATGCGGAAGATACTGAGTAAAATGGTTTGGGATGTGTAGAGGAGTCTATGGAAGAGGCCAGCTAATAAAAGGATGGGAATAGCACTTTCCTTCTTGCCTCTCCCCAAAAATACTGCACTAATGGAAATGGAATAGTCTGGTTCGAATGGCAGAAGGACATACATATTTTTGTGAGTGGAGAGAGAGAGAGAGAGAGAGAGAGAGAGAGAGAGAGAGAGAGAGAGAGAGAGAGAGAGAGAGTCCTGAAAATGTGGAGGAAAGGTTATTGCACTGATCCTTCTTTGAAGCAGTTCATCATTTATACTTATCGATTTATTTCCATCTTTTGCTTCTGGGGTGGAAATAAACGAGTTAATGGCTTCCCGTCTGGCCTTATAATTAAATCTACCTCTTAAGGAAATTGCCCCTTATTTGCATCTGGCCTCCTTTAGCCACCCTTCATTCTCGAGGGAAACGGTCTCCCTAACGTAATTTTACTGGATAAACTAATAAAATTAAAGAAGGTAACGAGATAACAAATATTGCTGGAGAAATAGTATGAATGACTTCCATTACTTGTTACATCATCCCTAAAACCTGACACTAAATGAAAAGATGTATTCTATGTACTGTGTACATTTGACAATATGACTTTGACGTTATGAGACTGACTGTACACCTCAACATCTGCATCGTTCAAATTATACTGAGCAGTATAAGAGAGGAGAGAGAGAGAGAGAGAGAGAGAGAGAAGAGAGAGAGAGAGAGAGAGCTTTAAGCCATGCTTTAACACAAAAAACATTTTACTCCCCCAAAAAGTTATTGCCTTCAACAGCCACAATAACCATGGCTGCCCTTGACCAACATAAAAACACCCAACAGTCAGATTTACTAAAACAAACACCTAAATGAAGTGTTGTTGGGCCCAACTAGGTCAGGATTCATTTTAAGAACTGAGAAAGAGGAACTAGATTACCAAAATTTCCTCTCGCTTTACGTGCGTCATTCTACGTGTTCATGTTAACATTTTTCATTTCATACTGCAACATCATTTTCTCTTATTATTATAATCATTTTCAAAAGGACGGCTGCTAAGATTTTTATCATGAATTCATTCTATCTATTTAGCTATGCTTTAAAAGATTCCTCACTAATTTTTTCCACAAATAACAATTAAAATTTCAATTAGCATTCAAAAAGTTTTTCGTTTACTGCCAGCACTGAAAACCTTACGGGTCAAAAGAAAGAAAAGCCACAAACAAAATCACAAATATTGAGATCACTGGCGTAAGACGTCAACGTTACAAGCATACATATCGTCATCAATCCACACCCTTTTAAAACTTCTTGTTAGCAAAAGCTGGCATTTAACCAGCATGGGCTGCCGCTTCCTCCGCGTCCATTTTCACTGTACTTATTAACATGGCACGACCTCTGGATGGTGCTTCTGCAAAACTCATTTCCCTCTCACTTCTTCTCTCGGAGTTATTCTGAAGATTTCTCGTCAGGTCCATCTTTTTTTTTTTATTATTTGTTTTTGTTTTTCTTCCATCTGCCAATCTTCCCAATCACCAAACTAATCCAGAATTAAGGCTCTCCTGGCTCATTTTTCCTAATACACAGTTTTTTCCTTCAAGGTGGAGTCATTTCCACAGCATTTTTACACGTGCGCCTCCCTCTCATTCACTGATATACACACATACACTATATATATATATATATATATATATATATATATATATATATATATATATATATATATATATTATATATATATATATTATATATACATATGTTATCTATATATATATTTATATATGTGTATGTGTATGTGTGTATATATATAATACATAATCTTTCTCGTCGGCACCAACATGAAAGGCACGTTCACTATAGTTCACGTCACAGACTAAGTCGAAAATTAATTAATTATGCTAACTTTTACCCTTTGTTTATATCACACGGTCATAATTATCCCAAGCAGAGTATGAAAATCCTTTTGTTTTCAAGCTGGGGCCAAAATTAACAAATAACTTGCCAAAATTTAGAATCATGTTTTGCAACCGATTTTTTTAGTTAATGATAAAAACAATTACCAACACAACCATTTTCATAATTGCAATATCATCCTAACATACATACGCTCATCAGGCGGAGCTAACCCGAATATACCAACCCTCTTTTTCCAGGTCATCTAAAAAATTTAAATTTATAAACTTTACTTAGCCAACTCCTTCAATTAATTAAAACAAACTATCCCACATTATTAGTCTCTATTCCTTAAATCTTTATCTTACAATCTCATGTTGGCCGGTATTTTCCTGTGGAGACTGCAATGTCATCTAGAGGCAAGTTGAAAGAAAACATTTCCAACAACGACCGGAGCGAATTTCTTCTGCGCCACAAGACAATTTTTTCAAGATTTCTTTTATCGTTGAATTCTACTCTTCACTGGAGATATATATTGCAAATTCTGTGTGCGGCCATTTCAGGAAATCCTGTTATCTGATTTCCGTTTTCTTACACTAAACTCTCTTCTATACTCATCCCAATATCCAGACCTTTGAATTTCTCTTTAAATACCCTCATATCTTTAAGTTTTATTCATTCCGTGTCATTTTTACGTTCTCCCAGCTCAGTTTTTCCAGAGCTGAGAATTCGTTTTCCTTCAGATTTGTGAACCATACACGGGCATCAAGTCCTTGTGCCCTTTGGTTCTTCCTTCTGCTCTCGTTTGTAACATTCACTCTTTTTGTCTTTTTACTGAGTCTCTATCTCTGCTTTTATTAGAGTCAGTTAACTGAAACTCATAAAAATTTTGGTCACATCCTGAGCAGCTGTGAATTTGAGTTTACGTTTTTTCACATTTATTTCCATTTCAAACGCTATTAATTTCAAAATTACTCTTCTTGACCTTACAAGTTCCTCGTTGGGGAGTCGGTAGAGTTGTCGGCTAGCACTCTGTTAAGCCCGGAGCTCGCGTCTCTGGTAAACCAATGAAGAATTAGAGGAATTCATCTCTGGTGATGAAATTCATTTCTCGGTATAATGTGGTTCGGTGGGTCCCGTTACTAGGTAACCACCGGTTCTAGCCACGTAAAATAAATCTAATCTTTCGAGCCTGCCCCAGAGAGCTGTTAATCAGCTCAGTGGTCTGGGTAAACTAGGTATACTTAACTTTTGACCCTAACAGCCGAGCCTTAAAAACCTACAAAACCATACATTTCTGTGCATTTTTTCTTCTTCTTCCTTACGCTTATTCCAACTCGAAAGTGGAAAGACGAGTTACTTCTCTCTTGTTTTTGATAAGCATGAATTTAGTATTTCCTCCGTCCAAAAAAAAAAATAAAAAAATAAAAAATTACACTCCTTCCAATCACAAAAATCATTAAAAAAATATAGCTTGGAGTTCGAGATGCACTCTAAGCTACTCAAACAAAATTTATGAAGACTGTTTACGTAATCCTTTTATTAAAACTGTATCCATCTACTCGTCCTGAGACGAACAGAGGACACGATACCTCAGGGCTAATCATCGAGTACAGAAAATATGACAGGTGACACGTTTCGCCATAGACTTCGAATGATCTCTTTCTCTCTCTCCTCTCTCTCTCTCTCTCTCTCTCAGCTTGATAAATAAACCTCTCAAGCCAATTTCCTCCTGAGTGTCATTCTGTGCGTTTATGAGTTATGAAAAGGGGGACTTGAAACAATACTGTATATAAATATTTATACGTCCTCCATGAAGGAAGCAATATCGTTTATGGCGTCTTACACGTGTACCGCACTTGGTATGCTTGGATATTGTGTCCTATCAAAAGATGAATTCACTCAAAGTTTAATGGAAGTACATAATCTTTATCGATTTAGAAAAAATAAAGTAACTATGTGAACTGGGAACTAACGAATTGGTTTCTAGCGACAATAAATTTCCCGTTGCAGAAATAATAATAAACAAACTGGCGGCACATTCCAGTTGGCTTAAAGACAAATGTCCCCCCAAAGAAATAATAAAACAAGCGCCAACCCTCCGTGCCATGAACCTGACCTACTGAGCGATATCACTGAAGTCCACAAGAATGGAGGAGGCGGGAAGTAGGAGTTCTCAGGGGCTTCATCCTCACAAAACAAAGAACGCACTGCAAGAAAGTTCCAAAGGTAATCAGAAAATTCGGCCTGAAAAAAAAAAAAAAAAAAATTCGGCAGGAGATGAGATGAAAAGTGTTAACATGCGCAAAGAAACGGAAAGAAACTCAAACCATGAAAGGATGAAAAATATATAATGAAAGAAAACCGTTGCAAAA
Organism: Macrobrachium rosenbergii; assembly: GCF_040412425.1. Taxonomy (NCBI): domain Eukaryota; kingdom Metazoa; phylum Arthropoda; class Malacostraca; order Decapoda; family Palaemonidae; genus Macrobrachium; species Macrobrachium rosenbergii. The sequence continues at coordinate 32,449,662 of NC_089792.1, read as the reverse complement.
GTACCAGGAATAAAAGAGGATGACAGATAAAATCACTGCAAAATAGAAGATCAAACTGCTGAGGTGAAAAATTGACAATAAAAGGTACGGGAAAACTGAAAATAAAACCAAACAGAAGATAGGAAGTAAGAATGCTAAAAATTTAAACAGACTAAAAATTGTAAAGCGTACAAAACCTGACATATAAAAGGTAGTCTATGCAGAATGATGACATTATTCAAAATAAAGATGGATGGAGGGGTATAAAAATCAAAACCAAAACAACATTAATGAAGTGTTACCATTTCCACAGCTTTTTTCAGATTACATGCAAGCAGTAGTATATGCCTATTTTGTCATGTAAATACTCATTTATGAAGAAATTTAGAACAGTTGCAAAAATAATGTAGCCGTCGCCCTCCAAAATCGTGAATTTTGAATTTGTGGATAACAGATACTCAATACAGCAACCTTTCAATACGTGAAAAGTCGCATAATTTCTAAATGACTTTGATATCGGTGTTAAATGCCAAAGATGTTTCTGTGCTTAGCACAGCAAAGAATTGAGTGAAATTTTAAATCATTTTATCTCAATTTTAATTGATCGTAACTTACAAGCAAGATAAACAATGTGACCGTTGGCACTACTACGAAACATAACGATTTTGAATCTTGGCATGATTCGTGATATAGGCTAATGAACATTTCTTTAACGATAGAAATGATTGCATAGTGATCATTATGCAATGCCTATGGCCTTACATAAAAGTTTTCTCTCGTGAAAATCGATAGGAGGACTAACGCAAATGGTAAGGAGCTTTAGGGAATAACTTGAAATTATGCAATAGTCGACGAGAATTAAAAAAAATAACAGCATGAGATGCCTGGAAAAAAATAAAATGTCAAAATGAAATGAAAATTATCGCACATCTAATAATGACGCCCGGGCACGCTACAATGAAATGGCGTAGAAAACGATAAACGCAATTGACACCTCATCAGTTTCTGAATACATGGCTGATACAATATTTAACTAGGTTACATGTCACACGAGTGTACGCACATGCAAACACACTTAATACTCACATATAATTTACAAATTGAAGTTACCAACTGATTTTTTGTTATACTGAGAAGTTACCTCTTATCAGATAAACGGTTACATATATACATACATAATATATATATATATATATATGTATTTATAATAATATACATACATACATATATATACATATGTATTTATATATATATATATATATATATATATATATATATATATATATATATATATATATATATATATTATATATATATATACATATACATATATATATATATATATATATATATATATATAATATATATATATATACATATGTGGTACAGGCAAAAACAAACACATGGGTGGCATGAACTTAAATTCATCCCAGTGTCATCCAGGCAAGCATGCAAGACTGTACTGCATCGCAGCTGCAAGAAAGACAATACATTCGCTGGGGCTGCAGCAATAACGTCCGCAATGATAATGGTCGCCAATTAATATGACTTACCGAGAGAAACGTTTCTCAATCTTGCTGATGTTGAAACAACTCTCTTTATTATGATAGGCAGCCTTGCACCACGAACAACTGATTGGCCACAATTTTTTCGATCCGAACAATACTTTGACTGGAACCCGAAAAAAAAAAGATAAAAGAAAACATTACTAACAAGTTACACAGAAACATCATCATCATTATTATTATTATAGTAAAAATAATTATGAATGATTTTAACGAGACGACTGGCTCAAGTTTGTAGTCTAGATTCTCGAAAAGAAATGGCCAAAAGGATTTATTCTTAGATGAATAGTAGTTGCAGAGTTAAAGCTGTTGGACAGCTAAAGGAGGAGAGAGAAAGTAAAACAGAGGGAAGAGTAAAACCCAGCAAGTCTGCTGTGCAGGAGGGAACGTTAAAGTGCCTTCAGTACTGTCAACAGTGCGCCGGGCGAGGCAGAATGAAAATTGCTTATTCCCAACCCCACACCAGCATCGGAAATAAAAAAGGCTGACCAGGTAGAATTCATTCGAGGACAAAATATACTAAAATAATAAAAAAAAAAACTCAAAATGACTTCTGTTTCTTCATTAGCAACTTACAATTTCTATTACATTCGTCTCAGTTTGATTAACTCCTTCCGACAAAATGGAAAAAATGGTCTGTTTCTGGCAGAAATCATTTTAATTATTCACAGTCCTTATAATACAATTTTGGAGAAACATAGGATATTCAAAATGTAGCCTGTTTAAACTGATATAAATACACACACAAACCCACACACACACACACACACACACACACACACAACATAATTATTTTGCATAATAATATATATATATATCATCTCTAGAAATCAGGTTATATTTGGTCCGATGTTGTAACACTGTATATACAGGTTTTGTTTATATAGTTATTATATAAAATTATACATATTGTTCTGAAATTATTAAATATAATAATATGCATATATAAATAAATAAAACAACTACAGTTTGAATAATAGTATAGTTAGATGTTCGGGAAACTATCTTTTAATGCCACTGTAAACCATTGTAAGCTTGAGATCATTCATATTTCAAGTATAACTTTTTTTAACCTTAACTAAAATCAAATGTTGAGATTATGCGAGTTTGGATATTTAATTACTATGGCTGATTTATGAAGGTGTGAGTGAGCGAAATCATAAATATAAGAACAGAATACAATATTTAGGAACTATATATAAATACGCACATTATTTATATAGTTCTGAAAATTATCACTCTGCCTCAAAACTTGCGTTCAAATATCAAATGAATCCAGACTCTACAGCTGAACGCAATCAGTATATAATAAAAACAGACAGCTATATATATATTTGGCAAAAAAAAAAAAAAAAAAATTAAGGATCATAAACACATATAACCGTTTGATTTAGTAATTTTCTGATTATATATTATGAAGCTGCAGTGTACAGAAGTGCTCACAATATATACAAATGGTTTCCCAGGCAACATATATTTATCTTTATTAATAAATCGTGGACATATACATCAAACTACAGAAATCTTGACCTTGCCGTTTCCATGTATGAAATGCTTCAGTAAAAAAAAAAAAAAAAAAAACTAATATACACAAATATCATTTTGAAAAACCAAGTGGGTAAAAAATAAGACTAATATTTGTGGTATAATATACTCTGTCAGAATATCAACAAGTAACAAAAATTCATTGCCATCTAGCTACTGGCAGGATCGTAGAGAATGGTACCATCATACCTCATATATAGCTCCTTATAATAAACCCGTTCCATTCCATTTACTGGAACTACGTTCTGTTCTCTGTCTTCCATATATAATAATTGATTCATATAATGATTCTACCTGCTATTGCACCTTTCCTCTTTTCTCAATTTCTTTTTGATATTATAGGATCCCAGCAATACAAATACTGTTAGTCTATATTATAAACATTACTTTATATATATTCAATGATGTTCCACTATATCATATTACAATTAGTTTAATAACAAACCTTTAGCTGGAGTGTGTGAAAAAAAACCATGAGTTAATTAACACAGTAGCAAAATGCTAACAATGTTCCCTCAAAATATGGCAAATAAAGTTCTTATGTTGCAAATTCTTTCTGAACTTTCATTTTGGCCAATATAAGTTATACAGATATATATATAAATTATATCACAGGAGTTATATATATATATATTTCATTATATATATTGTTATAAAATATATATAACATAAAATTATTAAGAAGATATATATCTTTATATATATATATATATAGGCAAAACAATCTATTATATTTTTAGGTTCTTTCTATTTAGAGAGATAGTCTTTAGAGCTGAACATAATACACATCAGGATACTTTATTTTGCCATGCATTACTAGTAGAACATCCTCAACATATTGGATTTACCAGTAGTGTTCTGCATATTAACATATTTAATTTCCGGAACAAAACCTTATTGTTTTTGATACAACTGCAAAACAAAACCTGTAACAGGTTACAACATTGGACCAACGGAGACTGATTTCTAGAGATTCAAAATGTTAGCACAGAATATTTTTCCATTTCCATCGTGACTTGCGATTGAGTGGTTTAATGGATAACCTGACAAAAAGCCTAAATTTTTTAAATCTTGAATGCATAATAAGAGTTAATGTTTATCTCTGGTCTACCTAAACCATATTGAACCTGTATTACATGGGCTGTTCGTTTAATATTTCTTTTAAAAAATTAATATATAAGTTAGGTCTTATCCAGTTGGGGATAGACCGTTTCCCACGACCGGCCATCACAGTAAAATTTACCATTAAATTCATCCGTACAATATATATATTTAATAGTTCAATTAAGTACTTTTAGGAAATCGATATCCAGTATGATTCTCTAATATATCAGATATATATATATATATATATATATATATATATAATATATATATATATATATATATTATATAAAGTATTCACATAGTTGTTCGGAGATCTAAAAAGTCAAGTTTCATGTGAAAGCATTATTGTTACATAGGCCAAGTTTGCAGCCCAAAATATATGACAATAGCTACTATGACACTACGCTGTATAATTTCAAAGGAACCATTACAACGCAATTGTCACATACAGATGCACGTTTGAGATGACTGATGTTTTTCTATAATTCAAAAACAATGTTCATTCCAATGACAGCAACGTAGGTTCTAGAAAAAAACAGGCTTACTGGTTATATGTTTTCACTTTCTTTGAAAAACTCGGACGATCATGTCTATAGGTAACTAATGAATCTTGATGTTCTCATCTCATCAGACAGCGAGGTTTCCTAGAACATCTCACTTAAATTTAAAATACAAGGCGCTGTTTAGCTGTCCTTAAAATAAGGGAATATTTTTATTCTTTTTCAGTTCATTAATAGCAACCATAAATGCTGGGGACGTTTGCGTTTGCGTGAAATGACAAACTTGGTTCGCAATTGAAAGCAAATTCACTTCAACTTGGCAATTCTCTTGAGAGTAAAGGGAGAACGTCGGCGCCCTGTTCCAAAAGCACCTACAGAAAGATGAAGGTTCTCAGAGGGCTAGTGACAGTCTGTTTGAACAAGGAGAAAATGACGACAGTCTGAAAAAGATTGACGTTGTAATGGTAAAGACCCAGTCCTTTAAATCAGAGCAAGTTGCTTTTTTTAAATCGTGTTTACTTTTCATCGGCTGTTACATCACCACTGACCTCATCCCTGTACCAGGCTTCCAGCGAACATATTCTGGGAATCTCTCAATTTTGGGTGCTGGAGCGTATTTAGGACAAAAATCCTGGAATCTTTTAAAAATGAGATCTTACAAAATCTTTCGTTCCAATGTTTGATGTTACACAAAGAGTGGCTGGAACACAGAACACCAGGATTTACAAAGTTAAAATTAAAAATTTTATGATACAGAAAGGTTATAAAGTTATCTTTGATGTGTTTTTACCAACAGAAATTTAACAAATAGCCAGTCATTTCAAACTACAATGCTTGGTACGGGAAAAAAAAATCAACGACAAAAGTGATCCTAGGGAAACAAATCTTCTCAACCCGTGACTAATACGAAGCCTTAAAAATATGATATTGAAAATGTCAAACAAACTCATGGTATACATTCTGCAGCAACGCAGCCACAATTGTACATAAAAATGTAGATACAAACACACGCACACACACACACACACACACACACACACACACACATACATAGCCATATATATATATATATATATATATATATAAATATATATATATATATATATATATATATATATATATATATATATATATATCCATTTCCCCACCTGACACACATTTTTTTTCCTTGAAAGTATAGTAGTGCCAAAAAGCAGTCTTCCAGTTTCACAGCAAGTGTTTAAATGCTGAGGTTCTAACCCTACCCCATCTTGACCCCCAGTAGACGCTGGTATCCATTTAGAGCGTGGTGGACATAGCATTAGGAACTCGACCCATGTTTACAAAAAGTGATCCAATCCTTCCATCACCGATTATATATATATATATATTTAAACAATTTATATATTTATTATATATATATATATCATATATATATATATTTCTCTATTCAGTGGTCATAATAACTCTATCTTCCATATCAAACCATAGATTGAATCTGGCCGGTGCAGTAGCACTTATCAATTACAATTCCCCAGGGTTTATTCTCAGGTATAATGATTGGATATCAAAATATTAGTATGTTAATATTTATAAATATAAAAGTTCAAGCGCGTGTAGTAACAAAGAACATATGTATATATACACACACAACACACCAATGCACACAGCACATACACACTGCAGCACCAAACCCAATGACAACTCCATGTCTAACATGTAGCTATTCCATAAATAGAATTCTTCCTACTCAAGTAAAGAGGAAGTTATGGGGAGTAAGTAAAAAAGTGGATCTATTTTTGTCATCCTTGCGGGTTCAAAAGAAATAGGTCACTAAAATTCTTATTCTGGGATGGAACTCAATTCAATAGGTTTACATATGAAGGGACGTGGATTTTTTGACGGTTGAAATCATGCATAGTTTGACTTTCAGAGTCTTTTTGCCACATAGATAATGTTAGAAAGACACTAGGTCAGAATATTTCCATTCTCTATCTCTCTCTCTAATTTTACACCTTTACGTTCAGTGAATAAACTACAGCTTAGATAACATACTTATAATTTATTAAGTACTGATCAGTTACTAAAACTGACTTTAGTGACAATCATCACCATCAAATCATTAATGTAAATAGCGACTGGGACAATTTCAAGTTAGAGTCTCACTGCCATCAACGCCAGGTTATGTTAAACCCACTACTCATGTCTTTCCCGTGCTTTATCTTCCACAAATCTCCACTCATATCATTTTCCCTTTCATCTAATCAGGTGTGGGTGTACCAACTTCTGGTGCTACCAGGGCCAACAAAGTTCTTACATACTGTTCTCCCAGGTGTTGTATGTCGAAGGACATGACCAGTTTGCCATCTCCATCTTCTTTTCAAGATTTTCTCATCTACTGAGGAATTCCGTAATTTCCTTCTAGTATCAATTCTTGCCAGGACCTAACTCTTAATGTTTTTCTTACCTTTTTTCTCAAATAAATAAAAATCTTTCAGATATTGTTTTACTTTCAAAATTCATATCCATCATAATAATCACTATAATCTTCCTTCTGTATGTAAATTCATTGTACTGCATATAAAAATATTATCAGGCATCACCTTATTTGAGTTGCCTTTCTCAAAATTTTAACTCAGGAGAACTTGCACTGGATGTCACTGTTCATATATATTTGATAGATTCAGCTTCATTAACCCTCTCTCCACCCAACGTTACTTTATCTCTGTCCTCATTACGTATTACTTTCTTAAATTTAGTTTTAGTCCCATCTTTGTAGATATATAATGCATTTTATTCAGCACGCTCCTTATATCTTGTGGTCTTTTAATGATGAAAACAGCTTCATCTGCATAGTCTGTCAAAGTGCTTTTCTATTTCTGTTTTAGCCATCAAAATTCACCTGACAGGACCCCATCAACTTCAGCTTCGTATCTACTTCGCTCAGGGATGATTTCAGTTACCTTCATGTTTACCCTCCCGTAATATTGGTCAGGACACTGTCACCAGTGAGTTTTTCGTTCAACTAAAACTATCAGGAGGACCATTAGAAGCGTGACCTAAGGGTTTAGTGTGGCGATGACAAGTTGATGATGACTGCTGACATACGCTCTTCTGTAGCTCCCTAATATCCCTCAGGCTTACTTTTCTCCCAACTAAGGTTATGTGATTTACTTGGTTTTTATGACTGCCAACTGGGGATGTCAAGCTGTTATGCATTTCCTTTTATCTAGAATAATACCTCAATTGCCATTTTATATGCAGCATTTGTAACCAAACTACACACCATTTGTCGTTTGACGTCTCTCCCAAGATGACTTGCCCATTATATTCTGATCATAGGTATTCTTTTAACCTTGATAGGCATCTTCCTGTCCCCACCACCTTTTGAGCTCAAACCAACAAGAATAATTCTCATATCCCTTGCCGGTATTTTTCTATAACGTTCTGCAGTTTCATATAAAATGCATCTTTTTGTTCAGAGTTCATTCGTTGGTCCATAGGCACAATGTAGTGGCTCATGTTCCTCAATTCTAATTTAAATCTTTCAATTTTACTTCTCACTGCTCTCATTAGTCAGTGCCTTTTTCTGCTTTGGCGTTAAGATAATTTCTACTTTATCAATTTCATCTGGTCTTCTGAATAAATACATATATTATCCCTTTCAATTTCTCTTTTCCATTCCTTGGCATCCTGATTCATGACAGCATGATGCTCGGTCCATACCTTTTTAATTCATTTTCTACTTGTTCTATCCCTCATTCAATTTATGGGTCGCACGTTGCAATTTTTTTTTTTAATTTATCCTTGGAATTTATAAACCAAGGGAAAATATAACCCCAGATGCCCGACACTGAAGGCCATTCTACATTGTTTTCTACCCATGAATCCAACTATATTTTAAATTGTATACCCATGAATCAACTATATTTTCATAGCCTTCCGTCCGTAAATATATATAATAATTCGCTCATTTGGATTCAAAAATCCATACAAATGAACCTTTTTGTATATATAATATGTGTGAGAGGTTTGTGTTGAACGAATAATGGAACGGGATATTGTGGTGGAGATTTCTAAACCGTCCATTATAGTGAATAAATTATGAGCTAGTAATAAAACCCTGCACAATTTTGTATTAACACCTATATGTGAACTTTGTTAAAAATGAAAAATAAATTGAAATGATTAGATACACAGTGTTCAGTGTAAAATTACAGTGTATTCCAGAAATAGTGACTGAATACATAATGTATTTTCTAAATAAAATAAAATTAAGATTACATACATAAAATACTTTAAACATAGTAGCACTAGCATATCAGTGGTGTATAATGTAAACTGGCTAGAATGATTTCCGGGAGTTGTCGCTAACGGGAAATCTCGTATGCTTTTATTTTTTCTTCTTGCCGCCATTTCTAGGGGTTGCACCAGCTAAGTATTGACAAAATATTTAACATTAATGTGACCAAAGGGTTGACTGAAAAGCGGCATTTTGTTTTGTCCATGCGGATCGACGCTGAGCATTAAAGGAGAATATCATCATCCCGGAAAGATTTCCGAGTTCGGCACTATGAGCTCAGTTTCATTTCCTCTAAATGGGCTCGGCCATTTTCAGTTGTCTTGCCACTTCACCACCTCCGGCATACACACAAAATAACAAAATTGGCCAACTTCTCGTTTTTCTCAAGTGAAGTTCCATCGTTCCCACAAAATATACTTTCCCCCTTTTACCTGGAAATTCTCGCTATCAACCATGAAAATAGATGTTGGTTGCCAAAAGCTACTCAACCCTTTTTTGTCCCAGAAACCCATCTTAAAAACCTTAACATTATTGAAAACCTCAATAAGATATTTTCCCCCAAAAGCATGCCTTCCATTTCAGGCAGAAAAGCATTCCTCGTCCCCTTCCTTTCTCCCCTGGCCCCTCATCCTAGGCCCTTTCGAGTTCCTCTTCTTGGAAGTATGTACCAGCCTTTCCACAATGAAGTTAAGTGGCCCATCACATCTAATCTGTCGCCGGTGGTTTCCTTTGTCTTAGCCTTCTGCAGCTTTTATAGTTGCAATTTTCTCTCCGTTTCCGTTTTTCGTTTCTCTCTGCGTTTCAATTTCACTCGGAAAGATAGGAAAGATGTATGAAAAACACTTGTGTGATTAGTCTCATACTAAAGAGTTAGGGGAGAGGATCAGAGATGCACTGACCATCTTAAAAAAAAAAAGCTTTCCTGCTATTGACCACCATGTGAAGGAATGGCATTCCTTCACGTTTAGCATCAATAACAGTGGATTATAGTTGAAAAAATCAGTATTTGTTACATAAACTTCTCTTTGCAGAGACGTTACTAAATGTGATAAATTCCATATCGATTATTGTATTCTTTTAAACCAACAAAAATTAAATGAAATTTCGAAGGGCTGGCAGGATACTGGCGTCAGCATTGTTTTTATTCGAAAAGCTGGTAGATTAGTGGTCAGCACTGTTGACCAACTGACTCCTGCAAATCTTCATTCATCCCTTCAGAAGTCAGGCTGCAGACATTTTTGAGTAGATTATATTGTGTATACAAACGAATGATACCAAATGACAGTACAAAAAATAGTGCCGCAAGGAAATTTGTAGTCGGATTACGAATCAAATCTTATCGTGCAGATAAAAAAAAATAATAATAAAAAGAATAAATTTTATAATAATCAAAACAATGAAATTTGTTCGTGCATCATATATATACGTCACCCATTTCTAAAGGGAATGATATCAAAATTCAAGTACTTTTTCTTTAAACTTAGTTTCAGGACACTCAAGGGTTCGGGCTCAAAGTTCTTTACATTTATAGCACTGGACACTGTGGCTCATAAATAAGGTTGGAAGCCCACCTTCAGGATAAGCTCTAGAACTCTTGTAAGAAAAGAAATTTGGAGAAAGAGAGAGAGAGCAAAGTAGAGAGAAATGACTGGGTAAAATGATAAGTCTTATTTTTGTTAAAAAATACGGAATTCTTCGTTAAGAAAGAGGATATGTTGACAAAGAAGGATATGTTGAAAACTCATATTATACAAGAGGAAAGTCTTATTTTTGTTAAAAAAAGGAATTCTTCCCTCTGACAAAAGGATCTGTTGAAAACTGAGAGTGGAGGAAAAAGTCTTATTTTTGTTTAAAAAACAGTGTTGTTTATGACAAAGAAGGACATGTTGATTACTGAGTTTGTCTTACTTTTGTTAAAAAAAAATGCGGAATTCTTCCCTCTGACAAATAAGGACATGTTGAAAACTTAACGAGATAAAAAAAAAAGACTACGTAAAAGAAAACTTCATATATTAAAATGCAGAAAAAGCTCAGGAAAGAAAATTTAATTCGAACAAAAACAAAACAAGCAAAAGGAAAAGGAATAGACTTCCAGGGGCCTAATGGACTCCCCAAGTTACTGACCGACAAAACCATGAAAAGGGTTTTTGAATATATAATGCCGTTCGTTCTGTCACTAGGATAAAAAAAAATAAAAATAAAAAAAAACAGAAAATGGAAGGAAATGAGAGAGAGAGAGAGTTTCTAAGGCAGGAAAAATAAGGCATTTGAACGGTAATGAAAGTTTGAAAAACTTTTAAGTATGCCTTAGTTTAACTCTGGCACATTTCTGATTAACAGTTCTCCACTAGGGCTGGCCCGAAGTACTTGGCATTTTATTTTACGTGGCTAAGAACCAGTTGGTTACCTTTAGCTTCTAGGACCTACAACTCATTGTGGAATCGAACCACATTTTACCGAGAAATGAATTCCCTATCAGAAATAAATTCCTCTAATTCTTCATTGGCCGGTGCCGGAGACTCGAACGCGAGCCAGCAGAGTGCTAACTGTACCAAAGTACCCACTTCAATGAGGACCTCTAACAATGCAAAGTTGATGACTACCTGGGTAAGAAGAAGAACTAGGACAAAAATAAATTTTCAATATCAACAGCTGAAAGTTTCAAGATGTAAAAAAAATAAAACCGTTCTAAAAACTGGGGTACAAAATGAGAGGCGAAAAAGCTTGAATTATTCGTTTACAGAAAAAAGTGTTATAACATGTTAGCTCCAGAAAGTGCAACTCTATAGTTTTCATCAAATATTTATGGGATAATTTGCCACCACCATATATATTCCACCAAAAATTAACTGATTGCCAGATATAACAGAGCCAATGGGATTTAACGGATGCTATTAGAGAGAAAAACTGGGATTTTCAACATGACTGAAAAATGAATTTCCAGATATAATATAAAAAAGCTGATAAAATGAGCTGCAGATATAGAAGAAGCTTGCACATCAAGCACTCAAATCTTCACATTGGTTTGTCAAACTCAATACACCGAGCTCATCACTTTCCATCCGTGTATTCAAAAGAAATAAGAACCGTGTCCTTCGGTTTCAACTTACTTTTGTGACACAAATTATGCTCAATCAACAACACAACAGTGGTTTGTACCTTTATAATATGCCAAGGAACACCGGACCGTTTTTATTTTCAATTAACTGATGTATACAAGTCTTCGATTACAACTTATTTTCACTTCTGAATAATGTTTTTGTTTTGCGTATTCGGGAATCAGGATAAAAAGAATACTTCGTTGGTGAAAAGTGCCCGACAAATGAATCATGTAGGAAAGGGAAAAACACATACGCGTAATTGTTGACTAAGAAAGTCAAACAGATTAGTAAAACCTACTATTTTTAGTGTTTTGTCAGTGAATAATTATGTCAGTGAAGACTGATTGATTTATGGTCAGTAAAACTGGCGTGGCACCACTGTCAGTGAAAGAGTATATGAACTGTGCAGTAGCGATGAGGAGAAAAACTGAATTTAAGGTAAAAGTCATCCAAGCAAATTTGGAGAAAAAACGGACTTAAGTTTATAAAATGTTTTCCACCCGCATTTTCATCTTAACAAAATTATTAAACCCAGATTCTGAAATTACGTCATGCATTTTGCTGTTTCTGTGATTAACTCCTTTCGGAAAAACAACCACATAGGGATTTTATACCTTTGGTACTGATAATTATGTTACCATCCTAATGGGATTGCAAACATCCACTGAGCGATTTGGCACAGGGTCTTTTAGATACTCGACTATCTTCAATACTCCTCGTGAAGTCCCTCCTTTTGTTTCATCCAGGTTTTCTGTGGTGGTGGTGAGGACTCATTTGTAATTAAAGATTTTTAGCAATCCCAGCAAGTATCCTGGATATCTGTTATAATTTCTGGGCCCGGTGACAGAAATTACTTGACTGGTTTTTCGTAACTTAATAGAATCGTCTACCTTCTGATTTTGTCTTCAAACTGAAGTTACATTAGGTGGTGTGGGTTGTTAATGTCTGCACGATTGCAAAGTGGTACAAAATTGCAGTTTTCTTGCGATGTCCGTGCGGTGTGTTTGTACGTAAACCTTTCTACCTTATGGATGGTGCTAGAATGGTAACGGTTGATTCATGTAATAGTGCAGCAGATTGCTGTAAAAATCGTTCAGATAGTGAAACAAGCATGAAATTTGGCACAAACATTCCTAAGACTACGCTCTCTTAGAAAAGGCGCTGTACCTGAAAATCCCAAGATGGCGGCTATTTTCAAAATGGCCGCCATCTATGTTGAATTCACTGGTTTAGGAGCATCTATTGGATGGAATATGCCATTTTTTTTTAAACCTCGACTTTTAGGTTATAAAAATGTTCCATACACATTTTATTGAAAACCCTTACTAAATGAATTGTAACCAAGATGGCGTACAAAATAGTTTGCCATAAAGTTTTTCTATCCACAGTGCTAGCAGACATAGAGACCAACTGTTTTTATTTAATGGTATATTCATGTGATCAGACAGTTTAACTAATATGCTATTTTCAACTGAAATAGTAATGGTATGGTCACATACAACATTGTGTCTAAGACTGTAACCATAAAAAGAAGAGAAATACGGACTAAAAGCAACCAATCTATGTATAGGTCTCTCAACCTACACCTTTGAAAAATTCGAGGATAAGAAGGTAGGCATAGCATGACACGTTGGATGCTCAAGCTAGATTATCTACTGAAGAGGGCAATATTTATCTAGACTTCACATTTGCAAGTGCACAGAGCTGTGCAGGAAGACCCAGCTTGTAGCACTTGCACCTTTCCCGACAGCCTGCTTTGCATCCACATTTGGTAAGCTGTTGGCAACTCTTGGCTAAAGGGCGAGTTGGTTGTCAGAGGACTTGCCATACTTCACCAGACTTTGCCATCCCCACTCAGCAGGGTTCTCTGGCTGTGGCTGACACTGGGTGGCCTGCCCCCACACACAACCAGCCTGATGCAGCTGCAGCTTGGTGTGTTGGAGGAGGAAGCTCCTGGTTGGTGGAATGGCCTCATATGCCCTTTGTTTTCTGGCAAACATATCAAGTCTAGCCTCATCCACAGTGCCAGCAGTGCTGGATCTTTCATACATAAGTATGACAAACCTCTCCAGGACCTTCAGGTCACTCTCTTCCACTCTGAGGGTAGTGACTCAGTTTGGAGAACACAGTGGAGGCCTCTGGAAAGATGTTCCATGTCTGCCAGGCGGTCTTTTGCCCTTGCTCGGAGAGGCTGACACTGTATCACAGCCTGTGAGCATGGAAGAAAGAGCATGCCAGTCACCTTCTGGCCCAGAGAGTTGCACAGGTCATGCACAGCAATCCAGCGCAGGCTCTGGCCGCCAAATGCCACCCCAGCTTCTCTAGCCCTAGATTGTGGAGAGTGGAGAAAGCAGGCTGCAGCGACAAAGAACATCTGTGTCATTTGCTTTAACCGTGATGGTCTTGGCTCCATGTTCTGTGGCATATTTGGCATGGAGAAGATGCGGGTGTCAGCTTCCTCATGAGCACTTTTCCAGTCCCTGAAGCGCCTCATGAGTGCTGAGGACAGCAGACCCTTTCACTGCAATGACAACATTTGTGGGACATCTGGGCAACTTTGTCTGCCAGGAACTGGAACAACTCTGTCTTGTTGGCATCGTGTCTTAGGAAATTGCGCCAGTTGGATGGGTGTGTTCTTGTCTGTCAGTGTTTGACCACGTTGGAGCCTGGTCTCAGCTTTGAGGCTGGATGTATTGTATACCATCAAATACAAGATGTGATGATGTTGCTGCTATAGGATTGTATCACAGGCAGAAGTCGCAAAGTGCACCGCCCTCAGGTCTTGCCTTTCTTTGGTGGCAAGGCATGGCAAAATCCATCTACAATGAGGACATCAGTCTTTGGTTCTTTGTCTTCTAGTGTAACATGACTCTCAGGACCGAGGTCAGCTGAGACTTCTGGGGGTGCTGAAATATGGAGATGCTAGTTCCATGGAAGGAGGTAGTGGCAGTTGTTGCAGATGGGTTGTGGTCGATGTTGTCCATCACTGCAGTGGTGAACAACCCTTTTCGCAGTACTGGGGACAGACCACACCCTCCTCACATATTTGCCTAACTTTATGGCATCTCTAACTGTGCAGAGACCTCCAGTACTCTGTCATAAGAATACTGAGCCATACTGATGTAGCATTTCAACCAGGTTTCTCTTCCTGGTTTTGGCATAGACTGAGAGTCCCATGTAGACTGGGAATGGTGTTTCTCTGTCTTTGGAGTGTCTATGAGTTGTTGCTCCTCTTTGTATCAGGAGTAGCAGTTGAACTGCATGAGCTGTGCAATGGCCTGAGTCTGACTTTGATGTAAAATCGTAACTGTGACTTGATGTCAGCCCCCATGTCAACCATCCTACAAACTGGAGCAGGAGAGGAGGCACAGAATTTCGTACACAAGCCTCCAGAAAATGTGCCATCAAAGCCGTGACTGATGATCAAGTATAGACTTTCTGAGAATATTTGCTGCTTTGTAATGATAACTGCCTCTGAAAGATCAGATGATTGAGCAAGTCTTTTCCCACATCCTTTTGAAATGCAAGTAATACATCTCTGCCAGATTTATGAGCCTCAAGTTCTGGAATTTTCTGCCAGAAGTTTGTCTTTGAGTCTCATGGAATTTACATGGTGACTCTACACCTAATTGTTCCAGGCGTTGTTGGTAGGGTGGCAAATATCTGCCAGCCAGGAAATGTGACTGGATCATCTGAACAAAGGTTGTTTTTCAACAATGTATGTCATCAGTTCTGACAGAACTAGTGGATACACATCTGATTCTGACTCAGTGCTACCTTGGTCTTTCTCAAGGCTCCTCAGGTAGGACCTTTTTCTGTTGTAGAGGGCACAAAGACAGGCATGGTGATACTTAAACTCCTGTGCAGCATGCATCCCCACACAGTCAACTTGGCAAAGGGCTTGCCATCACTAAGTATCTCTGCACATTCACGCAATTTCAAGTCAGGCCCTTAGTACTAGCCTGTCTGAGATCAGATGCAGGTGCCACTTTCTCAGAAAATGCAAACTTCATTGTCACTTGACTGGTTCAGCGCGGTTTTTTGCGCGACTAGTCTCAGCGTTGCTGGTCTGGTCATTAGTTGTCGGCTTTTCTTACCACCCGATTGGTTCAGTTGTGTTGTTAAACAACAAGCGACAGTTCACATGGTATTTTGCTGCATTTTTTCTGAGAGTGGCCTCTATGCCATCACCTTCATCCAGCCTTGCTGGATCATTATCAGTGGCATTTCATTAATTTCACTGAACATTGGGAATGTTCTTGCCAGCATTGTGTACCCATCATGGTCTAGGACATGATGACTTGGAGGTGATGTCAAGTGCTCACCTCTTTGTCCTTCTGACAAAGACAACACAAACTCAGTTTGTTTCTACTGCTCAATATTGGATTGGCATCACATTCTGCCATGATTTCACTTTTGATTAAGGCCGAGGGTTATCTTTTACACACCTTAAACAAAGCACACATTCCTGTATAAGGATTCAGCTAGGTTCGGTCTCCCTACACCCCGATCCATTCATCAGTGCCATTTTAAGTCCCGTGTGATCTGTACACCATCCGGGTAGAATCATGAACCATCATGTACCAGCCCCCATACCCTTGGCTCTGCTCTCCTTTGGCACATCCTGTCTATTCAGATGCGGCTATCTAACTATAAGCTGGTCTGGGGCTGTTAGAAGCATTTGGGACACTAAACTAAACTATCACTACAACTACTAGTCTAAGACTACAGGATTAGTAAAGCTGGATTAGCTGGCACTCAACCCCATGCTGAGTTACACAGCAGTGATGTCACCAATTGCCCTGGTTGTGTGCAGACATGCTCTTTACATTTATTAATTTCCTTCAAAATTGATGAGTTATTGAAAAGAGATGGCCTCATTAGGATCTAAAACCACAGAAACCAAGATCCATGCTTAAAAGCGATAATTGTTGAGCAGTTATTTCTCATTATAATTATTGTTTCTACCTTTCTTGGCAGCCATATAGCCCCCCATATTTAAAGGTAAACTGTACTGGAAGCTACAGAAACATAATATTCAAGAAATAGTATGGAAGAAACTTTGCCATGTTGCTAGAAGCAATGCAGCACCATTCTAGTGAAAAATTGGCCAAAATCTGTCATTACTGTGCCATCTTGGAATTTGGCCGCCATATTAAATTTTGCGTGGCCAGCGCCCTTTTCTGATAGAGGGAACTTAAAGAGCACTTGTGCAAAATTTCCATACTTGTTTCACTATCTGAGACGTTTCTTATGAATATGCAATTATCTGCTGCACTATAAGTGCTTAGAGCAAATTAGCGGATGGAAAGGTTGCATGCATTTCTCATATATATATATATATATATATATATATATATATATATATCTATAATATATATATATATATATATATATATATACTATATATATTATATATATATATATATATTTATATATATATATATATATATATATATATACTATATATATATATATATGTATATATATATATATATATACTCGATGCTTTGAGCAATTATCAATTCATTCCAGATATTTTGGTATTTCCCATGCCAACATTTCCAGCATGTTCCCGTGTGAAATTAAATTTTAAAGTATTTCGAAGAGTAGATTACCAGTTTAAAATACTTTACTTGAAGCACTTCACTTTAAACTAAATATGGCAAGAACAATCAGATCCACAGAGGAAAGAAGTTAGCGCGCTAATTATCATATGAGCTTTCCCAGATATTAGTAGTTAAAATCAGTGGACGCTTTTAGATGCAAGTCAGCATTCCCCTTCAATAGTCTATTTCTTTGAACTTTACAGAATTAATAATGGGCCAGTGAATGCAATTAAAACTTTCATCAATATTTCCTCGATATTCAATGTAAAAACATTAAAATCCGTCCTCAAAGAAAAAGTTGTAGAAAAAAATTAATATAAATATTCAACGAGACGAAAGAAAAACTACGTGAAAATGAAAACAGAAAGGTTGAATATTTTTCATCCTGACATAAAAAAGTTAGAAGAAAAATGTGTGGGGATTTTCAAAAGGATCAAAAGACTATAAACAAGGCTACCTTGCGGGCAAGTCACAATTCCGTGAGTTTAATTCCTCTAACTTTTTAATTTAAGCTTTGAGGGGAAAAATACATCCGGCTCGAGACGAATGAAGAGATAGGCATAACTTAAGGAGGATATACAGTAATACTAAGGGATTAGAAAAAGGAGACAAGGGAATGGAATTCAACGGAATGAAAAATAAAAGATACTTCAGAAGTAAATATCTAACGATGGTAAGAAAGGGCTGAAGAATACAGAAACGAAAACATATTAAAAGGGAGTGTAAGGGGAAGAAGCAGTATGACGGGAGGACGGTTGAACGGCGTATTCGGAACCTAAAAACATTGCCTTCTAATAAGCAGGAAGAAAATTTACGAGTTAGAGAATGAGGGAAGGAACGAAGATGATGACGTCATCTGGGACTGATGATGACGTCATCTGGGACTGGCTATGATGTGAAAAGGAAATATATACCAAATAAAATTCATATGGATTGTATACAATTTACCTCTAGAAAGGAGTTCTTCGTTGGCATAGTAAGTAGAGTTCTCGGCTAGCACTCTGCTAGGCCCGAGTTCGAGTCTCCGGCCGGCCAATGAAGAATTAGAAGAATTTATTTCTGGTGATAGAAATTAATTTCTCGGTATACTGTGGTTCGGATTCCACAATAAGCTTCCACAATAAGGTGTAGGTCCTGTTGCTAGGTAACCATTGGTTCTTAGCCACATAAAACAAGTCTAATCCTTCGGGCCAGCCCTAGGAGAGCTGTTGATCAGCTCAGTGGTCTGGTTAAACTAAGGTATACTTAACAAACACACATTTAGAAAGGGAAAATGAACAGAATGAGACTGGGCAGGAAATGTTCACAATGAACCCAGTGCGAAACGAAATAATAAAGCTTAAAACAATGCAGAGAGCAACGAAGCACGTCATAATGAGTTATGAAGTGCACAGATTTCTGCATGCATAAGTATTTTTAAATTAGTATTCGAATAATGTATCCTGAAAGTCTAGGAAAATAAAATAATGGATGTTGGTATAACACCTAAGTGAAATACGTATGGTAAAATGTACATAAATTTAATAAATTTGTATATACATTTTACAAACTTGCATATACATTTTAGGTATAATGCATACATTTTACCTCGGACGATTTTATAAATTTAAAAAATTTACAAAATTACAAGAAAGGGTAATTTAGACAAAGAACATGCATATGGAAAATTAGAGAGAGAGAAGAGAGAGAGAGAGAGAGAGAGAGAGAGAGAGAGAGAGAGAGAGAGAGAGAAAGGGTTTCTATTTCGACATTTTTACCACCCACCACCCAACGGAAATGTATTGCGCTGTCTCTTCTTGAACCAAGTCATTCATTCCTTTCCTCTCACCACCTGCTCAAGACGTTCATGAAGGTAAATGTTCCCTCATAAACATTTATAATCCTCGGTGAACTCTGCATCAAAATTCCTTCACAGTCATGACACAGCTTAAAAAAATTTGCATATTTTCTAAACGCTAAGCCGCAATTAACTGAACTCACAAAACCCACCGAAGACCATTCGGGAAAATGGAACTTCGCCATTTTGATAATAGACAAGAAGGAAAAAATGACCACAAGGTTCCGGTTATATTTATTGACGAGGAAAGCGGGATGTAACGTTGAATTATCTGGGGATGTTTATGTTATGACCAAATAGGCAAGCTACCGACCAAAAATAAGGTAAAGGTACACCATCTTGACGATGAAAAAGAAACCCTGAGCACACGCACCTACTTTATGCATCGGTAAATATTTACGAGCAATATGTAAATACATTCATACATCTCAGACACACACACACACACACAAACACACTTGCACATACAGAAAACAGAGAGAGAGAGAGAGAGAGAGAGAGAGAGAGAGGATGACCATTAGATAATCCTATAGACACGAGCATCGCCAAGGGCGCTGTTGCATTTCTTCGGATAATCTCTCGACGGATATTATCTTCACTACATTTTTCCCAAACGCTCTCAAAGGAATTTTTCTCTTTCAAATCATCTTGCTAGAGAAAAGAACAGAGGCTAAAGGGAAGGACAAACCAGTGGGTTTTTCTAGTCAAAACCCTAAGAAAACAAGGAGCTCACGCTGGGGAATAAGTGTGGCTCAAGTTGTTTATTCGTTAATCTTCATTGAATTAATTGGTTAGTTTGTTCATAAGACTCATATATATAAGTATTTTCGGTTTTCAAAACATTTTTTAATCGGAATACACGATACAAATAATGGAAATTTTCATATTTTCAAGTAAATGACAATCCTCAAAGCACTCTCGATGAGTTCCCACACAGTCGCCTGTGGAAGTCATACAAGAGATATTGCAAACTTACAAGAGCAAGAAAAATCCTGCCCCCTCTCCCAGTATTCTTCTTGGAGATTTATTCTCATAATGCAAAATCTTCAAGACAGGCATTTTCAATGTCATACCGTAATTCATGGCCTCCTATTAAGACAGGTGGAAAATTACAATAAATAACCAACAGTAGAAAAACGACAACAAATTTAACAATCCGATTAAAGTAAAATGAATTTTAAAGAGCAGTCTTCACGTTTGAAACTTGAGATATCAGGAGGCACCAAGATAACCTAATAACAATGAATAAAAGTTAACGGAAAGCGGTCAGCGGAGAAAACTTTCGAACACGACAAAGATGGTCTGAAACGTGCGTTTGCGATCATTTTCTAAAGCAGGCTTTGGGTGTTTGGGTTTTCATAAAATAAGCTCACATGAATCGTAACTCAGAATACAATAATAGGAATCTTTCACAATTACGTTTACGAGATTCTACATAATCTACAATTATACTCTTTTTCGAGCATT
>NC_089792.1:32421170-32426170 GCF_040412425.1 Macrobrachium rosenbergii | reverse complement strand
GGATATAAAGAACATTCTTGATTCTCTTTCGCAATATGAGAGAGAGAGAGAGAGAGAGAGAGAGAGAGAGAGAGAGAGAGAGAGAGAGAGAGAGAGAGAGAGAGAGAGAGAGAATGGGGCCTCTGTTGAATAAGACCTGCAGTGCACCACAGCACTGGAGTATCGACTGAAGCTTACAAACATACATCCCTCTGCACTTGAAACCTTGAACATCTCATGTTTAATTATAACCAACAATGGTTCACTGATTGCTGCTTCCTGACCGATCAGATCACCCTCTGATAAAACCGTTCTATTTAATTAATAACGATACTGAAACCATTCTCATTTCAACGTTAACAAATGACCATAACTTCAACAATCTCCACTAAATAGCTCTTGTTCCTCAGGCTGTCTTCGGTATTCATTAAATATCATAACAGGTTTGGTTGAATAAGTTTACCAAGCTAAACTATGTCACTGGATAACTGACGTCTTCAGCTAATATATATATATTTATATATATATATATATATATACATATACATAATTTATATATATATATAATATATATAAACTTTATATTAATTTATATATATATATATATATATATATATATATATATATATATATATATATATATACATATACATATATCAAAGCAAATATCTTTCCTTGCACGATAATTTATTTTCATTTTTTTGCATTCCTCTCTGTTACAGACATATAGATGTTAGAATAAACACATTTACATTGTTATAATGTAACCGGCAAGAGTGACTGCACATCTTAACAATAATTCACTTTTCTGTTTGAGAACGTAAAGGCTCAGGTTAATACACTGATTCACTATTGCTCAAAACATATTGTATTATTATCTGCTCTTACTTTTATTATTTCTTCTCTTTTCTTAGTCTCTCAGACTGATTCCGCAAGACAAAATTCTTTGATCAAAGTTTTCGTCTCAAAAGTTACGCAAGAAGTATGGGTAAAAAAATCGTACGGTTTATGTGCCTATGACGTAATGAATTCGAGAAATTTACATCTCTCTTAAAACTTATATTATGATTAAATTTTTTTTAAATGATGTCGATTTTTAATGCAGATTCAATACACTTTCCAGATACTGTCGCACTATTTGAATAATCGTCGGCGTTACCATATTCGTTACTAGAAGACAATTCAAGAATTTATATTAACTGTATGCCATTAACTTTACAGGTTGGAAAGAGGATCTAACATTTTAGACTGATTTAGCTATATTATTACTACTAATGTGTACTTCATCGACATTCCAGACGTTTTGATAATTCCAGATTACAGTAATGACACCATCAGTTAGCTTATGCCATTTCTTTTCCACCAAAAGGTAGGCAAGTCTGAATGTCTGAAGGAAGCACTTAAGCGCTGACCATGGATCTTCAGTGAGCGTGAATCTGCTCAATAAATTACATACAAATGACTCCAGCGTGACCATAGAAGCATATTTGACTCACGGAACGTGAAGGTGAGTTAAACTTTCCTTGCGAAACCTCATATACGTTGTAATTTAGTTTATTAATATTTTAGTCCATTGTTCCGTAGCTCTAATGCCAGGAACAAACATCTAAATATATCGATCTCATAATACAAAAACGTACTTACAGTTATACCATATTGTGTGACTGTTGCATTGCTTTGGTAATTTATTTACAACAGACCACAAACCTTTAATTTCCAGAAAGTTTTATCATGAAAGCGTTAATTATTCACAACAGGAACGAAAATAAAATATTCTTGGAATATGCGTTAATTATCGTAGCGCCTAAAAATCATGAAGAAGAATGTAGATAGAACGTGAGGGACGGAGCAAAAACCAAGACTTAACATCACAAGATAAAACAGTGGACGCCAGTCTCCGACTTTATTCACCCAATGTTGCGCAATGCATAAATTATGTTGAGCAGCGTTCACGAGACCGTCAAACCTCCTCTTTACTTTTACATTTCTCTAATCGGACTGCTCAAGCATTCCCACAGCTTAACAAACACAATTTGCACTTCATAGTTTCAGAGTCCAAACAAAGGCTCAGCAAAAAATTACCCTTCAACACAGGCACATAAATAGATATACAAAGTCAAATCCTGTTTATCGGGCTGTCTCATTCCGTCTGTGAGCCTCGAGATCTAACTAAATAATAAAGTTTTTCTTTAGGTCTTGGCTCGCAGTCCTAAAGTTGTCACTTAGTCGTGTCACACAAATCAAAGAACTGCGAGGTCAACAGATCACTGAAAGTAGTCGGGTATCATTCAGAGAAAAACAGGATTAAAATATCCCCATACTTCATATATAACAAAGTTCCTCAACATAAGCAAATCATTTCGATATTCCGATCTGGTTGTGCGGTGAAAAATCCGTATTAAATAACACCTCGGAAAGCAAGCATACAATAAAGGCAAGGACACGACAAACTACAGTACATCAATCCAGAGATAATTTACTTATGTGGAACTTGTACAAACATGCATGATTACATACTGCGTAAGAACTGCTTACGCATAAACAGAGTTACAACTACGTTCAACAAAATACATAGAGAGAGAGAGAGAGAGAGAGAGAGAGAGAGAGAGAGAGAGAGAGAGAGAGAATAAAAGAAAATTTTCAGCCGGTCTAAAAAGGTAATATTATCTCCCAGTGAGCGTAGAGTAACTTGATCGAGATGGATTAGCTGGTCTAAAAATAGAATTCCCTCTTCCCGGGATCTCTCTTTCTCTCTCTCCGGGAAGCTGGAGCGAGTCCCAGCTCGGGGGGTTTCCATGGATTTTCCAGGAAATACCTTTTTCCCTTAACGTGCTCTCCCAAGAGAGACGAATAGGGGCTACCTTGCGTTGCAATTTATTTTCTTAGTGCCCTACAGGGGCAAACTGACGCTAACAGCATCAAACATCCCTAATACTCCTTAAGTCATGAGGGCAGTGCAAGAACTGCGGGGTTTAATAATAACTATTTTCCGTTCTTGGGTTATTATATAAATAATAATTTGCAAATATATATATTATTTATTCAAAAGAGTTACAAGCTTTCTAGGACAAACAGTCCTCATTGTCAAGTATCCGTACAATGACCAGACACTAAGTCCAGCTGTGTTTATATCTATGTGCTGGGTTCTTTAATCCTTTCATTACCCTCCTCCTCCTGTGTGGCCCTGCCCTCGTGACCTTGGCCTTTCTCTGCCCTGCCCTTCTTCCAGGTGTGCATTTTCCCGTGCAGTCCTCTTGTTTTTTTTTGTTTCTTTTCTATTGTGGAGTATACAGTTTTTCTTGATATGCTGTCTTCAAAGCCGTTTCCAGTGTTCCCTGCCATTGTGTTGTTAGCGCATGTTATGAAGGCGTTCTCTACAACCAGTCTGGCCGTTTTGTTGGTGTTCCTGTACAAAAAATTCATATTTTCCCAGTCTATTTTGTGGTCTTTTTCCCAACAATGTTTGGCAACTGCCGACGTCTGATTATAATGTCTTATGTTCTGTATGTGTTGTTTGCTTCGCTCTTTGCAGGATTTGCCGGTTTCGCCATAGTACCGATCTTCACAGTCTAGACACGCTGCCATATATAACCCCCTCTTATCTCTCCCCCCTCTACCGACTTTTTGTTTCTAACTATTTTATTCCTAATGGTGTTTTTGTAACTGCCTATCAATTTGAAATTATCTAGCTTCCTGTTGATGGGTGTAATAGTGTTGTTGTCCGGGACTGTAATTATTTTCTTCCCTACCAAATGTTCCTTTTCTATCCCTTTCCCCAAAATAGTTTTTTCTTGCCTTAATGTGTGCCCGCTCCCACCAATACTTAGGGTATCCTAATCTCCTAAAACTCTCCCTCAGGTATTCCAGCTCTTCATCTAAGAATTCGGGACTGCAAATCCTATAAGCCCTAATGGCCAACCCTGTCATTACTCCCATTTTTATTTCTTTCCTATGACTGGAGAACATATGTATGTATGAATTGGTGTGTGTCTTCTTCCTGTGTACCTTGAATTTTAAATTTTCCCCTTCCCTCTTTACCAGGACGTCCAAGAAAGGAATTTCTCCCTCCTCTTCTGTTGTGAACTTGATTTGTTCACTTAGTTTATTTATGTTATGTTTTCTAGGAACTTCTGTAGTTCTTCCCTTTCTCCCTTATAAATAATCAAGATGTCATCCACGTATCTTGTAACTTTTTTGAATGTATATGTATATGTATACATATATATTATATATCTATATATATATTTATATATATGTTGATAGAATTAATAAAACCAGGATTTACAGAAATCCCTTAAATTTTCAGGCAATTCGTCAGATCTTAATTCCTTAGGGACATTTGATCCCTGAGGGTATAGTACTAAACACGGCAAAACAGTGATTCATCTACACTTGTTTCGCCGTGTTACAATACTAACCTCAAATCAAATACTTAAAGTTTTGTTGTTGATATTCGAGGGCTAGTACTAAACACGGCGAAACAGTTTTAGATGAATCATGTTCATATGTTTAGTCTCTGGCCTAAGTTGTGTTCCTAAAGTGGTGTGATTTCTGAAACTCCCTGAAAAGTATCCCAGGAGACTCGTGAAATCCTGAATCTCACAATCTTACTGTAACACACACTCACACACACACACACACACACACACATATATATATATATATATATATATATATATATATATATATATATATATATATATATATATATATGTAAAGCCTGTATATGAATATCTAACAATCAAATGCAAATATACTTCTACATTTTATCCCCAACTATCAAATGAAAATTTTTTAAAAAGTATGAAAAGCGTAACCTCAGAAACGACTTCATGATACTCATAACGGAGGGTTTATCACTGAAAAATTTCCCTTCCATGACGCAACTGAAAATAAACCTGTTTTAAAAGGGAGCCGAGGTGGAGCAGATTCAATGTAAGAGAGCGTGTTACCTGCGACTGCAAAACAATTTTACTTAAAAAGATGCGAGCTTCGTGGTTGAAGATGATTATGTGGGTTTT
>NC_089792.1:32381170-32416170 GCF_040412425.1 Macrobrachium rosenbergii | reverse complement strand
GTGGAATGCGAATACTATAGCTGCAGCGACAATAAAATAGCGGGAATAAGGGTGATGATAAAAGTGTATGGAATACCGTGATGATCAGGAGCAGATACACAAGTAGAAGCGTTCGAGTTAAGAAGTGACTGCCGGAAATGAAGGTGCACAGTACTGCATTGACTGGTGTGAGCAACGACCGAGTTGCAGAGTTTGAAAAGCGTCAGCGAAGGGAAAGTTGAAAGCGACTGCCAGCAGAGCAAAGTTATGAGAGTAGATGGAGGCAGGGTGTTGGCCTGGATGAGTGGTTTCCTGGCCGTGGTTGAGCTTTGATCAGGAAAATACAATTGCTGAAAGGAAATTTCTGTGAACAAATTAAGGGAAGGGAGTGGGAAATGTAAAGTCATAAAAGTATTACAAGTGAAAATGGGGATCAGCATTCAACATTATAAAAGGATGGGAAAGTACCAGTGAAATTACACTAATGAACTCCTAGGAAAGAGATATGGAGAGCTACGAAACAGAGCGATGATAGTGTGTTGAAATGAGAGAACGAAGGGCTTAAGATTTAGGAAGCTCAAGAGTGTGTGTACAAACTCAGAGGTGAGTGGCACAGTATACTCGTAACAATTATTATTATATTATGAGTTTCATCGGGCTACTGTCGTCTTTATTGGTTGGTCTATATCGGGCCTTTTATCCTTTTAAACATATTACAGAGGTCTAAATTATACTTTGTAGTCCACTCGCCTTACCACAATTACGGGGCGGAAATGGCCCGTGCTGACACAAAGTTGGCTTGATACAAACCAACCAACCTTTCTGCTGATATACTGAGTAACTGATTTATTTATTTCACTTACACAGATGGTTCATATGCTGGCAAAAAAGGACGAATGGGACATTGCCTGTGGTCTTGTTTTTCTTTTTCTTGTTTCTCTTTATGGGAGAAACTTCCTTCGGTGAAAATATATTTAATATTCATTACATGCACACACTGTCATCACCATTACGTTATTACACCGGCTTTCCCCTTTACGTAGCCGAGCGTAAAACGAGTCCTGTCCACATTCCGCCTAAATTCTCATCTATGCCCTTTTCCACGATTGTCTGGACCTTCCTTCTGATGTCTGTCCCATAGTCTTTCCAGGACCATGGTCTGTCCCGCTACTTCCATATCTAAGCCGTATGTTACTGACTGTTCCGCATTCATTCTCATCACATGCCCAAGCCATCGACATTTTAAATAAATAATTCTCCTTTCTTTTTTTGTTGCTCCTCTACCGTTTCTAGACAATGTGTATATGAGGGATAAAGTTGCTAGCAACATTCATTTGATCCGTTCCAGATGGTTAGGCGCCAGATGCCTACGGCCCTTACATACAATATCATAAATAATGATGGAACCAAACAACAACAACAGCAACAAAAATAACACCATTATGATAATCATGATGATGAAAAAACAACTCTGGTAATGAAATATATTCAATTACGGACATTAATGGAATAACGTTATATTACCGACCACTGCAAGTGAACTTCTACACCATTGCTTTTTGATAACTGGGAGAATCCTTTCAATTGTACTATGCGGTGTGGTATTACAATTGTAATGTGTGTGTGAGAGAGAGAGTGAGAGAGAGAAAAGAGAGAGAGAGAGAGAGAGAGAGAAAACAAAGCTCATTCTTTACTGAGCAACAACTACCAAATAACGTAATGGCAATACACGCAAACCACAAGCATAATGAAAGAATAACCAAACACTAATCAGTGCGTGAGAGAGAGAGAGAGAGAGAGAGAGAGAGAGAGAGAGAGAGAGAGAGAGAGAGAGAGAGAGAATTTTTCTTAACGAAGATATGTCTAAATTAATGACAGAATGATATTGCATGGAAATTCAAAAAGAACCATGCATGAGAGAGAAGAGAGAGAGAGGAGAGAGAGAGAGAGAGAGAGAGAGAGAGAGCAAAACAATTCCATTAATCCCAGCAAAAATAATTAGACTCTGTCCCGACTGAAACTGACCTTCAACAACACGTTAACTGGCTAAAATAAACAGTTGTGATTTATTTGTTTATACGAAAACATCTTTCGAATCTCGGTCACATTTCGAGCACCGCTGCTAACGTTAATGATCGTTACCTATTCTTCTCCGGGTTATCCAATTTTCAGCTAAGCATTAAACTTTTTCTTTAGTAAAATAAAATAAGAAACTGCGAAATACATTCATTTAATCTATATATATATATATATATATATATATATATATATATATATATATATATATATATATATATAAATATATATATATATATCTATATATATATATATATATATATATATATATGTGTATATATGGATACAATGCTCATGTGATTTTTTCAAGCTGGCTGGATCGTAGCTAGAGACTTTTCAACTATTTTTGATAGAATTACGTC
Source organism: Macrobrachium rosenbergii (assembly GCF_040412425.1). Classification (NCBI taxonomy): domain Eukaryota; kingdom Metazoa; phylum Arthropoda; class Malacostraca; order Decapoda; family Palaemonidae; genus Macrobrachium; species Macrobrachium rosenbergii. The sequence continues at coordinate 32,413,753 of NC_089792.1, read as the reverse complement.
AATCCAGTTTCATTGACTAACATTACTAATTTTTCTCGGAAGGTGAATGTTTAACCGAACTAGTGGGGGGGTAGAATTTTCCATTTATTTTTCGATGTTTCTTAACTTTCATACACGAGCTCTACAACGTTAGTTGACGAGTCAATTTTAGACTTCAGAAGAGTATTCATTTGCAGTTCGCTTCTAAACTATACAAGAACAAAAGGGAGGATGGTGTGAACATTTTGTCAAGAGGGCGCCTGTAATTTTCTAGTGAAAAATAACACTGCTTTTTATACTGAGTTCACCCTCACTTCTTGGATAACGGACGATTTCTCTCTCTCTCTCTCTCTCTCTCTCTCTGCTTGCTCCTACTTTAATCCTGTTTAATCATCTCCTGGAATTTCCATGGTCACATTAAAATGTAGAGCCCACCAGCTCTACGAAACGTTCCTGAGACGTACAGCACAGTGGGACAAAACCTCAGGCAGATGAAATGTTATTTTAAATAAAGAACTATTCTTCTGTTCTCGGAAAGCCAAGACAAATCCCAAAATAATGGTATTTCAATTATCACTTACGCTAGTACAAAATCGCTCATTTGAATACACACTCCTTTATACTAAGCATATCGGTCGCCGTACATCTTGTTTGGGAGCGGGCGCTCAAGACCTGACATTGTTGTTTATTTGATAAAGACAGCAACCAGCCATTAGATCCCAGAGGCGAGCAAGTTACGCGGAAAAATCATAAGCAGTAATTCTTGATGGAGCCATTTATTAATTGACCTTACATGAAGTAACAAATCAATAAAAAAATTTAAATAAATTTCTTTTGTATTTATCTATTCATTACTCCTATCTCTGATTTTCCAGTCGAACTTCGCTCTCGAATACTTCCAACAGGCGTTCTAATGGAGATCTTCACAGAACAATTATGGGCATTATTCATACAACAAGTACCACCTTCTCTCTCCTATTATAAATGCGTTTCCCTTACATATTTATCAATGTATACCATCATAATGTTACGTTCATGAAAAACATGATCGATAATATGGACAAGTGAAAAGCAAGGACCTCAGAAAGCGACTGCTGGCAGTGGCTTCAGAATGTCGCTTCTAAAACCACTCTTGAAACTCCCATTATTTCCGATGAAGACTTACCGAATTTCATGCGAACGTTCGTCCCTGCCCTGCATATCACACAAAGTTTGGCAGCCGAACTGACCTATTTCCCCGCCAGAACGCGACATCTCGCTCTAGACTAGGCTAAGTTTCTAAAGATATGAAAACTGAATTTCACGCAATAATTACTGAGTACTTTTGAATGTTAGAGTCAATAGGTGATTATCGTAAGAGAGATACCGATGCACTTTTGTTTTAAGTACTAGGGTACAAAGAACGAAGCGCCCTACACAAGAATACTATCGTTAATTACGCCTTGTCCTATATGTCTTACATAAAGAAACCAGTTGAACAGTATGTGATAACCTAGTAGTAGTAGTAGTAGTAGTAGTAGTATAGTAAAAATGTTTTTAAATATACCTTTATACTGAAGAATGAAATGAAACCTCAACATCATCACGAGGAAAACTGACCAAAACTACTCGCAAAAAACTAGAGATCCTGTTCCTTGTCAAACAAGTCCAGATAGGATAAAAACCAGTTTATCAAAAATACAGAATTTAAAGGTTTTAGTTCAGCCCTCAAAGGGAGGCCGGATGCTCCTGAACGCGCACAGAAGAGTCTCAACAGCCTTGGAAAAGTGAAAAGAACCAACAGAAAGAATAGAACGCAGGACAAAAGCTCAGTACGACTGAGAACCCGAGTTGGGGACTACAAAAGGATACTCGAAAACGAACTTAAACTAGCTGGTGACGTGCCTTCTTCAACATCTCCCCCTTACACGAGCCATTTGACGCGCATGGTAAACCAATGCCTCGGGAGGAAGAATGTAAGAGCTCCTAAAACAAAATCATTAGGAGCTTTCGGGGAAAGACAAATGGGGGCGGAACATTCAATCAATAGACAGGGTCCAGGGTGTTGAGAGAAAAACTAACATGGGAAACTTTATTATTATGAAAAATGCACTTCTGGCAAAGTACCTACTCATATATATATGTATATATATATATATATATATATATATATATAATATATATATATATATATATTATATATATATATATATATATATATATATATATACAAACACACACACACACACATATATATATATATATATATATATATATATATATATATATATATATAAGCATTAAGTTAAAATGTCCTTTTTAACATCCATTCTGCCTCTACCTCAGGAGACGAACTTCTTTATCAACTAAAAATTCCCCTTCGGTAACATATGTGAAAATATATTACTTCTGAGTGCAGAGCGAATTGGATATTAAAGCACGCTTGTACCTTAATGCTTGTATATGAACTCACGGTGATGTGATAAAGTCTACACACACACACACACACACACACACACACACACACACACACACACACACACACACACACACACACACACACACACATACATATATATATATATATATATATATATATATATATATATATATATATATATATATATATATATATATATATATATATATATATATATATATATATATATATATATATATATTTATATGCATTTGGAAATGATATAAGCTGCAACACTGCCGCTGACAGATGTAAATAAATAAACCTTATGTAATTCATCCCATTAAGTTTTTCGTTAACAGTTTCTTCGCGCAGCGTACTAACACAAAAGGGTTTCAAAAGCTTCCCTACTAGGAACTCGCTCTTTGTTGATCTCCCCACTAGGGGAGGGGTAATGAAGAGGCTCTTCTTATAATGCCGATGCTAAAGTCAACCAACAAGTCGGCTGGAAATATATGGCTGCTGTTTCTCTTAGGCGATTTTGGTTGAAAAAACTCGTGTACGCCTGGTCAAACTTCATTTATGAAAAAGTAAAAGGAAAAACCAAAAAATAAATCCTGTTAACGAATAAACAAGTCCGTCACTATGTACAAACAAAATGTGTATTGCATAGCGAACATTGTTCGTAAACATGATTTTCTCTCTGACGACAATAATAGAAAAATCCTATCGGCAACAGAAACAAGTTTCCCAAAGTCAGAAAATTTGGGACCAGGAAGGAGGAATGGGCGCTATCCAATTACAAGGAGGGAGAGGATGAAATCCGGAAACGAAACATGAAACCAAAAGAACGACTTTCATAATCAGGTATCAGAACAGATCTGATTTTATAGAAGATTCATGCGGGATGAATGAAGCGCGATGGCTGGATGGTAGCGAGCAATACAGGAAATCCAAGAAGGTAGGTAAAGGGGAGAAATAATTTATAATTTAAATATCCGACACGATAGAATTTATTAACATGAGCTGAAACCAACGAAATGAACGCAAAGTTGAGGGCAAACATTCCATACACAAATGTGACACCCATATACCTGACACAGTGGAAAGAAACACATTTAAGTCTTATTTCCGTTATTACTTATCATCTTTTATTTTGCTGACAACTAACCCTAGGACGCTCAAATTATATGTATGTATATATATATATAAATATATATATATATATATATATATATATATATATATATATATATATATATATATATATATATATATAAATATAAATATAAAATGTGTGTTCACATAAACTGTGTGTGTGTGTGTTTTGTGTATTACGATGGATGACGCAGATATGTTTTACAGAATGCTATATACTGTAGGCCATGTAGATGCAAAGTCATCTTTCACGTTAATCTCAGGACAAATTGTAGTTTAAAATGAGTTCTAATTACCTACTTTAACCATCCAGAGTTCGCGGAATTCCAGTATGAGGAAAAAAGAACACTCAGAAAGACAAAGAAAAATAAACAGGGTTTTCCAAAGCTACAGCAAAAATGGAGCTAATCTTTAGTTTAGTTTAGATATACTCCTAGCGATTATCCATCACGTGAAAGAGCTGATTAATTCAAAATAATTTTCATGCGTTTCAAGATATTTACTTTACACTATGGACCGTGATATCAGTTTTCAGGGACTCAGATTTCCGTCAATGTTATGATAAATTTTAATGGAATTTTAATTTATGACCACACCACAGTAACAGAAAGTAGTAGGATAAGACAAAAACAGCTCGCACTCAAACAGGCCCTATATTTCCAAGGACCAAATTCCACCAGAGGGCATCTAAATCATGGGGCATGGAAGACAATGTTCGCTAATCCTATAAAACGCTTAAATTGATTAGCGACATCATTGATGGTGTGGCTGCCCAAATTATTCAAGAGTCCCAATTTGAGGCAAATGACGTTTCGCTTCCTATATCTCCATGGTGCCCAACGTTATCAGATCAGTCCTTGCGCCACGTTCTGTAATGTTAATATTTTTCTTCTCTATAACCAGTTGGCCTCAAGAAATATCACAGATTTTATGAAGAAAGTTATTCGAAGTACTTAAAACGTCAAGAAGCAATCGATATGTTTTATTAGGAATGATGGGCCCATTTATGTAAGTTATTTCAAGTCTATGTATGAGGCAAAAAGAAACAAAAGTCAGCTGAGTATTGCTGCCTATTTTCCTTATGACTCGTAAATCACTTGATCTGGTTCCAAGAACATCACAGTTACCAAATATTCTTCTTTTATTTACGACATTCCATTTGCTGTCTGTTAGAAAAACTGAGTATTATGGGGTTTCTAAGCAGTCTTCATCGTCATTCATGACAGTTTATCTGTGTGCAAGATTTAACATTTTTTTTTATTTTTGCACCGGAGAAATTTACGAGGCAATCATTCCAGGACGTCACTAACAACAGAATCCAACCCCCATTCTGTTCTGTTTCTACGTCACTTCCATTCTGCCACAATTTTCATCAAGACCGATATTCGCAATCCTAAGTGCTCATGAGAGAGAGAGAGAGAGAGAGAGAGAGGAGAGAGAGAGAGAGAGAGAGCAATAACTTGCAAAGAAACAAGAACACTAACGTTTTTAGAGCAATCAAAAAAACAGCGTAAAAATGCGTATGAAATTTCTAAGGCCCAATCAAGTTTTCAGTACACAGCCCAGCAGAACTGTGTTGTTGGAACCTTAAGAGGCAAGATAAACTTTAACCTTGCGGCTAGGGGCTCCAATTTGGTATGTTTGATGATTGAGGTGGATGATCAACATACCACCCTGCAGCCCTCTAGCCTCAGTCAGTTTTTAAGATCTGAGGGCGGACGGACAGACAAAAAGCTATCTCAACAGTTTTTCTTTTACAGAAACTAAAAAAGGTTCGATTGCCAGAAATAAAATATAATACTGTTATCAGTGACACATTCCCTATTTAATTAGGAATACGATTTGCGTAATAATCAATATATTCGGAATCCTGCTAGTCTCTCGCTCATGAACTCGAGCAACAGTGGATACAATGCGTGTGTGGATGACCGCCATGTTAACGTAGAGTGCCGATGGCTGTTACTTCCGATAGCCCACAAGACAACCCAAAACAGCTCACATGATGGACGTGAGATTCATCTTCAAGACTGCAACCTCAATCTGTTGTATAAACGCTAACTTAACATGCGAAATTGTAACACTTAGAGAGAGAGAGAGAGAGAGAGAGAGAGAGAGAGAGAGAGAGAGAGAGAGAGAGAGAGAGAGAGAGAGAGAAACATTTTTCCTACTGAAAAGAAAAAACAAATCCTAGAATTCTGACTGGTGTAAAATGAAAAAAATACAACCGTCCTGAAAGCTGCCAGGTTGAGCTCAATAACGGAACCTGGCTTCAAAACTGTCTTTGCAAAAAGCCATCATCTGCGAGGAGAGGGTTGGGGTGAGGGAGTTGAATGAAAGAAAGTTAGGCCAAAAACTACAACATGATCATATTTACCAAACTCCTTGTTTACCATTGTTCATAAGCAGATCAAGGGAAGGAAATGAAGAACACCGGGCGTGGGATGTTCTTGGCTAATCAGCAGAAGTCTTGCGTATCAGTCTGCAACCGTCTAGATGCCATAGTAAGAATTCATTCAAGCTGCGAAGCTTAATTGGAAGGGGGAAGGAGATGATCATGTTCGTGCATCCACTATTTCTGAAGGTAAACACTGGTGTTGGCTCCTTGTAAACACGCAAAATCGCATGCTTTCAGTGTTTCATCAGGAATGCAGTCACGTCATTTCTTTAATTTCCAGATGATTTGGGTTACACACACGCACTCTCTCTCTCTCTCTCTCTCTCTCTCTCTCATGTACTCTCTCTGGAGCACTCTGGCCATTGTATCTCTCATATACGTTCGGCTCTCTGTCTGTAACGTCAGGCTGACGGTCATGCTCCAGTTAAAAAGATCGGGACTCCTGTTCAAACGTCAAGGCTGATGGTCACACTCGTTAAAAATCCTCAAAAGAAAAACAACCGAGTACATGATCTAGCAGAACAAAAGCATATATATATATAGTATATATAGACACTATCCCACAAAATATATGCAATATATATATATATTTATATATTTGTATATAGCAGATATTATATATATATGTATGTATATATATATATTATATATATATATATATATATATATATATATATATATATATATATATACATATATATATATATATATATATATACATATATACACACACGCATTAGAATGAGCGAGACAGATGGATAGATAGATGTGGAGTGCATGCAAGTGTGCATATACACAGATTAATATATAACGTACTGATCATACATAAAGTTCATCCACCTGTCTCACTTGAGCCAATACAACAGGGAGGAAACAATACGCTGAAAGGAGTCTCTCATGTGAGACAGGGGAAGAATAGTCAAGAGAATCGCAAAATACTGATGTTCGTCAAATGTTTCGTGGTTGATTAGCCTTGCATACGCCAAGCTGATAAACCTGTAGATTTAGGCTGACTAATAAAGAAATATTAAGGAATTTCAGACACGACAAAGCGTTTGCACAACTGACTCAATGAAGCGGAGAACATCCACATAAAACACCCAAATAAGAAGAATGTCCTAAAAGTATCCATCAGGTGAACGGGAAACAATTGTGTTTAATCCTTTTCACTTGTTAGCATTCTCTGTTCCAGTTACACTCATTACGACGTCGACAAAAAACTCAAACATACTCATTTTGTATAAAAGGCGCGAACAAACACCAGACAAATACGAGATTCCTTAACCATATTGACACGAGAATTACTGTAGATAGGCGGCTTTTGCCCTTCCATGCTTCATGCTCACTACCTCAGTAGCAGGCCTCGTTCCAGTGAGCAATGTCAACAGCACCATAATGCTCCTCACAATCAGTACAAAACGCTCAGGGCCTATTCAGAGACCTGCTAAGGCTTTGCCCTAAGATCAGACGTGTACACGGGATGCTGCACTGAACACGCTCTCTTGTTAAAGATTAATCGTGGACTTAGGCATTGTGCGTCTCAGGTAATAACCATGTCTATAGGCTCTAATTGCAGACTGCAACCACTCTCACCAGCCCAGGATGTTAATAACATTCCTCTGAGCATGCTGTCAGTGTTCCAGGGTGCGTAGGTATTCGTAAATGAACGTCCTTTTCTGCCGTTGCAAAATGAAACATATCTGGCATAATTTACGAACGAAAACTGGATATTTGATACGGCACTTGCAAAAAATAAAATACAACAAAACAGATCGTATGCTTATGTTAATTACGTACGCAATATATACAAATTTATGCGTTTTTATGAATAAAATAAACTCGCAACGCTACCGCAAAATATATTTTTTATACATACATGCACACACACATACATACATGTATCTGTCTATTTATCTATATAAATATATACTATATATATATATATATATATATATACATATATATATATATATATAATATATATATATATATATATATATATATATATATATATATATACATATATATAAAATATATTATATATATATACAATACTCCCTAAGCCATATCGAATTGTTCCTTCGACATAAAGTACACTAAAGGGAATTCTATATCGTAAATTACCTTTCCCTTGGTCAGGCCTTTTGGGTTTGATATAGAGGAAACAGGAACTTATCCATTCGGCGTCGAGAGAGATGGAAATTGATCTACTCTGGTGTATATATCCATGTCGAATTCAGGTTCTATACTTAGAATCTAAATCAGTTCATATGCACCACGATAGCTAACTGCTAACTTTTGGCTTTTTTTGATAGTTTTATTACTAACGCATAAGAAAATTTTTATACTCTCAAACAGTAAGCCATTAATACCATTTTAATAACGACTTCACTATATCTTCGGAACAACTTGCACCCAAAGGTAATTACATATAAGTGTGTATGCTTCCGGACAGGATTCGGATCTATGCTCTTTGGACTTGATGCAGAGGAAACAAGGAAATCCCTGTATTCTTTTCCAACATATCCACCTAAAAATCCACGGGACTTTGTCGTAACATTTGTAGTCTCACTATAAGTTTCCTTCAAGAAATAATGAAGATTAATTAATCCACATTTCGCCAACGTAATAAAAATTGCTGCCATATATTACTTAAATCTGGGACATAGTAAAGAAGCAATGGACTCTTTCTGGTGAGTTGAGGAGAGAAATAATTTTTTAACTTAAAAATATTCAGAAAAAATAGGCAGGTTTGAAATGTCATATCATAAGAGCATGTCGATTTCATAAGGTCTTCAATTCATATTAAATACTACTATAAATGTGCAAAGGTGAGTATATACATGAAATGTAGATACATTTAAAGAACACAATATCTGTCACAATAACTCCATCAGTCTCCTGCAATTAGTGGATTACCAAAACCGTTCATCTCACAAAAGGAAAATCTCAAACGAACGATTCAATTACGTGCTTCGAAATTCATCTCCATTCGCCTTACTGCATTCATTCCAGTTCAGACGCCGAAATGATTATTCTTTAGCCAGTAAAATAATTTTTTATTCAAAGACGCGACATTTTTATTCTTTAACCCGCAAAATCATTTTCATTCAAAGACGCCGAAATTATTATTCTTTTTTTAGCCAGTAAAATCATTTTTATTCAAAGTTTTCATTACTGACTATAGCTTAAGCTTTATATTTACTAGTTTTATACGGAAACCACAGATATCGATAATTTAGGGTTTGCAAAGTATTATTTCGATTGTTACTTTTGACGCCATAGGTTGTACGACTTTTAGCATCATGTTGTACGACAAAGTCTTCCCTACAAAGTAACTATTCTCAAGGAATACATTTTCAAATTTTACAATAATTACTCAGTTTGGACCCTACACACAAAGAGAGAGAGAGAGAGGAGGAGAGAGAGAGAGAGAGAGAGAGAGAGAGAGAGAGAGAGAGAGACTGCCAACAGATGCACTGTTTTCCCACACATGAAAAAAAAATTGTTGGACCGCAAAAGATGAAATAAAATACAAGACTATTATCAAAAGCCATTATTCCTTATTTGATTAGGGAATAAGTTGCGTAATAATCAATACATTCGGAATCCTGCTAGTCTCTTCGCCGGCGAACTTGAGCAACAGTGGATATAGTCAATGCGTGTGTGGATGACCGCCATGTAAAACGTAGGTGCCGATGGCTGTTATTTTGATATTACAAGACAACCCAAAACAGCTCACATGATGGACGGGAGATTCATCCATCTTCGAGAATGCAACCTGATCTGTTGTACAAACACTAAGCTTAAAAAGGAATTGCCAACATTTGCACAAGCTCGTGTCTGAAGGAAGGGTGGAAATCAAGTCTTGGAAACAAACCAACTATTTATATATATATACATGTACATATATACTATATATATATATAATATATATACATATATATAATATATGTTTATATATAAAAATATATACATATATATATAAATATATTGTCATTTATACAAATATTTATTAAAGAAAATTAATTACTTTTATGACTCAAAAGAATCTGGCTCGAGGGGGAAAACTAAATGGCATTAGCACAGAGAGAGAGAGAGAGAGAGAGAGAGAGAGAGAGAGAGAGAGAGAGAGAGAGAGAGGAGAGAGAGAGAGAGAGAGAGAATTTTCCAGCAAATTAAACTTTTTTTAATATCAATGTTTCCTTCTGAAACCCTTCGTGCACTAATCCAAAGAGGTAACGGTGGAGCTTTCAGCAATGTCTCTACCCATTATATTGAGAAATTGATGGGTGGATACCATATGTCATCTAATCTGATTCTTTTTAAAGAGCCAGGTGTTTCATCACTTCTGGGTCCTTTGACGCTTAATTTCTTACAAATGTGTGTGTGTGTGATTGAGAATACAAACTACTCAAATCGTTAGCTCACAAAACTGATGAGATATACAGGTTTTCCATACTGTTCAGGTTTGTCTTATACTCCCAGGAAGGTACTGATTTATTTAAAATTCCTCCAGGGGTATGGATGTTCTACAGAGCAGGATCAACATGAAAGCTAAAAACAGTATATTCTGTACAGTCAGTATAACCGATGGTGTAGCGTCAGTACCGAAAATTTAGAAATGGATTTTTAAAACATTTGGAAACCCACCAAAAAGTAAGATATTCTTAGTTTAACCAGACCACCTGATTAACAGCTCTCGGAAGGGCTGGCCCGAAGGATTAGACTTATTTCACTTGGCTAGAACCAATTGGTTACCTAGAAACGGGACCTACAGCTTATTGTGAATCCAAACCACATTATAGCGAGAAATGAATTTCTATCACCAGAAATAAATTCCTCTTATTCTTCATTTCGAACTCAGGCCCAGCAGAGTGCTGAAGGACAACTCTACTGACTCATCCAACGAGGAACTTACAGTCAGTATAACGGATGGTGGAACGCCAGTACCAAAAATTTAGAACGATGGATTTTAAAAACGTTTGAAACCCACCAGCATGAATAGCTCAGCACGTGTGGAGGAGCTCTTTGAATGGCAAAATTACTGATCATCTTGTTTGCTGAACTGCTGATCCAATCGGCCTTGTTACACCCACGTGAAACACAGCATGCCAGACTTAATAGAGCGCAAATTTGGAGAGCCAACCAGGGGAAACTTTATTGCAACAATTAATTGCTTTGTACAAAGAGTTATTTGAATGGTGAGATAAGTGGCGATAATTTGAGGGACCAAATCAATAGAAAGCCTTTCGCTTACAGAAAAGATAACTATCTCTCAGTTTTATACCAGATCTTACCATCTCTAAAAAGTGGCTTGTAAATTGTTCATTCACCCAGATAGATTATGAAAGTCCACCGTATCTGTATAGTGTACTTTACTCGATAGGTTTTAACAGTTAACCAGCCCTTTTGATATAACTTCTTTAATTAAATGAATGTTCTACAATGAGGTCATTGCAATATTTTGTCCTTATTTTCCCGTTTTGATTTTTACTTGGAGAAACAGCAAAGGGCTTTCCGAACAAGAGATTACTGACCAGTGCTTAACAATACCGAATGTGTGTTCCAAATATTGGCAGTCACAAAAAATATTGTCATTATTATACTGACAGTAATAGTGATCTTATGCACGTGCTGAAAACGCGGTTGCGGCTGTTACCTTTCTTGGTTATAAACTGAGCATACGTGTCTTGCACCGACATAATTACACATTTTTATTAATTTTTCTAGGAAACGGGCTATAAAACCACATTGTGGGGGAAAATAAATAATGATTCCTTTATCATTTTTCTAACATCATAACCAATGGAATAAAAACACCATGCTTTTAACAATGTTTTCCTATGCGAGGCAGTGGAACCGAAGTTAACGTAATATTATTACCTCCGAGAAATAGGAGCTATAACATGAGAAAATGGCCCCTTCCAGATTCTCATCCAGTCATATACATGGTAAGAAATTCGGTCATCATAAAATAGAGTACAGTAACTAACAAACCTCATGAGGACTCAGGCCATAGAAACTCGAATTCCGTGGATTTAACGGAAGGTTTTGCATTATGTTAAAGGAAATTGGAAAGCAATAAAATTATGAAGTCGAAGTTCAAAACTTTTATTTAGTAATATATTCGTCTATTTTGTTTTAGTAATTTAGTAATATATTCAACTATTTATCAACTCGTCTTACCCTGAAAAAATAAGCTGCTCTTGCCAAGTAGGCAATACAACATAAATTTAATAAGCGATGACAGGCAGGGCAATGGATCGAGACCACCAGTCTACAAAGCTAAATCAAAGTCCTTCAAAGAGAGCATCGTGCTTACCCCATACAAATGGGAAAAAAGCACGTTAAAGAAGAGGAAGAATATATACATACACATACGACTGTACGCCAAAACGAGAAGCTGGTCTACCTGTTCATAGGCGCCAGCAAAAATAAAAAAAAAAAAAAAAAGAAAAATGCTGTATTACCTATACATAAAAACACTCACTACAAAAGGGAAATATCTCTTTGCCTAGTTATAAAAGGTATTGTCCCTTTACAACTGGTAATTCTTTCTCCATTTCAGTTTTACCATGTACACACACAGACTTATTAAAACAACGATTTGCTAATTTACATGGCACTTAATTCATACATATAACATATTCAGTAGGAATTTCCTTTGTACAAGAAACCTGATTCATTCATCAAATGTTCAGTTCATTACTTACATCCAAAATCTCCACACAACACTTGGTCCTCCCCTCTATTCTTCTTCACTGAACATGAAAACAAGCTTAAAACACTAAAATAATGAAGGTATCTAAATTTAAAAACGAACACAGAAACATCATTTATCCATTAATAATTTAATCCTTTCTAATGTTTCCCATCTCTCTCTCTCTCTCTCTCTCTCTCTCTCTCTCTCTCTCTCTCTCTCTCTCTCTCTCTGTGTTTCTATGGGTTCCACAAATCATCTAGCCAAAGCTCAGCTATCACCAACTCAACAAAAGAAGACAACAATGGACTTGGTACAATGCGTTAGTGCACAGAGAGAGAGAGAGAGAGAGAGAGAGAGAGAGAGAGAGAGAGAGGGGGAATATATTACAGAATTTATGACCATACAATTTAGAACATGCTTAACAGCATTGTTTTAGAGCTCAAAACTGAATAAATTTTCATCAGCGTTCTTTTACCTTGACCGTAATATATTTACCCTGTTAAAAATTTCAACTTCCAGAATTCTGCGATTCCCTTCGGAAAAGAGAACAACGGAAAAATGGTGAGAAACATTTAAGAATATCTACCAATGAATGAATGCACAAGCAAATAATTTGTCCTTTTAATTCGCGCAAGAACCATCAACCTGCGCTCCTAGCATCTTACCTTTAATCACTAAAGGTGAACCAATGCCAACAAACTCCGCGTTGCGCGCTTAAACAAAGTCTCGTTCCGTTATGATACATTTATAAAGCTTTTCTGGAGTGGCGACCGACGGGATGCCACGCCCTGTTTAGTGAAAATAAGAAGGGAAAAATAAATCTGGAATATGTTACATTCACAAACATACTTCAGCGTTCTCTCTCTTGAATACACCCTTACCATGTATATGTATATGTATGAACACACTAACATGACCACGAGAATGCACATTGAGTGTGTGTATATATATGTATATGTATATATATGCATATATTATATATATGTATGTATATATATATTATATATATATATATATATATATGTGTGTGTGTATATATATGTATGTGTGTGTGTGTGTGTATACATGTATATAAATGTATACATATATATTTATTTATTCATATATATGTATATATATACGTATATATATAAATTTATATATTCATAAAATTTTATATATACATAAAAATACATATACATATTTATTTATATACATACACACATATATATATAATGCATATATTTGTAATAATGTGTATGTATGTAATATGTAGTTTACCAGCTACTCATGATTTACTAATTTCTTAAGTCACATAAAAACCTGAAATATTTGATTAGAATAAACTTTTTCTCCTATTATTTTTCTCATGCCAATTAATTCACTGACCTTCATCCTGAGCAAACTAAAATTAGGTCTTTAGAATTTTCAAGTACTGGCTTAATCCTGAAGCTCTGAAAAAATAACCACACTGTTATGAAATATGTCCTAAAAGACCAGTAAGGCGTTAAAATGGGGAGTTTTTTTTTAATGAATGATACATTTACATTACACTGAGCCAATTAATCTAGTTGAAATATATTTATAAAGTGAAAGGTAGAACTAAAGTCTTATGTCATTTTATCATAAAAATTCTTCTCAAATGAAACCTTTTTTCATTACTGTGTTGAGGTCAGTGATGCATAGAATATCATTGCTTTTCAACAACAATAGATCTGCTTTACTAATCCTAAAAGTTAACAATGAAATATGCAGAATGAATTTCGTTTTGGTTCCAGAGCCATTCACACAAAGACTATTTTACTCTCATCTTGAACTGGAACAGGGCATCGATCTCTTTCTAAACCCAGAACCTTTCATAATGATCTTGCATTACTTGCAAGACACTCCATCGTGATTTTTAACTATTCTGGTCAACCTACCTACTGCAGTGTATGTTAAGACAGTGTCAAATATTAACAACAAAAAAGGCATTTTTACTTCAAAACTTCACTTCATTCCTAACGTTTACAAGTCAGTAATTAAAAAACACTAATGGGATAAAAGGGACTGCAAACCACACACACACAAACCACACACAGAAAGAGAGAGAGAGAGAGAGAGAGAGAGAGAGAGAGAAGATGTCACAGGTGCTAAAGTTAGGAATATCAAATTAGCCACAGAGAGAAACAAACAGGAGAAAGCAAATCTTTTAAGTTATCTGAAGCAATTAACCCGGTGCCTGTCGCCCCCCAAACTGTAAGCCTAAACAACTTTTTCTCAAGATGATCGAGTTTGACTTAGGCATATTTGTTCATCGCGTCTGGTCACCTGAACAAACACGATTCGATGAACAAACTGATGAAGTTCATCGGCGTTAACATTCAATAGCTTCAATTTCAGAAATTTGGTAAGACTGAGTTAATAACAAGAGGGCAAATTACCCATTTATTATTTAGTTTCAAATGTCGATTGACATGCGTGACTGCAATGCATTTTGCGGGGTATACTTAAATCCAGAGAAATCCTTCGAACTATAACTACCAGACTCTTACGTAGTAGTAAAAAAATTTGTCCCCTTTAAAACAATTTTTCACCCAGTCTTGCTTATTTTAGTCATGCTTCATATTCCACAAAAGACAATAAATTTCATACACATCAAAACACAGACTAAACTTTCATCTCCTTGAAGCCTTTTATCTGATATATTGCAACGCCATGTGGACGGCAAATTAAAGTATCTCACGTGTTTTAAATCGTAAAAATTTTACATTTCCTGAACTTTCATCTGATATGATAAGTTCCAGCGAGTGTATGTTGGAGACTGCAGAGGACAATAAACATAAAAAGGAATTACGCTGATAAAAATGACAATATCTAGATATCTAAAATCAAATATAATGAAAAACGTATGATCCTCTTCCATATTACGAAGCCATAAAACTAAGGTCCCAATATTACAGCAACTGTGCAATAAAAGTTTTAGCTATTTGAAAAATTTCATTGCAGAGTCTTTGATCTACAGTTCAGCAATGATATCAGTGTTTTATTTCTGTTAGAATAAAAATAATATGTATAACACCAGCGAACTCTCATTTTCTACGTCAAAATATAAAACTAGTGTCATTCGAAAATACCTAGTATGAAAAATGACTTCTTCGGAGAGTTCAGAACATTGTTAAAACCTAAAAGCACTGCATAAAGACCACAAAGTATTACCATTGGAGGGAATGGATCTGGATAAACCTTTTGCATCTCCAGCCACAGCATTGTAAATCTCTTGACGGAAAGATTCCCAATACCTTGCAGAAAAGGCACGACTCATTGTTATAGTCTAACTTGCTGCCTGAGATAAAAAGAAAACTCTGCGAATGATCAGTTTCTTTTTACCTCAGAAGTTTTATTTTTTCGTAAATTCTTTTGAGGAAGGCGTTGCTAACTAACCCTTGAATCCCAAGAAAATCAACTTGAGAGAGAGAGAGAGAGAGAGAGAGAGAGGAAAATTAGGCGCCAAAGAAGCATCAACTTCAGAGTTCCTAAATGGGCCACGGAAAGATTTTAGATCGTCACTCCTCCTCTTGACGAAGAGGGAGAGGCAAGAGAACAAGTTTGTATGGAGGGGCCACAACATTTAAACTTGGAACTTATCAAGTTGCTCCAGGTAAAACAAGTGGCGCTTTCTCCAGATCGCTGTCGGTTTTGCCAGTTTCATTATCGCGCCTCGTTTCTTGCTTACTGGTTCGTTTACATATTTTTCCCTTTTGCAAAAATTCTTACTGGTCCACTGCTAGTATTTCAATCTGTTGGTGGCGTCGCAAAATCCTGATCATATTTTTTCAATCTGTTGGTGGCGTCGCAAAAATCCTGATCATATACAGTCCACTGCTAGTATTCAACAATCTGTTGGTGTCATAAAAATCCTGGCGTCAACAATCCGTTGTTGGCGTAAACTAAGCAGTAACCTCCACCTAAATATCAAGGATTGCATCCGCCTCGGAAGGAGGACATCTTCAATCACTGCCTTCTGATTACATGAGGGTTGCAACGCAAAGCGTTACCATAATTAGGTAATCCAACAATTAGGGGGAATTTTCGATGCTAAAACAGGAATTTTCGATGCTACACTGAATAACTATCTTTCGAGCATTAGTGAATGATACCATATCTGTTCTAGAATGGTAACTGCTTAGTTTGTCCAGATTCCAGAAACCATATTATCTAGTGGCGCTAATGCTGTACTGTTACATATCTAAGGCCTTGGCGCTTATATTATAAACGTTTTAGCATTTAAAAATTAAAAACGAGCTTCCTTTATACACTGCCATCACTGTAAAACAAACTGGCTGGAAAGCGTGGCGCGTTCCACTCTGCCTTAGGTCTTCCATTGAAGAGCCTAAAGTAAGCCATCTACTTTCAAAGGAAAGAAATTATAAACCGAAACGCAGCTAAAACAACACGCGTGCCCTCCAAGGCAAATGTCGCTGTAATAATGTAAAGGAATCTTCCCTCAAAATTTAAAGGCATCGCTCAGAACAAGACAAACAGTGTTTACCCACGTAATGCCGGGAGATACTCTTAACAAAATGCGAAGAAGGCGCGCTAAGAACGTATTACTAACCCTAGTTTACTATGACAGTACGGAGAACTATAGGAAACAAACATCATATTCCAGATACCTAGATAATATAATGGCTCTCTGCCGACGAGAGGCTTCTCTTCGAGTACCTGCGTAGACCAAAATAATGATTTACAAACAAGAGCAGTGACCTCATTTGATACACTCCGGTCAGGGGTTTTGACTCTAAAGCACGTCACTGACACACGCACACACACACACACGAGAGAGAGAGAGAGAGAGAGAGAGAGAGAGAGAGAGAGAGGAGAGAGCTGGCCAATCCTTTTCCTGCAACTGCCAAGCTTTCTGAATTTTTCTCCTGCTTCCGTTTTCTTAACTTATAGCCCCACGAGGCAATTCTACCGCTTCCTTTTTCCAACTCCTTCCTACCCTCTCCCCTTCCGATGGGCATCAAAGGTAGATGCATGTCGATCGTTAATCCGTGCCTCGTATAACTGAAGGTTATGGCCAAAAATTTGACCTTTGGCCTCTGCATTTGACCTTGGCATCGGTCTGTGCATCAACTTCGCAAGTGGGAGTGTAATGACCAAAATGAAGACTGACTTCGAGTTTACATTATTTTCCAAGAAGGCAATCAATTCTTGCCAGCCACGAGGCCCGTCTTTACTAAACTGTAAGCATCCGCAACTTTCTTGGCGTATTCCTGTTAACAAAAAGACAAACAGACGCAGGAAAACCTGTCCAAAAATATATACAACTTTGCGGAGAAATTATAGAATTAGTTATATCGATACGAGCAGTAATACTAACAACAGAACTATCACAGCATGAATAATTATGATACAGTAACAGTATCAGACAATGCCTCTATTTTCAAGCCGTTTGGTCAGATTGTTTTATCGGTTGCAGAACAACAGGTATTCCTGCCACCTCTCTCTCTCTTTGTCTCTGTCTCTCCAAATACACAAAATAGCTGCTTCAAAACTTAATGCGTACAAACAAACAAATTACTGGAAAATTTTTCCAAGAACATTACTATTTCACCAACACATTCACATGTAAGATACAATGACGATGTGGGTACAGGTTTAAGCATTCTTCTGAGCTTCAGTCCAACTCTTAACTCTCCTCCTTCTCTTTTTCTTTAATCTTATTCCGTCCCAGTATGGAATAGGGTTTCGATTTATTTTTCTTTGTCTTCATAAAACAACATCAACTATTATAAGAACGTCATTAACACGGAGACGCAAAACCAGTCAAGAGAGGTGTGCAAAGAATCAGAGAGACAAAGTGCGTTTGCGTGTGTTCATCCTTGCTGAGAATCTACAGGCTTAAGTGATCCTTTTCCTTCCGGAAGCCAACATGGCTGGATTGGTCTTGAGAGCTGCTCTGAGTTTTACTTATGCCACGGTTATGTGCGACATGAATGAGAATAAAGTGGGAAATTTCATCTTTTAAATTGAATTTTTTAATCTTACTCAAAACGAGTTTTACAGGAAAACGGTAAATAAAATGTTCATAAAATAAACCTGAAAAAAGTTTTTCTATTCTGATACGTCCACAACAGTGAGCGACTGCCTTGATGCCTTATTGAGGGAGCCGTGTCAAAGCGTCAAATCCAGAGTATCACATAACGAAATCCAATTAGAAAGAGGGGACAAAGAAACACTGACAAACCCTATGTACGACTTACAAGCCTTGATCAATATCCCCCATAAAACTCGTAACAACACCTTATGGAAATCGATTTCATTTTGATTCAACGAATACTTCTGTAAAAGCTGAACAATATTCATCAATCATCACTTTATCCAACACCAACTTATCCATGCACTAGAATGGCAATTACTATCTTACAAGAAGAAATAAGAATCCTCTAGTCTGCACAAACAACACAGGATACAAATCCTTTTACTTTACCACTGCTCCCTTACCTTCCCACACTGCTTGCATTTTCCTTTTGGTTACGGCGATGTGCACCCAGTGATGGTGGGTGGCGGTCTGCCCTGTATTGCCGGGGCCCCATCACGGAACGTGGGTTTACAAGTAAACTTGACATCCCTCACAAGAGCTGCGATGCAGCCCGTGTGCGCTATGATCTTACAAGCAGAGCATTTCATACGGAGGGCCAGATTTCTGAAAAGGGAAAGAAAGAAACGTCATTATTAAACTGCAATTATGATTAATATGTCGCTAGAATAACTTGAAGTATCTCGAAGGTTTGGCAAAAAATGCTACCGTCGAAATTTACAAATCAGAAATGTAAATGTTACCATAGAAACCCGTGGGTGGGGACAAGTAAAAAGTAAAAGAAAAAATTGAAGTTTATTTTTGCACTTTTAACACACCAGTAATAATAATGTAGCTCTCAACTACCAAAACACAGTGCAATAATATTTATCCGATCTTAAATACTGTATTTAATTGTCAGCAACTGTTTCGATTCAAAACAGAAATACCACGGTAAAACTGAAAGCTTTTCAAGTTATTGAACTTGGAAAAATATTTCTGCCTCCCAATGCAACTTACATCTGTAATATGAACGGAGCTTTACCAAAAACAACTAGCAGGTATTAGGGAATCAATAAAAGAAAAGGAATATGGAACTACGCAGGAGCTTTAGGATGGCTTAAGCGGTAGTGTGATTAGAATATAATTACACTAATTGTTGGGACATCTTTTCCAGTTAGCTCTTTTCTTAATATATACATTTTAAAAATATTCCTCTTCCCAACATAAAATAACAGAATCTCTATCCACTTTCCTAATTCACTACAGGTAACTTGTTTTTGTCTCATAAGTCACAACTTGAAAAGAACTGTCATTTATGACCTTACACGAAAACCATCTGATCACTAGCTCCAAAGCACAGATTTTCCCATAATTACTAAAGTACCATGCAAGTACTCTTGGGAGCTACACATAACAAAATAATACATCAATCATGATGTTTCTTACTTAGACAAAATGGAACTGTATATTGCATATGGAGCCCCTTGGTCAATAACTATAAACCTAGCATCACTAGCGAGACCCGTAGAGTCATTTCTATTGTGGGATATGAATTATTCAAAGCTTTTTCGGTGATGTAAGCAGTGACTTGTGTACCTGGTAGTCATTCAAGCTACTGCGTCGCACAGAGGGCTGAGGAAGGCATGGTTTTGATAGACCGGAACATTAACATATCTGTAGCAACTCCCTTTATACATCTACATATATGATGTATTCATGGATATCTATATATATATATATATATATATATATATATATATATATATATATATATATATATATATATATGTGTATGTATATATATATATATATATATATAATTGTGTAGCTATAAGACATTTACATCCTGGTTCATAATTTCATAACATCTGATATGAGGTCAAGCATCTGCCTCTCAAGTACTTGTACATCACACAACTGTACATGTGTCATCACAAAACAAGGCTGCATAGGAATCCATCTTTGTTCCGATCTGGTTCTGGTCCATTACAACTCACGCGGATTAATCATGTTTACTGACTAAGAAGCATGCATTTAAAAAGGTTTTGAACAAGCAGATTCGACGTCCATATTTGTGACCATCCGCATCTTCACCCAAAATCAGTGTGAACATGACGCGTAATTAAGGCATGGAGGTCACTTTCATGTATTTACATATATATGAAGGGCAAGTTAATCGTAAATGGTTGGCATGAAGAGAGACGTAGACGAGGGTAGGGGAAATGCCACGGGAATGGAGGACGGATATTCAAATGGCAGAACCGTGCCACCAGCTTCAAGGGACAAGACATGATACTCATTCTCAAGGAGAAGGGGACGAAGATTATGGTGCTACTTTTCATAAACGAGATAATGCTACACTTTATGCATCTGTTCTGCCTTTACGATTAAACACTAGGTAATGATAATAGTAACAATAATATCATGAATAATGCAATTGAGTGAAAAATCTACAATGCTTTTCCGTCTGAGTATATTCATATATTATAGCATTAATTACCTAATCATATTTTGGGAAAAATCAAGAACAACGAAACGACAACGGTGGCACAGATACTATCTAAAGTTTGAATCGCCAACTGTACTAAAAACAGTCATTTTCGTTGCAGGTTCCATTGTAACGATTGTAATGTTGCATCAACACACATCTCGGTCATTACTCAGCCTCATTCTCCTCGCGTTATTTGCTGATATCCAGTCGCAGCAAAGTGCATGGATTTGACCGAGCAATCAAAACCCATTTGCAATACTTTTGTTTATCGAATATATTTGTTAGTGGAAGAGAGAGTGTCAGGGAGGGGTGGGGGTGACGGCCAGCGAATGGATAATTTCCGAAGTAGAATGAACAGGTGACAATAGCTTTATGGTGTCCCAGCGATTATACACACACACACTCTCTCTCTCTCTCTCTCTCTCGCAATTCCTCTCGAGTCTAGTAGTGGAGGAGAGAATTCTTCACGAGAGGTATCAAAGGGGAATGATGTCAAATGATGTCAGGACAATCAGGGAGAGCGACTGATGGCTGCAAGAAAAGTTTATGGATTCAGTACGGATCTGATTCCATCTAGATACATCCCTTTCTTTCTTCAGTTTGACGTGTTATCAGGACAAGGGTTGCCATGATTTTGAATATATATAAAATAAATCTAGTATATATTTAAATATATATAGAGAGAGAGAGAGAGAGAGAGAGAGAGAGAGAGAGAGAGAGAGAGAGAGAGAGAGAGAGAGAGAGAGAGAGAGAGACTTGACGTTCAAAAAGCATTTCCTCTTTCAAACCCGCTGAAAAATTCAAATACGAATTATTCTCATAGTTCTCCTTAATCATATTAACTAATCATATTGTACACTAACCTGAACTTAAATGCAGCTAATCCAGTATTTTCGCAACCATGATGAAGTATCAAGATTTATGTTAACCAAAGCAGCGATTTTATGCTGAATGGTAGCTGTTGAAAAGAATGATCCGGATAAAAATCCGTTCGTATCTCCTTCAAACAAAAAACTCAATACGGATTTTCCAAATACCCTTCTAAGATGCCACGTTATGATGTAAACTTAAATTCTCGATGTAATTTCAGAATGAAGAAGGAAACATGTCAGGTAACTACAAGCTAATGATGTGATATGGTCAAGCCTTCCTGAAATGTTATGCCATTGGTTACCAGCAAAGGAGTCTCGATCGTGATAATGGGAACTCGGCCCATTTCAGTTCAGGAACAATGAAGCCAGTAAATTTCCACACAAATTGGATGGTCCTAGAAGTGTGAACAATTTATTATGAAGATAACTAAGCACAAAGATCAGTTGCAGACAGAGGGTCTGCATTAAAAGAAACATAACCAGAGAATTCTGTTTGAAATATTTGATATATGAAACAAAAACAGAAGGAATAAATGACCAAGAGAACAAAATAGAACGCGTTCAGATAATGATTACTGGGGAAACTTAAATTGTGGTATTAGCTGAACCTAAACAAGATCAACTGCTCAACTCTCATCACAAAATTTTTAAAGTGGTGATGATTTCTGCAATGAACGTTTTTATCTAATCTGACGGAATTTAGAATGAAGGATTGCAGAGAATAAAAAACTTCAGGCTCTTGAAATTTCAGCCATCATAATTTACATTCAACCTAGTGGCTTACAAATCTGATACCGGTAGAGGAACATCCAAAAACAATGTTCCAAAGAGGATTCGACAGGACTGCAGACTTGCAAGAACGCCAATCATTATACGATGACAATCATTTGATGACATACTTGTATATAAAAAAAAAACATAAGCAGTACATATATATCTACTTATCCATCTAAATGTATAAAAACAAGAAATACATACATACATACTACACGCACATGAGCAAGCCCACACACACACACACACACACAAACAAGTATGTCCTTGTGTTTGTGTCACTGCATAACAAATTTTTCTACATAGGCTATTCAGAATATCTGAGTGCAGTCCATCTATATTTTATATATATACATACATACATGGACTATTCTACATATATTACATACATACATACATCCATATATATATTTTATATATATATATATATACATATATACATATATATATATATATATATATATATATATATATATATATATATATATATATATATATATATATATATTAAACTATTCGCCTTTTAACCGTTATTTAAAGGAAGTGGCTCCAAGGCTTTCTCTTCCTAGTTCTTGGCGTTTTCTACGATGAGGTGCTACCCATCTTTTCCTCCACCCTTGATGTAACTAAACAAGTCAGTGACTTCAGGTTCCCTGATCACTGTTTAGAACAAGTGAGGCAGATCTGGATTTAACAGGACGAGCTTAAGCGCTTCTCGTTGATATCATGGGCGTCCTAAGATTAGGCTCGAGGATACCTACGCCTTTTCCCACATAGGAATGGCTCCAAGGAGAAAGCTCCAACGGTTCTCATTATAGATACATTAAAGTATATATATATATATATATATATATATATATATATATATACATACATACATATGTTATATTCTTCCTCGCTAGCAAAGTCTCATTATAGCAATCAAAACCCATTGCATGACATATATACATACATACATCAGAGAATATAACACTTAAAAATAATAAATAAGAGAACTGCAAACAAAAAGTACGGCGTTGAGCCCAAATATATACACATATTATGTGACAAAATTCTTTTCGATCCGGAGCATTATTGTAGCTGTTACTGGTAAAACGAACCAGATGCGCCAGCGCCTGTAAGAAGCATTAAAAAAAGTATACCTTAGTTTTACCAGACCACTGAGCTGACTAACAGCTTATGCTTATAACTTCCGGTATTTATTAAATTCATCTAAAGAGAAAATAAGGAAGGTAACTACTATATAACGTTCTAAGTCAAAGCCAGAACGCGAAACAGACAACAAGATTTACTGTTAAATGACATGACATCAGAGTACAACCGTTCATATGCACATACACAAGTACTGTATACTCATTATGCATGATTATATAAACATGATACTTGCCCTTCCATGAACAAATATTTCTATTCAAAATGATTTCACAATACATATATAATGATTACAACGTGATGGTCAGCACTACCCGTGCAAGAGGCAGCTTAAAATGCATACTTACGATGACTGATTATACTTTTATATGCGCTTCGCTTACATGTTACAAAATAAAAACATACACAAAATACCAAAAACTTTGCTTCAAAGGTCTCATAAATCCCATGTTTATCAAGCAATCCCGACAATCTCCCATTGACCTCAGACCAGCAATGACTCACACACGAGAAGCGCCGATAAACTTGTGATAAAAATGCATAAAAAGGGAGTTGTTATCCGAGCATTCAAGCAATAGCGCCTCCTGTCGGGTCCAGTGGACTTCTAAGGTCTGTGAACTATCACAACATCTTGACATTTGCTGTAAAAGCAAGGTATCAAAACTTCGCAGAATGAAAGCGAGGCAGAGTCGCTGGAGTAGCATCGACTAGCCTCATGAATCATGGATCAGGTTCAACATCTCACTTTGATTTGCTACTCTGTACAAGTGTGCAAAGCACAGTCAAAATCAACAAAAAAGTATGTTCCTGATAAAATATAATGTTGAGTCGAAAAGCGATATTAAAGGGAAAAGCGACTGAAAGAGGTAAATGGCGCAGCATGCGTAAAGGGTGTCCGACATGTTTTGGTGAGTTCTCTCGATACATGTTTCCTGCACATGGAGTTCATCCGATTCAGTGGCAGGGTAACTGTCCTTTCTTTACTGAGACCCACCCTAATTGATGGAAATAGCTTAATGCAATAAAAATATATACACACATTATTTATATATATATATATATATATATATATATATATATATATATATATATATATATATATATATTAACTTATGACTTACAACAATTATTTCTGTTCATCAATACAATAACTAACAGGGATCTCATTAAAACTGATGGTAGCCAGATACCATCCATTTTTAATGAGGTCCTGTTAGTATATATATATATATATATATATATACTATATATATATATATATATATATATATATATATATATATATATATAAATATATATTGACAGATATATGTATATACATATATATATATATATATATATATATATATATATATATATATATATACATACATATATATATATATATATATATGAAAAGAGATTGACAGACATTGCATTTGCGTCACTATGATGAAAATCTTCAGTATACTTATTCACAGGCTGAGGAAACAAGTTGATGAAATGCCAGAGAAAAACAAGGTGGTTTTGAAAAGGCAGAAGTTGGTAAATCAAGTATTCGGTTAAACCATACTGCAGCAGTGTAAAGCACTTATGAAACCTTTGATATTTTTTGATAATATAACGAGAAGGCATTTGACAGCGTCCACATATGCCAATATGGAAGATATTGTGTCATTCTGTTATTTTCGTTCAATACATAAAGGTAACTGAAATTAACCGTTAACGAGGTCTCATGGATTAATGATAATGAGAAAAGCCCTTATGGAAACTGAAGTGGTTGATCGATTGTTCGTAAAAGTCAAAACTTATGATTGGACCACGCAGGTGATAGCGTTTAATCAGCAAGACGTAGCGAAATTTATAATGAAGATAACCAAAAAAAGAAAAACTAATAATATGGAACAGAGTATGCACAATGGGGATAAAATAACCAAAGGTGGAGAAAAGGTAATGAAGTTGAATCTTTGGAATAATAATACCAATTCTAGATTGTAGTAAGAATTTACTGAGACAAACGCCTAATCAAGAAAATGGGCGATGAACATGACTCGCAAAGCAAATAGACTGAAACCGCATAAGAAAAATACGAAAATAAAATAATGCAATAGTCCTGACTGGATGACAATAATGAAGCTGTATCTAAAAGGAGTTTGCTAATATGAAAATAATAGTTAAGAAGAACATTATGAGCCACGGGACAGAGTGAAAATGACAGAGTGAATGCAGATGAGATGATTTAAAGATGAAGATAAGATGGCTTGGAGCGCCACCCCCTGAAGAACACTTAGTGATTACTCAATTTGAGTTCTTGTGGAGGAGAATTGGAGGACCCTGGACCTACTTGGATGAATACTGAGGCAGAGGGCTGGTGGTGGAATGGAGATTTGCAGTGGATAAAGCACCGAAAGGCCTGTGTGGCGGAAATTAACAGAGGCCCTACCCACCGCACAGGTTGGAGGCAGGATGATAGTGTATTTGAGAGTGATGGAGAGACTGATGTTCAAAATTCCACCTTCCTAGGATCGTTCTCATTAAATTTCACATGTTAATGGAAAGTGTGTCATAAATACTTGTAACCATGACTGCAGGTTTGTTTGATAATAATTTTAAGTCGCTTTAACTGAGGTGACACAAAACCTACTCTCTCGAACCTATGTGAACAGTAATGATTCACTGGATGTACAGAGTAAAAAAATTAATAAAGTAAAAAAATGCTCTCAACTTTCTTTAATCTTTAACGGTACACAAAAAAGTGCTACAGTTTAAAAACAAAACACAAGCTGCAAGCGTGCGAGTCTGACAATAGAAATATCGTCAAGTGACTAACGCAAAATTTATACAGGCGTAACGAGAGGGCGTTTATTGTACTTGTCTTAGAAAGGAAAAAAGGTTGCAGCAGACTACTTTGTACTATGAATTTTAAAAAGGGTTGTCAATCTTTTCAAGCAACTGCGTAAATACAATAAGTCACCATAACACAAGAAAAGTAAAACATCTGCCATCAAAAGCAAATCTATGCATCTAACGGAAAATAAAACCATCAGTCCGACATCGAACTACTTGCAAACCTTAAATGAACAGGTCAACAGCATCAGTATTTATCATCGATCTAGAGTTTTGTTTATAAAAAAAAAAAATTAGCCGAAAGCCACGTCACTGCCTCCTCGTATAAGAAAGGAAACAGAAATAGTCGATAACACCTTGTTTATAACATTTATCGCAAATAAAAATAATTCAAACATTTGCTGCTTAAGCAATTATTACATCAACAGTAAATGATATTGTTAGTCTTTTTAAATGAATTCCACAGCAATATATAAATAAACGAAAGAAAACAGTCAAATTCCGACAGGTCTGCAAGCATAAAAAATTCGTGAACTGATGTGCGGAATATGTCTAAATTCGCAAGACTTATTCCATATAATTCCTTTAAACAAATAATAATTAAACCCATGCTAACTTCCTCTCTGCAAAAGTTATAACTTAGATTAGTGTAATGTGGCGCGCACTCAGCCCATCTGAATCAGAGTCAACGGCCACTTCAGCAAATAATTCGTTAATTAGTAATATACAATTCAAACACTTCACGCCTCGTTTTCGTAGGCCATTCATCTTCTTGATATCCAATTAACGTTAGAAGCAATTATCGGCTGAATTGGGGCCTCTTTAAAATGACACTGAAACCAGCTCGGCAGAATCTAGCGCGTCACAGTAATACATCTTTCCTAGCAGAGAGGGTATCGCTTGCAGTGCGCCTTGCATAGCAACGTCCCTTCGCCCGCTTTCCCTTTGCTTATCATCCGGTTCCCTTGCTCTGTCTCTCCCCACCTAACTGTCCAGCTCCTTTTACCTTGCAGCAGTACTTGAGACCTTGGTAGCCTAAAATGTGAGTCAGTGGTCGCGTCAATTATTTCATGGTAACATCATATCATACAGCTCATCATAACACAGCGAAACGTCGAGCAAGGATTATGAACAGGCTAAATCCTCCTCCCTAAAAGAAAAGCAAGTGAAAATTAATGTCTCATCATCTGATGATAATCCGAGTAATTACACCTGGGTACGCTGTATAATCCAGCACTTTGTCAATTTCACACCTTATCCGTCACTGTTCATTTGCATGGAGCCTTCCTAGGAATAACAGGGAATGAACTAAATTAATATTTCTCACTACCGAGTCCTTATACAAGTTTACAGACTGAAGGCGTATGGTTATTGGTCCGAGCTTCCGGACAGTACGTCACGTCCTTTGACCACCCACCTGACCCTATCTTATATTAGTCATTTTTTGACGGTGTCGGGTACGCTTATAACGTCATCACCACTAAATAAATAACGAGTTTCAACCGATCATGGGAAAGCAAAATTGACAAAGGTCCCTATTTCCAGCAACAGAAAAGTAGAAAATTTTATGAAAAAATTATAAATAAAAAGATGGCATCTCGAATACAAAACAACTACAAATTCAGCATATAATTTGGCTCAAAGCTTTAAAAGCAGAAACTTTTTAAGCGGACACACAATCACCAATATCAATCTCTCCGGCCATAATTCTACTTTATTCTACCTCGCATTTGGAATTCTTTACCAAACCAAAACCATCGGTACGCCGACAGGAAAAAGGACTGTTTGACAAACAGGAGTTCCGTTCCGAGCATTATATTCATTGGGCGTTGTCAGGTAACTGAAAAAAAAAAAAAAATATAAGAGAATGATCGCAGTTTAGTAACAAAAAATACGGTAAAGGGAATTTCAACACAGTCGTTTCCTCTCGCTGAAACTCGCGCGTAAAATGCAGTTGAAATTTAGTTACCTCATCAAGACGATGAAGGTATTAACAGTAACTTACCCAGCAGTGAGGTACAAACAGTCCTGGGCTGGAAATCCCTTGGGCAACTTGGAAAACAATTTGAAAAGTTGGAGAGAGAAGAAATGCATTATGAAGTTTGTAATTACCCTGTACAAGAAATAATTTAACATACATACTCAAACACACAGATCATTGCATTTATATATACGTATGTGTGCGTGTATGTTTGTGTATAAACAAAACCTTTTTGTTTATGTGCAAAAGTTCAGTAACTGTCATGTCTTGAAGTAACTCAAACATTTTACCCATATAGTGCAAATTCATAGGGAGAGCAAGGAGGAAGACCGAGGCGAAGGTGGTTGGATGTTGTTGAAGATCTGAGAGACAAATAATTGTCAGGAGGACGATGTGTGTTTGACCGAGTCAGGTGGAGGAGGAAGATGTCAAGAAACATCGACCTCATGGAATAGCAGAAAATTCATAGTTATTTGCATATTCTCTATGGTTCAGGAAAAGTAATATCAAAAGTCTTACCTTTTATGGGAGAGAGAGAGAGAGAGAATTAATTACATCCGAATCATTTGTTCATTTACACTGTCTGCTCCTCACCTAGCGCTCTCTCTCTCTCTCTCTCTCTCTCTCTCTCTCTCTCTCTCTCTCTCTCTCTCTCTCCTCTCTCTCTCCATAGACAGAAAAAATGGAATAAAAGACAGCTGTATTGTTTCTGAAAACGAAAAGGGTCATTACTCTATCTTACTAGGTCACGGGATTGTGTCAAGAAACATTATTTTACCAAAAGATTACTTCTAACAAAGTCGAGATGTTGTAAAAGAAAATCAAACTGTTCATCATATAACTCAAGTTCTTACAGTGCGCAATGCCCAACAAACCGCAAATAGTCTTTACAATACTTGAGTTACGTTAAAACCTATTTCAGATTCAAATTTTGACGGGCTTTGATTACCAATAAGACAAACTTGCTGAAACATAATATTAGCGGATATACATCGCAGAAAACTAACAACGATACAACTTGCGAAGTATCTTTAATACAATTTGAAGAAATACATAGTAGTAGCAACAACATTAAACTTTGCAATATCAACGATGCCACTTGCAGAAACCCCAATAACAGCAATAATAAATTATGAAACCTAATAAGAACAGTATTACTTATGAAACTTGATAGCAACAATACAACACACAGAAACCACCTCAAAATGACATAACTTGAATAAAACGTAATAAGGATACCATAACTTCCAGGAAATGAGTCTATTTGCTCCACAGTGCAATAAATAACATGTGAAGAAATTTCACCAGAAAAGAAACAGCAAAGAATGTATAAGCAAATCCTCTTTAATGGAACTACTGCTTCTCTCAGATACAAGCAAGATAACGATGAATCTGACACGCGGTGTAACTCAAACCATGGCAGTACGTATTGATATTATTTTAATGGCTGTCCATAATTTATCACCAAGGGTGTTTATTGTACGCAGACCGTTACCTGTGGATTTACGTGACAAGTGTTACAGATTGCCAAGAACCTAAATAAATTCTCCAGGTAGACATCAACGATTTATCGTGTCAACGTTACGGCGTCGACGACCAAAGTCGCTGTGACGCCAGAATAAAAAAAGAAAAAAATCAGAAACAGTGATCTGCTCACACTTTGAGATGGGATAATCAGGTTTTCTTTACAAAGACACTCACATTTTAATGGTGCTTGTAAATTTACTTTAAGTCATAACAAACAAATTTATCATAACAAAAGTTTACTGAAAAAACAGCAAAAGAAATTCTTTTGGGGTAAAGCATGATCCCATACACTTAACCTCCTGACTCACCACAGTTGCCTAATTACCACGTACATTGCCTGGCAGGTTAGCACTCAGAAGGAAATGAACATGCTCTGGTCGGTGGTGAGGGGAGACAACGAGCAATGATAGAAAACATGCTTCTTATACCGCAGGTTGTCTGAGCAGCGAAATTAATCACTCAAAGTTGGTGGGGTCAATAGGATGGATAGTTGACCCACCACGAAAGGTCAGCCAGAGGCAGTCGGGGCATTAAGCTCATGGAAATTTGTATATCGAGAGGTGGACTGGTAATACACACACAAACAAAACCACTCCAACATCTTCTAAAAACATAACAGACACCTCACACGTCTCGACTGTCGACCTAACCGCGCAACGACTCCTCGCTAACTGGGAGAAAGGGCGCTGGTGACTGGTACAATACATGTACATACGCTACCGGTCTAAGCGATGACAGGCAGGGCAGCCGAACGGGACTACAAAGTCTGCCCCAAAAAGCCAAATCAAAGTCCTTCAAAAGAAGGCATCGTGCTTACCCCATACAAATGGGGAAAAAGCACGTTAAAAGGTTAGCTGTGGATTAGGCACACACAAAACCATACACAAAACCGAAGGGTATCAATTTCTAAATACCCAATTCTAGAGTAAAGGCGCAGAACAGAAGAAACAAAAATATTTTTGCCACACTTGCTTCTAGTTTTCCAATGAAACTTTAAATCAAAACCGAAATAAAATAAGAAATCTCCACCCCTCCCAGGTGGGTATACGGAGGCAAGGTGGTTTTCGGGAATCTAATTTTTTACCTAGGGGTTCTAACCTGTCAGGAAGGAGTGTTCCTCATTTATTTCCCCTTCAGATTTAAGGCTTGAATGGAAAGCGTATCCAAAATGTATGAAATCGGTATGTTATCAGGTCAGTGTGTCATCTGAATATGCATGTTTTCAGTGAATCTGAGTAGCTGACTCTCTTTCTGTATATATATACACACACATACATACATTTACATTAATATATATATATATATATATATATATATATATATATTTATACATATACATATTACATACATACATATCGATTAATATCTAAACAAATCTTATAGATATATGTTCCCCATACCTCACTATTATGTTGCGCGCATTTCCTCACTAAGTTAAGTAGTTTCAAAAGTAACGTCATCCATAACCAGATGAATGTTGATTTGGCTGGTTAATTTATCTTAAGAGGCATTAATCAGCCTGCCTGTGCCTTAACCTCATTAGGTGAAGCTAATAATTTAAACTCCATTCAGGTGCGATCACAGAACCCTAAATTTAGCAGCGAATTTGAGTCGAGGCTTAATAACCTCATTGAAAATGACGCTGCGAAGGATGATGATGAGGCACGTGTGGCAGACACAAGAAAGTTCCATTCCGACATTGAAAAACAAGAACAAACGGCCCAGCTGAGTTCAGGTTACTGATTTTCTCCCCAATCACAAAGAAAGTTTTCTTCTCGTGATGTTCTTCAGTTAAACGTGAAGTTGAAGGATTCTTTGATAAAAAAAAAAGAGGATTTCCCCATAATATTCTTTTGTTAGCAGAACTACAGTGTTCAACAATGGTCGCTGCTAGTAAATATTTTATATAATATATACCGGTTAACAATATCAGGAGAAGGCGATGTCAGGTGTTCAAATGTAAATTTGATTTTGCTCTTACGAAGCGCAGATCTCAGTGGCAGGGCGCGGGCTAGCCACCTAAGCACTTCCTGAAACCAGGTTGCAAGCCTCGAAGAGGAAAAACTCATGAAATATATCCGAACTCACTTTGGAGGAAGGTTGTGAGCTGAAAAAAATAGTCCACATTTTTGAATCAACGGATATAAAATATCTGTCGCATTTGCTCTTCCTTTGAACTCATTAACACCTCAAGAGTTAACATAGCAGCAAAAGATAAAACATCACTAAACTTATTTTATTTGGATAAACCTTGCCTTTTTTTTATGGTGTCAAGGCT
>NC_089792.1:32363670-32376170 GCF_040412425.1 Macrobrachium rosenbergii | reverse complement strand
GTCGGAAGCGAACAAAAATCAAACAAACCTGTTGGTTTACTCCACAAGAATAACACGTCAATTTCTCATCTAGGATCGTATCCTGAATCCTACGTCAGCACAGCACTAGCATTCGTGAGGCTTACGTAACCAGCTGTGGTGAGACACTTCAGAGTAATTCAGTTGTTTATTCCTTTTTCCCTGACTTGCAGATCATTTACCAATTCGTCTGGTCACAACTCATTTTTATCGATTTGGTTTCAAATAGAAGAACGGTAAAAGGCTTCGTAGTTTCCTTTTATTCGTGTCTTTATTTCGCTTGCAATTTCTAGTTAGAGGTTTAATTGACTCGCCCTTCGACTTACAATAAGAAAAACTGTAAACAAATAATTGATCATTATTCGCATAATGATGGTTATATATCTAGCGACTCTGCTTTGTCCTTCAAAAGTTTAGCACTGCTTTCTATCTTTCACTGAACTGCAAAAGACTTTTCCGACAAGAGAAATGAAACAAAACGCGCTAACAAAACGACCTCCAAAAGTGAGAAAGTTCCGAGATTCATTCAATGCAGAAAGTATGAAGCTCCGTATTTTACGGGTCTATTTTAACACAATTTCGCAAGCCTGGCAATGCCATTCAGCGGAGCCAAGCGCGCACACTGGAGAAGATCCTGTTTCCGTAAATGGGTCTTTTGTTGTACAGACATAAGAAGCAATGAAGCATGAATGTACGAACGCTAATGGATGTTCATATACACCACCCCTCGACCAAATGAAGTAAAAATAAAATACGCTACATCTCGGCTGAAGCTTTTTTGCATCATATCACCAGAGTCTGTCACTTTGTGCTCTCTCTCTCTCTCTCTCTCTCTCTCTCTCTCTCTCTCTCTCTCTCTTTAATTCACCGACCTCTTTATGAAACCTTTTAAAGCTTATTAAACACGTCAATCTATGCCGCCCATTGTTTTCGTTGACTTTAAAATCTAAACTTTAAAAATATGTCAAGACTGCATAAAATTGTGCGATAAACACCTACGGATTAATTTCTTTACGTCCAGTGATCCGATTCCCCATATTTAAAAAAAAACTCCTTGTTTATTACTGAGTTACCCAAGAAAAGGATATTTACTTGATTATGTAGACAAAAAAATAAACGGTAAAAAATATGAAATAAAAATGGCACCCGATAAACACTTCGAACACTATTTACTGCCCAACGGAGCGTTCATGTGCATATAAAAAAAACTCCTTGTTTATTTCTGAGTTAGAAACGGGTAATTTACTTTACACTGCAACACAGAAGAGTTTGCAAATATATAGGACACTTGACAAAGGCTGCGCACAAGTGTTTGCCTTATTCCAAAAGATAATGCAGTATTTCAGAGGCACTTTGCGTCACATAGCGTTGGAGGCGATGATATGTATGAATGTATGCATTATGTATGTATATATATATGCACACACACATATATATATTATATATATATGTGTGTGTGTGTTCAAATATATATATATATATACAATATATATATATATATATATATATATATATATATATATGTGTGTGTGTGTTTGTGTTCAAACATACATACATACATACATATATATGTATATAAATATAATATAATATATATGTATATATATATATATATATATATATATATATATATTTATATATATACATTATATATATATATATATATATATATATATATATATATATATATATATATATATATATATAGTATATATTGTTGACTACAGCCAAATACATAACGTACAAAAGCACAGTATACTACGACACCCACTGCAGTGATTTTTCCTTTAGCTCATATGTTCATACGAAGAAAATTGGCGTGGGATTAAATCCACCTGTGGCCCCACTTCAATTAACAACTGAAGGTAGTAATGAGAGAAAGGGGACTTATGCAAACAATGGCATAACAAAAGAGGATAATTACTTCTAAAAAGGACCTGGTAGTCTTTTGGGCTCCAAATGAACGGTAGATTATTTAGTCACCTTTACAACAAAGCGCTGACTGTTAGAGACTCATCAGCTTTCCTATTGTTTGGAAAATTAAGCTTGTTCTGGGTAATGTCTCCCTCCAGCTCGCGCATACATTTTCGTGTATGAATTAAAAATAAATTCTCCCACACATTCTATTTGCACAATGGTAAAAATACAGGCTTGAATACAAAGGCAGAAAAGACTGGATGGCGTTAGACATAACTGATTTTTAAAATATTTCACTGTGAAAAGCACAATTGCATACACCTAAGGGCCAGAAAATCCTATGCAAAAAAATAAATAAAGAAAATATGTTGATTATATGGAAGATAGGGCTGAATTGTAGGTGAAATAATGCAATGATGTTAAGATGAACCATGTAACAATAATGATAAGTTTGGAAGTAAAAACACCTCGTTTTGATAACAAAACCACAACCAGTAACCTAAATTCCCTATACATCTCGAAAATGTATTTATTCAGTACGCTTTGACCGCATTATAGGTCCTGACAGCGTTAACAACTATGTTCCATTCTTTATCTGAGGAAAACTCAAATTTTACACATTCTTACTCCATTCAAACCCACAACAAAAACATTCCGAGGTAACTGAACGAAAGACGCAGCAACTCAGTGGACATGGGAAATCTTTAGACGTCAATTGCAAAGAATTATTTTCAGTTACCCAAAATATACAAGATGTTTTCAAAACAGCAAGTTTCTTCATCCGCCGACTACATAAATACGTAATTATACTTTTAAGCGTTCTGGGTACAACATAAAAGGCGGTTAGAAGACATATAAATCACAGGGCACTGAAGTAATCAATGCCTACGTAAAGTTCTTAAGATATAAATGTCTTTTTCACGCAGCCATTTACTAGGATTCTTGAGATGTGGATTCTTGAGATGTACATATCTTTTTTTAAACAGTCATTCAGCCAAGCAAATCGAGAGAAAGAAATAGTTGTCCAGAATTTGGGTATTTCGAGAAGCCGCTACGTTACTCCCCACTCCCAACACACACACACACAACGAGGGCCTTCTATTTATACCGTAAGAGCGTACTGAACTGCTACTCGAACGACGGGCTTCTGATAACCTGGAGGTTGAATTTAATTAATTCTGGAAACAAAATCGCGTTCATATGCATACAAGAGAGGCATGAATGTCCGTAAAACTTTCTCTGGAGCGAGAGAATTCATGCTAGGCTTGGACTGCCAGCCTCAAGACTTAGAATCGGGATTAGTAGCGGCAACAAAAGGACCCACTCAAGATGGACGTGAAAGAGCGAGAGAAGAGACGAGGATTTGGCTACGGTTACACAAAGCTGCTCTTCTTCGATTAGGACAGAGGTACGTGGAGCGAAGGGCCTCGTCAATCTAGGGCTCTGAATGCGATGGACGGCATTGAGTGAAACTTCGGGGATGACTTCACAATCAACTAAGATCTGGCTTGGGGAGATAACACACTCCAGTACAAGTTTACTATATCGTTTAGAAGCGACAGAACGTATAAAGATTTCTTCCTTATTTAGTTATAACAATGAAGTATCTGCAATCTCATATAACTGACATTTAAAGACGATGAAATTGTGTAACTTTTGCTTTTGACCCTACAAACGCGCGCACATACATTTCTGTGTTTACCGGAAGCAGGGATTAACACCAAAACAACGTTTGGACTAAAAATCTCCCAATACAAAATTTCAGTTTCGCATCGAGGACCTGAAATCCAGTCTTTCATTTCCCTACTGGGATTACCACCGGATCATCCTTAAGGACTGAAGTTCTACAGAGTCCCAGAGAGTGGATCTAAAGGGAATGCTTCATAAAAGAATGACATGGAAATCCAGGCTAAGCGCCTTACGCTATTAAATGAGTAAAGGTAGAAAAAATAATGGATATTCTAAATCGGTTTGATATTATCCTGAACTGCCCTGAAAGGTTTGGGTTATTTGAGGTGAGAGTATATATATTTATATATGTTTATAGTATATATACCTTATATATAAAAGTGAATGAGGGGGTGCTTGGAGACAAATTTGCATGCAGCCATCATTTCGTAGATAATAGGGTAGGATTCTCCCTTCTGCTAATGTATGTGGTAAATACACTCTCTCTCTTTTTAGTGATGGCACCCTAACTAATGTATCATTACTGTACCCCTTCTTTCTCCATCCCACCAAATATGAATAACTTGTTATTTATATATATCCATAATATATATATATATATATATATATATATATATATATATATTATATATATATATATTTATATATATATATATTTATATAATTGATAATAATTATATATATACAAACTTTTTTACAAATGATTTAGCCACGACAAAATTATGACGATTTATAGGCACTGTCTGTGCACCCCAGGGTGTGGCACCAGTTTGAGAATATGTTATATAAATTTACTGGGTTTAGTGATACCCATTTCATGACCTGATCTCATAGAAATATATATTATTGAAAAACAGTGATAAAATGTTTATAAATGTTTATTCCATCACCACAGTAATGTTTGTGTGTCACAATAATACCTGGATAAAACAGTCACCACAGTAACCAGCAATACCTGACCACAGTCAGACAAAATTTGTAAATGGACAGTCCATTCATAAAATGGACAGTCAACAGTAAAAGAAAATAAAAGGGAGTCAGCACAAAAATAGGTTTCAATACATGGATAACCAATCACCACAGTAACATCTTCAGTCTTGCTAATGTGGACAGTCAGCACAGTAATACCCGGATAAATACAGCACACTCCTTGATCTAGCAGTACACCTGGTTTATCAGAGTAAAACCTTACAGTAAAGTTCAGCGAAATGGACAATAAATTCTACAGTGTCATGGTTTAGGGACAGACAATACTCATTTCATGACAGTCACTCGACCTGATATAGAAATATATTATTGATAATAGTGCGGTTTTCTTTCCTGTGATTAATAATTCTGTATCAAGGTTTCATCACAGTCATACCACAGTAATACCTGGATAAATAGGGACAGTCACCACAGTAATGTCTGGATAATAGGCACAGTCAGCACAGTAATACCTGGATGATTGGGACAGTTAGTACAGTAATACATGGATACATGGGACAATCATCACAGTAATACCTGGATAGAAGGGACAGTCAGCATAGCAATACTTGGATGAATGGGATAATCAGTACCACAGTAATACCTGGATAAATGGGACAGTCCCAGTATAGTAATATTTGAGACAGCTAGTACAGTAATTCCTGGATAAGGGACAGTCACCGCAGTAATGCCTGGATAAATGGGATAATCAGCACAGTAATATATAAAGGATAAAAAGGACAGTCAGCACAGTAATTTCTGGATACAAGGACATTAAGTACAAGGAGGTGTACAGTACCTTTTCTGAATCCCTCAGTTTTTCCTAAGGACAGTGCCGGGTTGGTCAACAGTATGTACATGTGTATATCATGTCACAAGGTTATATATATATATAGTATATATATATATATATATATATATATATATATTCTAAGTTGCGTCCTTTAGGTGTACTGCATGAGTTATAGTTCGTAAATTGTTTCTACAAAACAACAATGGCGCTGGTCTTGTATTTTCGTACTTTTAAAACAAAATTATTTTATTAACATTATTATTATTATTATTATTATTGTTATTATTATTATTATTATTAAAATAAACATACATTTATATGGATATAACATGTGCTGACATAGCTACAAAACAAGCCATATAACACACTGCATTGTTGAAAAATAGAACAATCAGAGGAAAAATAGAATATGCAAACGTACTTATTTACAAACAAAACACAAAACGCCACTGCTAATCAGAGCAGACCAGCAAAACATACCGCCATAAATGACGTTTATGAGGGAGAGTCAAGGTGGTGGTTACGCCCTTATAACGTTGCTTAGTGTTCCAAACTCGGACCAAGGTACCTTCATTCTGCACACGTTGACCAGTGTAAGGGAGGCTGGCCCCAGGATGACATCGCAGAGATTATCGATGTTTCAGCCATCAAAAATAAATATGGCTAAAAACTAGAATTTTATTATAGAACGATTGAGGGTCCTCTGAAACTTCAAGAGCACGGGCTTCAATAATATTGCGAAGAATCCTTCACAGTTTTGCAGTAAGAGGAACGAAAGACTTTTATTCCTAGACAATGAGACAACGTGGCACCTCAGCACAATGTGGGTGATGATGCTCCGTCAAGTGTGTAACGCTCTTCGTTTTTCTCCTGAAACGACATGTGAAACAAAGCGGAGACTGGACATCCTTCAGAGATGGTCTAGACTCGAAACATTGATGACCTTTCTTGGAACACAAATACTTAAACCAGTCTTCCTGATACGCTGAAGCTCAAAAGACGTCCAGTGAAGGGACTGATGAAATAAAGACCCATAATACGTGGATTTTTACCAATCTCTGAGAGACATAGCAAGGGTTTTACACAATACCTAGTATTAGATGATACATTTCTTAAGCGCTTTGTAACAAAAAAACTATAACAACAGTACAGAGTGAGGTAGGAGGCTCGATTGCAAGAAAATTTGATTCACTCTTAAACGACTGCTGCTAATGATAGTCAGCATGCCTTGGGAAGAAAATCACTCTCCCATTTAAAATGTAATACAACAAAATCCTAATCTGATAACAACGAAGTTGCTGAGCCGTTAAGGAAAAGTTCAGCTTTTAGTTATTTTAATACCGCTGGAATGTTTGTTACAAATCTGTATCAGAAAAAACACCCATAGGTAGTAGGCACCCAAATCATTCCGTGCGAAGTTTTCAACAAATCCCTCGCGGTTTTTATATTCAACAGCTCGTTGCAAAAATGAAATGATCATCAACGTCCAACTGTTTTAAATGGCATTAATAACGACACTCGACCAGCATAAATTGGCATGCACTATAAATTGTTTTCAGGAGTTTTTATTCATCCACAAGTACAACACTTTTGGCTTCAGAATAACAAGAACTTTTAGGGTTAGCTCTCTGCTCTGGCCATATAAACCCAGTTGACGATACGACATTTGTAGCATATAACTGAGGTTTTGGCCTGGAAGTAACTGACTTCATCCAGTAATATGAAAGTTGTGATTCCCTCTCTTTAGATAAAAACAGGGTGCGTGCACTTCTGCTAAATCAGAGTGGAGGAGAAAGACTGCCTTCTAAACACTATACTGCACTCATTTTTATTTATTTTACAAGCACCATTGCCTCAGTCTCAGAATCTTGTTAATAGAAATAAAAAGCTTACTTTTAATAATTTACAAATACATATATACAAATCACATATATATTCACAATACATACATACAATATATAAAATACCAAATATATAAATATTACACAAATATATTACATACAATACATATATATATATATATGTATATATATATATATATATATATATATATATATATATATATATATATTATATACATACACACATACATATATATACAGTATATATATATAATTAATTTATACATACATATGACATATAAAATTTGTATACATGTTTATGTATATATTATGTATATTTTTATAAAATATTAAATTCGCAACATCTCTCAACAATGGATATCGCGCAACCTCTCAAAAACGTGCCCAGGGTATGAACTGGCTTTTCATCTTTTGACGTAATGTCACCGTAATGACATAAAAATCACATGACTCTCTAGGGAAAAACAACAATAAAGTTGAAATGTCAAACACTCCAAACGTGCG
Organism: Macrobrachium rosenbergii; assembly: GCF_040412425.1. NCBI lineage: Eukaryota > Metazoa > Arthropoda > Malacostraca > Decapoda > Palaemonidae > Macrobrachium > Macrobrachium rosenbergii. The sequence continues at coordinate 32,368,421 of NC_089792.1, read as the reverse complement.
TCTCATATATATACTGAGACGACAAAATATTTTCACAGATGCAAGATCAGAAAGGGGGAATGTAGCCATTAAGAGACCGGATACTTAATGTGAAAATTCTCAAACAGGGGGAGGCAGAGGTGACCTCAAAGTCTGAAATTGTGAGAAACAAACTGCATCAGGCCAACAGTCCGAGGAATGTTAGTGTCCTCAGAATAAATTGGTAAGTGGGTGAAAAATATATCTTAGTTTAACAGACCATTGAGCTGATTAACAGCTCTCCTAGGGCTGGCCCCAAGGATTAGACTTCTTATGCCTGGCTAGAACCAATTGGTTACTTACCAACGGGACCTACAGCTTATTGTGGAATCGAGCCACATTATGACGAGAAATGATTTTCTATCACCAGAAATAAGTTCTACTCTCATTCTTCACTGGCTGGTCGGAGAGTCGACCGCTGGTCCAACAGCGTGCTAGCCGAGAGCTCTACCCACCCCACCAATGAAGAACTACAAAGGTAAGTGGTGAACAGCATGGATACAATAGTACAAATAAAATATAACTATTTGTATCTTTTGTTCACTTACGCTTCTTCTCTACTAAGAGGAGACGGAGCATCAAACGCAAATTCTTCATCATTTTTTGTAATCGACTGTCAAGGAGGGAACGCTCCCTTATCGAGACCAGCGCGAGTATATGGTAGCTTTAGCAGCTCAAGGTCACAAAACCGCTCGTCAAATCTCCCCACTCTGCACAGGCTCATGCTCATAATCCCAGTGAAAAAAGTACACAATAATAATACGATATACAAGGAATGCAATAACGGGTTCATGCTCCAAAATGTAGAAGCCTTCAAAAGAGAGAAAGTGTGTCTTAATAATATCATATGATGGTTTCACCCGATTTAATTGTATACATTTTTCGACGGAACAATGACACGTTTAGTGTTTAATCTCTTTTCTCTCCCCCTTACATGCGACCCACAGCAGTCAATTAGGAAATGGTTTCCTAGCTAATTCACTGCTTGGATCAACAACAACGGCATACTGGTTTCAGAAACTGAGCTCATTCGTCCATTCTCGTTCAGTTCGAGAATCGGATACGGGTCCTCTAGTTGTGAGCTAGACGCGTTAACGCCCCGCTATGAGCCAGAGAGAGAGAGAGAGAGAGAGAGAGAGAGAGAAAGAGAGAGAGAGCTCAGAACTATGTTGGGAATGGCTTACTATGCTGGTAGAGGTCCTCCCACTTTCAACACAACATTAACACTACACTCGTACATTTCGATAGATTACTGATAATTTTCTCTCTATTCCTCCATCCATCCCAGGCTACGACCCGCAACAGTCAACGAAGAACTACGTCCTTGAACATGTAGCACAGCAGAGCATAACTGATTTTTAATAAAACGTGCTTCATTCCGTTCCGCAACGTTACAGTTTATCAATAAACTAGAACATAATACTCAATACGAGTATTATCGATGATAATTTCAGTTGCTTATATTTTCTGGATTAAAATGGCCTTATACCAGCACGGTTGACCTCTTAAGACTCAGAACCAACTATGAAAATGCGCAGTTCACGGCAAAAAAAAAAAAAAAAATCGAAGAAGACAAATCGTCTGTAGAGCGTTATCCAGTCAATGTAATCATTCAGATATACCAGAAATTCGTAAATCCTGCTCGAGATGTTTTCCTAAAACATTAAGGCGCAGAATAACACTCTTCTTCCAAGCTTCGTTGGAGAGGCAAAGCCTATAAATGGAAATCTTTGCGCGGTCAAACGTTAAATTTGACAGACATAAACACTCATCATTCACAAACACACACACACACACACAACACAAAATGTCTGCCAAAAAAAGGAAAAAGATATCAATACATACTTTGTGATAAAGGAAAGCCAGAATCTATATTTCGGATACAAGTTCTTTAATTTATCCAAAAAGGCCAGCCTTGACAGCCAATTTGTCAAAGGACGACTTTCTGACCATGAGAAGAGCGATTCGTAACGCCGTACTTCCTGGCTTCTTAAAAAAAAAAATATCCTCCATACATACCCTAAGAGGTCCCATAATTTTCTCCAGTGATTTACATGCAAATATTCCTCCATTTTACGGAAGGCTGGCACCCTCTTTTCCAGATGATTTATGAGATAGAAGCAAAAGGATATTGCAGTCTATAAACTTTACAGTGTTATATTACCCTCGCCATGGCTATTTATCTTGCGTAATCGTCACCCAAGCGTTATCTACACTTGAACACAGCAATAAACAAGTAAAAAAATGCGCCGAAGTTTCTTCGGCGCAATCCAGTTTTCTGCATAGCGCAAAGCAGGTCTATCTTTCAGTGGTCTCGAATAAGGATGTATGAACCGTGGCCTAAGAAACTTTAACCGGCCGGGTGGTGGCTCTATCTTATATCGTTGCCAGAAGCACGATTATGGCTAACTTTAACTTGCAAATAAAATAAAACTACTAAGGCTAGAGGGCTGCAATTGGAATGTTTGATGATTGAAGGGGTGGATGATCAAGAAAACCAATTTGCAGCCCTCTAGCCTCAGCAGTTTTTAAGATCTGAGGGCGGACAGAAAAAGTGCGGAGGGACAGACAAAGCCGGCACAACAGTTTTCTTTTCAGAAAACTAAAAATTCATCACATATACGATGCACATAATGAGAGAGAGAGAGAGAGAGAGAGAGTTATAACGTATGGTGAGGTCCTAGTTTAAAAATTAATAGCGTGTTGAAACCTGACAATCACTTTTCCGTTTCAAAATGTCACTCATTTAAGAGCAAAGATTTGTAGAAAATAACATATGTTGTTCGTTTTAGTGAAGGACACAGACCGGGCCATCTTTTACGGCATCAATAAAACTCGCGACCTATAAACTAAGAAAATAAAAATGTTGCCCACAAAACATTTAGGTGGAATTTACAACTAAGCTGCAAGTCGAAATAAAAAAATCCAAGGCCTCTAAAAAGACTATAAATAAGAGAATAAAAATCTATATCAACGAAGGGATCGCCAAAGGCATTAACATGATCTAAGGCTTCTGGTTCCGGGTTCGAAATGATAGCGGTGAACTGCTGATACAAAGGACAAGTGGGAAGGCCATAGTATCATTTCACTTTAGCAAACTTAGGACCATCACGCGATAAAGGGGAAAAACTGGAAAATCGGGTTCCTAGAGAATACAATACAAGTACACACATTTCTTTGTGGATATTCCGTATTCTTATACATACATATACATATATATATATATATATATATATATATATATATATATATATATATATATATATATATATATATATATATATATATATATATATATATATCATTTGAGAGAATGACACAACTCAAAAAATGTGTTTTTGAGTTACTGATACCAGCAGATAGTCCGTTCTTTGTTCCATATTGTGGTAAAACCGTCTCATTTTATTTGTAATACTAAATGGCTAGATGGCATATCATGTCACTATTACCTTTTAGAGAGTATAGAAGTTTTTAAACTTTAAATTGCTTCTCCTGAAAAATAGCAATTTTGAATTATGTCACTCTTCTGGCAAATGAGCGATATATATATATATATATATATATATATATATATATATATATATATATATATATATATATATATGTATATATATATATATATATATATATGCATATGTGTGTGTATGTGTGTGTGACCTGTATGTCAGTGCTCAGGATATGCACCATGTATATGTAACATGACCTCAGCCGTCCAGTGTTTTAACCATGTTCCATTAAATCTCACTTTGCTCTTATAGACAATCTAGAGTGAATTGCCTGTTAGTCAGTTAACTGCAGTAGTCGTAGCTAAATGGAGAAGTACATGGAGCCAGCCGACTCATCCCAATGAAAATCTTGCAAAGGTATCCATCGTATAGGTCAAATGAGTCATCGCACATGCAGCTTATGCACACATGCGATGTCCTGAGTACAGATATCCATGGTCGTCAATCAAACACTAATAAAAATTTCAATTTAAAATCCTGTCGGATAAAATGTCATGCCAGAGAGAGAGAGAGAGAGAGAGAGAGAGAGAGAGAGAGAGAGAGAGAGGGCTCTAAGGATGTCCTGCTCACACAGAAGAAGAGGGAATGGCGAGGATATAACAGAAATAACAGTCGAGCGCATCACCCTCATATGAGAGATTAACTACAACTGACAAGCAACATAGGAAATACGTTATCATTTCAACTTGCTTCTAGGTTTAGCAATTTAGCTACAGGAATTTCATTAAGCGTCCGTTAAGTTACGGCGTGACACGGACACAATGTGGAACCGTCAGAGTAAACGTCTCCATTCGTCAGATTGTTGGGTGGGTGTGCGTACACTTGCTATCTTATAAGAACATGCATCCTTAACGTAAATGACTATCTGTCGTAAACACACACACACACACACACACACACTTATTTATGTGTATATATATATGTATTGACACACACAGATATATATATAGTAGTATATGCTATATATATATATATATATATAATATATATATATGTACATAATATATATAATATATATAATTCTTAATGTTGGCAATAATTCATGTTCTAATATTGAATGACGTTAGGTGTGGTCAAGACTTGGATGAGGAACCACAGGGAAGGACGCCAGTGTGGTCGAAGAAATATTATATAAAGATTCCTATTGCGGTCAGCTGTCAGATTCGTATGTTTACGGTGTATGCCGACACAATAAAAAGCTGTTTTTGACGGCACGAACATCATCTG
>NC_089792.1:32326170-32358670 GCF_040412425.1 Macrobrachium rosenbergii | reverse complement strand
TTGAGTTAAGGATCAAAGGTCGATTGAGAATAAATTCCAGAATCAAAAAACATCACAAGCCAGTACCAGTTTAGCAGGTTATGGAAGTGAACGCTGATTGGTTCTTCATCTTAAAAAAGCAGAGTTAAATATCAACACACTATCAATCATAGAAACTATGCAACAAGATCTACGAGTTCAGGAGAGCATTATTAGATGTAGCTAACTCTTCTCCCAGAATATTTTTTATATAAATGTTATTACTTTTTATTATTAATTCTCACTCTCAAAGTATTGCCTGAATAATTAAGCTTTCGGATGTTAAGTGTAATGGCGTATACTCAGAAAAACTAACGGCTTCTACAACACTAAAAGCACACTCACTTCCTCGAGAGAAATTAGCGCCTCACAAGAACTTGACATGGTCATTACTTGATATCATCTTGTAAATTAACACTTTGCTACAACAGGTAGAAGTTTCCTCTAAATTACATTCATCCAAAGACGTAGGCTGTGTGAAAGATTAGTGAAATAATCCCTCGAAAATTCTGTAATAAACAAAGAGAATCGAGTAGGCACTCATCCACAGTTGTTTTTCCACTTTCCTCGAGGACGCAACAACGTGCTACAGAGAACCTCGCATACGTAAATAAAAAACGCTCCTAAGAGAATCCTGCTTGGCTAAGTATATATGTGTAAACCGAACTGAGGAATTTTTTTTTTTTTGGACTGAGAAACCAGTACAAAAATCTTGCATGAGAATTATAACCATGTTTGTTTCAAGGTTAAAGAGTGCTGCTATACAACAGCCGTCTTCCTATCTATGTAAATGAAATCTTAAAATACCCAGAAAAAATCTGTTATGGCAGAATAGGCAGAATTATCATTATACTTATTTAATGTCAGTGTATACCAGATCCGTAATAATGTTCCAGATCAAGAAATACAGCGTCGTGATGAAAACAATAAAGAACAAACCAAAAATAGCGAAAATCAAGGTTCAAATAGAATAAAATGAAAAAGATCCCAAAGGTGTAACAAACTTGTGCAGGATGTGCAGGTACAGTGAAGGCTTTATTAAATTTTCATGGTCCTATCTGACACTGGCCTTTACTTCGTTTTTACTTATTTCCTAACTGTGCTAAAATAATTCTGCGTATCGATCGATACAAAATGTACACGTACGTTTTTAACCACAAATATATATACACACACACACACATATATATGTATATACATACATATATATATATATATATATATAATATATATATATATATATATATATATATATATATATATATATATATATATATATATATATATATATATATATATATATATATATATATATATGTTTGTTTGTATGTATGTGCGCGCATGTGTAAGCTAGCTCACTGTATTAACTGAAATACCCAATGAGTTACAAAGTCAAATTTAAGCGGTACTGGGGTTGAGCGATCATTTAATGCTACTTTCATCCCGGCTATACTTAGCAAAACGCAAACGTGTACATATAAATACTGTACACACACACACACACACATATATATATATATATATATATATATATATATATATATATATATATATATATATATATATATATATATATATAAATATATATATATATATATATATATATATAAATAACACATATAAAGGTAAAATCCAAAATATTGCGTGTTCCGTCAATAACTTAATAAAACTGTAAGCTTTCTGCTATTATGTTTTTAAGACAAATAATGAAAATTTTTTTAATAGAAAGTCACTTCATGGAAACGAGAAACTAGCAATGGTTAAAAGGGTGGGTAAAGTTAAGCAAAGTATGACTGATACTCGTAGAGCGTTAACAAGTGAATCTAAACGTCGTTGTTCCTGAGATATAACGACCTTCTTGGAGCCACGTCACTCGCAGTAAGAGCCAAGTCTTTGTCCTCCGGGGGTCGGACGTGTTGATGCCTCGGTCACCGCACAGACGCCTGTGTCAAGTAGGCCACTATTAGTCGCCAACACTGACACCTGTGAGGAGGAGAGGATTGGCGGCACCACGTAGTGTGGCAAAGATATCACAAGAATCATTCTTTATGTCAGCTGCTTTACATACTACTAAATTTGTAATACGGTCCTGCCTTGTTGCACTTTTTATTAAAGAGTGTTATTCAAGGGCATCGTTGCACCGTCTTACGTATGTTACTATCTCGACCCTCTTAGACTGAGGGTGACGATTAAATCCTATTCTGTCCTAGCCCTGACATACGAATTGCACCTACATTATAATTTCTACCTTATCTACCTGATTTTCTAATTTCCTCTACTCTGACTTCCAGAATTCTGCCATTTTCTACCACATAATCGTTACTGCTGTCAATTCACGGAATGCAATAATCATCAGTATTTTAAGCTCTTCTTTCATATTATTCCTACATAATCTAACTCTTCCGATGTTACAATACTTGAAGGAAATAAATAAATCTGTTTTCACCCCGCTATTCGGCTTGCTCATCAAGATTTTCATTTTTTTTTTTTTTGTGCTCAAAGCTAGGAAATAAGTAATTTTCGGTCCTGATCCCCTTGTCGTATAATTTAAACGAAATTCAAAGGTTGTCTTCTCGTGAACAGTAAAATAAGACATAAAAACGAAGTTTGTCGTCATTTTCTATTTCAACGGTGAATTTTATTGTCCGTAAGATTCTTAAGAGATTGTTAATGATTTCCATAAATTGGTCAAAACAATCTCCATCTCGCTGAGATATAACGAAAATGTCATCAACATATCTAATACAAAATATTACCTTGAAACTATATAACCCTAGATCCTTGAAACTATATAAACTTAGATCCTCAAAGCTTGTGCGCAAGTTGGCATAAGTTGGGAGAATATCCAACAGCCACCCCGAACTTTTGTAGGGAAATGACGCCTTCAAAAAGACAAATTGTTGTATCAATGCAAGCTTAAATAGTTCATAAAACTTGTTTAATGGAATGGGGGAGGGGGGAAATATGTACTAGATGACGAAGCTTCAACTAAATTATCTAAATCTAACTGAAAATGCACATTGGGAAGTAAAACTGTGACGTTAAGGTTAACACTCCTATCAGAAATTGGCCCTAAATTTCTAATCCTTTCAGTTGAATCTGAGAGGTGGAGATGATGAGAATTCGAAAACTCCTCAAGTAGAGGACTCAAAATATCTGATGGGTCTCAAAGAAATGCCTCCTTTGTGAACCAAAGGGGCTCCTTTAAAATACGAAAGGGAAGCGGTCTTGTCGAGAGTTTACCCAACACAGTATTCTTGGCTTCACTGTTAAGCAATATGGAAATTACCTTCTTTACACTTCTATTAAGGCTAGTCTAAATATTGGCAATGGTGCGTGGGTTAGTGTCAGTGTTTTTTTTATATTCCAAATAATACGTGACTTCATAAGAGCCTCTACTGGCAGCTTTCATGATTTTTATAGCTTTATTTATGGCAAGATTTTAAAAAGTCTACTAGTAGTAAGATCATTGTCTTTATTTTATATACCATAGGCCTGTAAACAAATGACTTTAAAAACATTAAGGTGATTTTCTGGGTGGTTATAATTACTGATTACGGAGAGGCTGTTAAGTTGGTGTTAAAACTTTGCCCAAAACTCAATAGTAACGTTGATCATCAGTGATATTACACTCGGTTAACACTGACACTTGCGATTACTGAATTGCTCCCATTTTGACTGATCACAAAGCGAAAAAATAGTTTCCTTTCTATGCTATATCCGACCTTTGTCTCATAAGTGTAAAAAGCAGTTCGCCTTCTGCGTACAGCCTGGGAGTGGTGATCCTTCAAAGGATGGTCGTGATAACTGTCGATAAGTCGTCAGGGTAACATGCTTAGATGATTTTCACGAACACGACCATCCACCTGTTAACGACCTTTCAATCATTTTAGGCGTTTCCCGTCTAATCTTTAACAAGTTTGACTACTGAGTCCCCGCTATATTTAGGTTTCTTTCAACATTTTATTCTGAAGAAACTTACCGGTAACAAGCGAGAGCTCAAAGTTTCATCAGGTCATCGATGGAGCGGTTATATTATATTATGATGGATTTACCTATCATATTTTTGGTACGACACTGTATAAACAAACATACATAAATGTATACACATCTACACACACACACATACCTCTTCCTCTTGTTCATCATAAACCTTCTTTTCCTTTAGGTGGGGTGGTGGCGCCAGAAGAACCTAGCCTTCCGGTTTCAAAACGTTTTTAGGAATGCGATTGCAAGCCCTGCACTTTTCTTGATCCCAGTAGGCGCTGACACTAATTTATGATTGGATAAACTGATGGGCGATACACCCTGAGGGGGTGCTGGAACTGAGGACCAACGCCGTGGAACGTAAAAATTAGGCAACTCATTCATTACAATTATTATCCACTACCCAAACAAACCTTACTATTGAGCAAAATTATTTAGCATTTCATTTTTAATTAATCTCATGTCTTTGAATCCATAATAGCTTCATACAACAGTCAAAAATAACTTAAAATAATAACCAATCAAAACTACGGGTATACAAAAATAGTTATGCCAATGAAATACAGACCTACGGATTATTATAAATACTCCCGTGCCATTTACAAAAGGTAGTACGTCTCGAGGTACTGTACGTGTGTCAAAGCTCAAAAGTTATAGAGCTTCAGATAATTCAAATGTATTTCATTCACTTTAAAAGCCCATTGCATTTTTCCAATTTACAGAACACTTCGGTAACGTGTTCCAATAAGTTGTCAAGCGTTATTGTTCTCGCTCGTTCCAAAAATCCTATAAACAGAAGTTTTCTCTCTACTGAAGTCTTCGAAGAACTTTTACACCCACTGAAGGAGTTCTCTTTCTTCACTCGACGCGATAAAAGAACACAAAAATAGCAGTTTCCATTTGGTAGCGGATGCCTGAAATGACCTAAAACAACCTTAAACAACATTACGCTACAAATTATTACAAGACTATTGCATTATGTGTCCCCCATCCTCTCATATTTTCCCTTTATTAGATAACATCCCCCGAAAAATAGTCTTTTCTGTCCTCGGAACCATTTTTTCCGCCAGGGAAAACCAGCTGAGGAGAAAACGGAAACCTAACGAACCTTCAAAAAACGAAAAAAAAAAAAATGGAATACTAGGCAAAGGGTAAAGGAGAGAGAGAGAGAGAGAGAGAGAGAGAGAGAGAGAGAGAGAGAGAGAGAGAGAGAGAGAGAGAGAGAAATTCAACATAAAAGAACACAACGGACTGTTATTTCGTAGTTTGAAGGTGACTCAGTAGTTTCAAGGTAACTCATGTATTCCATATCAACTGACAATGTGCTCGTTGGTCAAAATAGGTTTAACACTTTGACTGAATTTTCCAGACGCTTATAGTTTCAGATAAAGTAAGACATTCTACTGTTCCTGGACGATAAACAGAAAAGGAAGAAAAAATGATCTTTGACTGTTACCGAAGGACCATAAAAATGGTCGAAGGTTACATAACACACCAGAAATTTTTTAACTCTGCATTTCACTTTAACTATGTATTTTGTGCGTGAGATCATACAACGGGCCTATTAAGCAAAGCTAAAGTACTTTCCTTTCCTCTTGTATAAATGAACACACAAGAAATCTTGAAAATATTGGAGACAGAAGCGTATACGTACTGTACTCCAGACCTGTATATTCTTACAAACTGTTAGAACTGAGAACGGCAAAATACACTATCCATTTTAACGAAGCCAGTTATTATTTACAGAACTGCTAAATGAAACACTGTACTTAATTCACTCAGTTCTGTTAGGCAGGCTTGGGAAACACTGCTAGTCAGTTTTTCTCCTAAATTATTTTCGAATCGGGAAATCTCTTACAGGAATCCAGAAACGCTTTTCATTCCTCGAACTTAAAATTTCTTTCGGCTAAACATCAACCCAAAAGATTAAAAACTGGCATTAAAATCGGGTCTAAATATAATCCCTCTCCTCATAGCACTAGTAAAGGATCAGAGCTGCTGTACTTCCCAAGTCAAAGAATTACAGACTGCATGAAAATATAACATTTATTTTTCGGAGGAGATTAAATTTCATGTATGACAACACTCAAATACAAGGAAATGGGCTTAAGGGCCGCTACCAAGATTAGAGCTACCACCCAAACTTTCGCTGTGTATGAATGTGTGTATATATATATATATATATATATATATATATATGAATATATATATATATATATATATATATATATATATATATATATATATATATATATATATATATATATATATATATATATATATATATATATATATATATATATATATATATATATATATATATATATATATAGAGAGAGAGAGAGAGAGAAGAGAGAGAGAGAGAGAGAGAGAGAGACGGAAACATCCCCACAACATCAAATTCATTTGAACTTGGGAATAGCTGTTACCCAAAGGGAATTATACACGATAATCACGTCTGTCTAGTTTGCTTAGGATTTGAACCTATGACTTTTGGACTGATAAATGGGTTGTTTGTGACTTAGTATATGATCGTATACAAAATATCACGAATGAAGTTGTATACATACATATATACATAGATACATACACTCATATATAATATATATATATATATATATATATATATATATATATATATATATATATATATATATATATATATATATATATATATATATATATATATAATATACAGTACATATTACAATGTATATATACACATTAAGCCATTAAACCTTTTCGCCTAACGGTGATCGCTGGCACCGTACTGATGAATCCACAACACTAGCTTGGTTCATACGCCAATTCAGGAGGTTCACCAACAGCACGTTCAACCCCCTTTGTCCGCTGAGCCATTAACTCTCATCCTACATCCCTATTGCAGCTTTGTTTCCTTTTAATTAATGAAATAACCATACTCACCATCCAAGTCGACTGACAACCAAATACATAATTCAATGCTTTGGTCAACATAAGTACAATAGAAGTTGACGGAACTTCGTCTAGAAGTACCTGGTCTTGCGGCTGTTGAACTAACTTTCTCACTGGCCCGAGTTTCATAACCACTCGAGGGTATATATATATATATATGTATGATATATATATATATATCGATATATAATATATATATATAATATCATACATAGTATATTTATATATCATAATATATATATACTATGTATACAATTATTATTATTATTAACCAAACAAAAACTTTCAGTTTTCTTCTGAAGATACCAAGTCTTGTGCGGCTGTTTTGTAAATATTTACATATTACTGTGGAGCACTTTCATGTCCTAACTGTGACCCTTTTTCAAGAGAGAAAGTAGTGAGTTTCATAGGCCCAGCAATCTTCTGGGCCTTGAACCAGGGTCACCTTTGAAAAATACAGTTAGGACCTGAAATGCTAGATCAAATATAATATGTAAATATTTACCAGTAAATAGTTATATATAGAATCTATATATATATATCTTCCATTATTATTATTATTATTATTACAAGTATAGCGGCCAAGAGGGGAGAGAGAAATAAATGCTGGGAAGTAAAACAAATAAATTAAAAGACGAGGGAGCACAACCATCAAAATCAATTAACTGTTATTATTACTGATTAGTGTAGAAGATGCAATAACAATATCCCAGAGCATTTTTCCCATAAACCCCATTGAATGAATGGTCCGTTAACCGTTAAAAAAAATCAGTAATAACATTTGACGCGTAGTACACATTTTTACCCGAAGGAAGATTAGGCTAAGAGAGGGTAAAAAAATTCAATTTTAAAATGGTAAATGACGTGGTTGATTTTTGATCAAGTTTTCGAAAAAGTATATACATGAGCACATCTCAATTACGACTCGCCATCAGGGATGGGGTGGGGTGGGGTGGGGTGGGGAGGAAGGTGAAGAGATATTGAAGCAATTTTCCAGAAAAATCGACTGTGATATGAACCTAATAGTTAGTGGCCGGAAGTGAATAGCATTCCAGGTGGAGAAGGGCAAGGCATCATCCCCGAATTCTTGCTTAGGACACAAAGCTAGTTTTTTGAGATGGGCTTTCTGGCTCCTTGTACTTTTATACCTACTCAATCTGGCCCCATTTAGGGGAAACGTGCCTGAAGAGCATACACACCGCTAAGGTTCTGTGAAGGTCTATAAAAAAAAAAGGTCGTGTACTGTGGATCCTTTTCCTTAACACAGTCATCTTTAGCCCTGAACTCTACGAAATAGATGTACGTACCTGTGAATAATGATTTCCAACCCATCGCAAAACAATTCCTCTTTGGGGAAACTATTTCATGGCGATAAAATGATTTTCGATGATAAAAATAAGAATGCCGTTCTGTACATCGAGGCTGACGAGAGATGTTTCTAAAAATATCACACCTACGGTCCCCACCGTCAGAAGACCACATGTAATCCAGCGTGACAAAGTATCACGGTATAAAAAACGAAACGAATAAAAATGAATCGCTCTAAAAACACAAGCTAATGCTAAGGAATAAAAACAACATAAAACCCCGAGGAGATGAAACGCATAAAAAAATATGAAATATAAAAAAGATGTAATGACGCTCAAAAGATAAGAAGAGAAAATAGGCCCTGAATAGAAGAAAACAAGAAATAAAAAGAAGACCTGGAACACCAAGATTAAAATGAGAGCTGGGAAAATCCAGGGTATGAAAACCAGAGAATTCCAGACGAACAGGAATCCATCTAAATCCAGATGAAATGAAAACCAGAATACCTCAAAGAAATCCTTAAATGCCAAGAGAATGAGAAGAAAAGATCCCCATGTTAAACAGCAATATGTATGACATTAAAAAAAGATTGCTTTTTTAATCAGCGAATTTTTCAGGTCAACTCTATATATAATTCAAGATCAACTCGCGTCACGTCATATTTTGTAATGGGTGCGAACGGTTTTACCTTTATCTAAATTTTCATTTCTACCTTTAAGAACCTTCCACCGTGACCTTATCATTTTATTTTCACGATTACGTTTCAGGATTTATTGACTGACTGATTATACAGTTATCTGATGGCACATCAACAAGTGTCCATGACGCCAAAAAGACTTTTAATGACAATCTTTTTGCCCCCATAGTTACTAGAAAAAAATTCTTATCCATAAAAACTTTCTAAAACATGAGCAAAAACTATTTGGATGCCTGAATTCTGCGTAGAGTAAATATTAACTTCACAAGTACGCAAGGCGTGTCTCGGCCTTTTAGTCATCCAGGTTCATATGAAACATCACGTCATTTGTTTACATACAAATGACGTGCTAATTAAGTTGAGTAAAATGAATAACTGTGAGCGAGGTTTTTTGAAATTCTGTGTGGTATGCAGTTAGGTAAAAAACACAAAAAAAATCTCTAAAAAATCCACATCGCCACTCCTTTCAAAATTACCTAAAGCAAACCTCGGTTCGAGACAATTTTGATAAAGGCAAAGTGAAATGGTCAGAATGTACTGGAATGTTGTTCACTGGAACGAACTAATCTCGTTTTCCTTTTTTCATATTTGTTTTGCAAGATGCAAAATATGGGTCTGTTACTCAAGAAATAACCACTAAAAAAGACCAGGCTTCAAAAGGCCTCCATAACAAGAAAGGGAAAAAAATAAGAATATAAAAAAAAAATGTGCAAAGTTAATGCAGGCGCATGAAACTGCCCAGGGTAGTCTTAGGTATTTTATTGTTGGGCACTTTTCCGAGCAGTCCTCCAATGATATTTTCCGCTATCCTTTTTCTTTTTTTTTATTATTACCACCTGTTGCTCCAAAGAATGGCTATGGCTTTTACGACCTACCTGGAGCTATTTTTGCTCCTAGCACTGTGGCCTTCTCCGCGGACATGGAGACATTTCAGTTTTTCCCTAAAAACAATTCTACTACAATTACATTGACATCTTTTGAAATTCAATGTCACCGTTTTCAATACGAACATTTCAGGATCAAGTTAAAAAATATTTGCTTAACAAAAACCAACGATCTACCCAACAGCAATAGCTTTTCTAATGCCCTTTCTACTCCGTTGTCGGAGAAACAAGAAAAAGGTGGAAAAAACTCGTTGGTCAACTACACTGGGTTTTGTGATTTACTTATCCAATGTTAACACAAGAATATAATTATGAATATATAAAGCTAATATAATTATTCTTTTTATATAACATTACGACGGTAGCATGTGGTGACTCCCTATGCATATATATATATATACATAGAATGTTTATAAAGGTAGATTTTGATGTGTGTGTATATATATATATATATATATATATATATATATATATATATATATATATATATATATATATATATATATATATATACACACACACACATCATAATTCTACCAGAAATCTTTAGAAACGCTACAGGTGGTAGTCTCATTTTCGGGATGTATTCTGGAGGAGATGATGTTTACTTACAGAAAATGTCAAATCTCCTGGGAAAAAAGGAAACAATCCTCTTAGTACGTTCCTGGGTAAGAAGTTGACAAAAATAGCATTCCTGTGAAGATACTCAAGTCTTCTGAAAACTTAATATGTTTCCTATTACTTCCAGCATTACAAATACCTCGTAGGAATTGGGATTTTGAAATGCGACATAAAAAGTTACATGATAATTATTTGCTTCTTTTTCATTTTTACTTATACCAACCAACCAAGGCTCATGATTTTCTATCTGTATCGCGGGATGACGCCAACATCCGAGCAAAATGAAATTAGAAAATAAAATACCTTACATCTTCCAATATCATCCGCAGCTTTTAGGCGAGGATGAAAGGTACGACTCCAATAGAATCAATTCCGTCCTAAACAAAAATGGATAAAATGGGGCCAGGAGAAACACAGAGAGAGATGGAGGAAAAAGTCTACGGATGAATACCATAACATTTTACTATCGATGAAACTACTGTATATGCGTTCACCAGTTTGATGCTGAAGCAGCAATAACAGCGGAATTATGGCTTTCCAGAAATACCCTTGTTTTCAAGGGAGCTTCCGCTCATGCGTCCATTTACTTCAAGGATGCAAAAGTGAAATGAGAACATGTAACATTTAAGATCTTCTCGGATAAATTTGAGTTTCTTGAGGGGAGAAGGGGGGAATACGGATACATCATCAACAACGAACGAGGAAAAACGTTGTAAATTGAAAATTTAGCAGGCAAAAGATATAAAATTAATCAGCACTTGCATATAAAATCTGCTAATCGGTTCAGGTACAAAGGCGAATCCCGTGGAATGTGTCAGCGCTCTATCTTTGATCTATGAAGAAATTACAATGCATCAGAATACACGACAAGAAATCATGACGACATATTAGAATAAAAAAAAATAAAAAAATTATTTGAATAAATAAGTTACAAAAGTAAAATGATTATACTTTCATATAAAGATAAAAGAAGAAACTACTTGATATAAACGTAAGTCTCGAAAGTTAAAAATGGAACACCGTGACATCCAGCTGAAGAAATACCTTAGTGTAAACATCTTCAGCAAAAGAAGTAATATTTTCTAGAATAACCATTTTTATCTCTCTCTCTCTCTCTCTCTCTCTCTCTCTCTCTCTCTCTGTACCCAATTAATGCAAACAACTTGTTGCATCCAACCAAGAAATCCCAAGGTCTTGTCTGAAATGGACAGACATGCTCATTCTCAAAGGAGTGGACTGAGAAAGGAAAGAAGCGAATAAGAAAGAATCAAGATAAAAAAAAAATGGAAGCAGAGGAAAAATGACATCTCGGAAGGGAAGGGGTCAGGGGAGATATCACTGACGTGTCCCAAAAGAGAGAGAGAGAGAGAGAGAGAGAGAGAGAGAGAGAGAGAAAGAGAGAGAGAGAGGTCTGACAAGATTAGAGCGTGGAAGGAACAAAAGTGAAAGGAACCACAGGGTGTAACAGAAGGAAAAACCAAGAACGAAGGATGGTCCGTACAACAACAACACTGCCAAAATCAAGACAAAGTAAAAGACTTCCTCTGAAGTTATCGAAAAGCAAACATGCCGAAAAGCATTATAAAACGAAGAAATACGACTTTATGGGGTTGCATTAAATCGTGTGGCTATTTCACATCACCAACCCAGTTACAGTTCCCATGAACCTGAATACTTAGCGTTGGCACAGAGCTGTGAGCGTCACGTTCGTAGATTGCTTATTACTTTGCAGCTGCAGAACTTCCAGAATTACCTATGGAAACGAATGAAGATGATGAATGTAAAGAGACGATTCCTATAAGCGGAACTAAGCAGTCAAGAGCGGTTGAAAGAACAAGGGCTTATTACATTTCTCCATATTTAAATATATAACATCGATTACACAAAAAGGTGGTGAGATTGCGAACTTTGTTTCTTTACTGAATACTGCTAATCATTTTAATTCGGAGCGATTTCCGAAGGTTTGCATATGGAACGTGAGAAACAAAATTTTTCAACATCCCATCCAAGGAACAAGAAGAGATGAAAATATTAAAGTAAACTGAAAGAGGAAAAGGAAATAATAGACCTATCTTGAGGATGATGATAAAAGAGAAATTGATGTTTCTGTTCTGAGAAACGAAAATGGAAAACATTGCCTTCAAAAGTACAGAAAAAAAAATTCCAAAAGCAAAACAGTAAAGAAGAAAATACAAAGATACAGGTGACAGGAGCTTTTATTTAGTCTACCTATGTTGAAGGCTTTGTCCTTCGTGCCCGTAAGCATGAGAGAGAGAGAGAGAGAGAGAGAGAGAGAGAGAGAGAGAGAGAGAGAGAGAGAGAGAGAGAGAGGTGGATGGCTGTAAAATATGAACGACAGGAGATCAGACGCCAAATAACGAGATTAAGTCGAAATTATCGCGCATCTCCACCTTCTCTCAGGTATGCTGACGTCAGCATCGCCAGAGGCAACATGGACGTCAAGGTGTGCCGAGTGGTAAAACCGGATTTCCATGGAGAACCTAAGCCTTTTATATAATACTCTTCATGGGTCGCTTTTCATGGCATTTTGTATAAATTCTTTATTACAGTGAATGGCATTAAACATGGTACTATTCTTAACCTCTTTGCTGTTACACTTATAGAATATGAGATTATTCATAACTGATCCAGATGCCCAACGACATGAGGAATTATTTAGAGAGAGCGAACGCCTGAGTTAAAACACACTGGATGTAAATTTCAACATTAATATGAATCTTTTGTGTGTGAAATTAAGTAAGCAGAGAGAGAGAGAGAGAGAGAGAGAGAGAGAGAGAGAGAGAGAGAGAGAGAGAGAGAAAGAGAATAATTGTATTTAGTAAAACTGCGATACGTATATTTCAGAAAAAGTATAAATCATCTGTTTCTAAATACAAACAAAAGCGAAATGTCAATAATTACTTGAGGGAGATCCCATTATGAACAAGGGAACCTAACTTATTACTTCTGAACTAAAGTGAAGGTCTTATATGTGTATATTATATATATATATAATATATATATACCACAACGGATATTCGTTGTGTTTATTCATATACAACATTTTTTGGTCTTCTCTAGAACGGAAGTTAGAACAGCTAATGATGAGAGACGGAAGATTGAGAGAGCAGCAACGCTTTTTTTTTTTTTACTGTGTTCCAGGAAATACAGCCTGTTTAGTATTCAGTTTTCACAAAGACTTGTTATGAATGCATTCTGATAATGGAAATGGTAAATTTCCTATAATGTTACTTTATTAAACCAATTTCTCTCCCTCTTGAAAGACATTTCCAAAACATCTGAATAAATATGGGAAAGCCACAAAATGCTTTCAACTAATCAACAAGAGCAATGATTTCTTTGCTGTAAAATGGTTCAAATATAATGCGATCGTCGGCAAAGGCAATATTGATATAATAAACCTTACAATGACCAGAAATAAGATGCACAAAAGAAAATTGATATCATATATTAAAATGGGTAGACTCACATATGCACAGTATTATGCAATACCCGAGAGAGAGAGAGAGAGAGAGAGAGAGAGAGAGAGAGAGAGAGAGAGAGAGAAATTCTTATCCTTATAGATTTTACACGTCACCCCAAATACTTAAAGGTGAGGACATCTTCCGACCAAGTACTGTCAGTCAGTGTATAACTCGACCTTCGCCGGGAATGCAGCTTCTCATTTCAAGGGGAATTTTCATTTTACCCTCGGAAATTCAGTTGTAGTCTACCTTGATGAATAGAAATACGTCTACCTGCTTGTCCCCTTCTCTCATCATTTTCTTTCTTCAACTTGATTTCAATACCTTTTAAATTTCTTTAGCAACAAAAGGTCATCTTTTTAGTTTTCTGCCAAAGAACTTTAGCAACAGTTTCAGTTTACTTGGTCACTAACACCGTGCGGAAGAATAAGCGTTTTTGCTTGCATTATTGCCTGGCAAATACTTTCGCGACGCTAACTAATTTTTCTTCTTAAATTTCCTAATGTTAAATTCAAATTTTATCGTCACATATTCTAGGAAATATCCGTACTATATTATTCTACGCAGATAAAACCTGTTCACTGAATTTCCTCGTACCCTAATTCAGTTTTTTAAAACTAGATTCTTCTAAAACACTTCCGATGGAATAAGCAATCCTCCCCGCGATGAGGGGAAAAGCAGCAACTCAAAACTTTACAGACCGTATTCAGATTATTACTAATCAGATTACCATGAATCATTCAATGGTATTATCAGACGGAAAACAGATTTGAATCGGCTTACTGAAGTGTTTTTTTTTTCACACATACAAACGTATAAGACAAATTAGCACACATAGCTGAAGATTTCATACAAAAAGATAAGATCCACCTGCTCGTGTTTTGAAGGAAACAAACTGGTACATCGCAAAACACTCTACTGCTGTACATTTATGTGTAAATCCGCAAAACAAAACTTTTGTGAAAGCGAGTGTTATGCACTCAGTAATTTATAGGTATATACTGTATACTCATATATATTATAGGCATTTCAAAGTATATTGTGCGTGTGTGTGTGTGTGTGTGTGTGTGTGTGAAAGAGAGAGAGAGAGAGAGAGAGAGAGAGAGAGGGAGAGAGAGAGAGAGAGAGAGAGAGAGAGAGAGAGAGGTAAAATTTTAGAAAAAAAAAATCTCAAGGTTAATGATCTTTGGCGAACGTAAGTGGCACATAATTTTCTCAAAACCCCCGAAATATATCGCTAATAATTAAGTAATTTCTACGTTTTAGCTATATATTTGCGGACTACAAGTCTCATATCTAATTTCATGCATACAATGACCTAAAATACAAAAAATAAAAATAAAAAATGACCCTACAGACAGGAAATGAAGTAATCAAACGATTCTCAGCGCACAGTTTTATGTCGGATTTCACTATCCAATGAAATAATCTCTGCCGCAGGAAGATACTGCATTAGCGTGATGAAAGTTGTCCGACCAACAGGCGAAATTAAAAATCACCGTTGCAAGTCTGACCGTTCTTAACGGTGGGAAGCAGGCCGTCAATGTGAACGAAAGGTAATCACTATTACCCGACAGCCAATCACATAACAGGGTTAAGCTTTTAAAGCAGAGCTTATGATGAATTATGGATTATTGTTGCATAAAAATGAAACTGCTTTTAAGATGTGAAATAATTCCATATCACTTTCTGTCAACTATTCGGTAGGGTCAGTACTTAGAAAACTATAATTGCAAACGCTAAGTATACTAGTAATTCATTTTGTTATTGATGTACAATGTTTAAATAGTAGTAACAGTTAGTACTTAAATATCAAACAATGTTTGCTAGTACAACAATCTGAGCAACAATAAACCTCGTTCCAGGTATATATTGGAGTAAGATAATGAGAACTCTACACACAAAAAAGAAATGCCAAAATAGTTTTAACTTGATTCCAGTTACATGGCTTTTCCCTGCAGATTCCCAATGGGATAGGAAAGTGAGAGAAAAGTCATCCAGGCTATCAAAAGCTCAGGAAAATTTCTCCCCATCGGAGCAAATATGGCAATTTCAGCTGAGATACGCAAGACCACAAAATGGGAAAATAAGGGTCAAGATGATATGGTACGGAAGGGGAAATGGAGGTTAGAGCGATGTGGTTCGGAAGGGGAAATGGGAAGGTCAAGGAAGTGAAAGGGTCAAAGCGATACGGAACAGAATGGAAATGGGAAGGTCAAGGTGTGGTATGGCATGTAACGGGAAATTAAAGGGCCAAGTTGATATGATACACAATGGAAATGGTAGAGTCAAGGTGGTACCAAAGAATAATGTGAGGGTCAAGGCGACTCTTTAAGGGAAAAAATTGGAGTCATGATGATATGGCATCATGCAAAAATGTGAAGCTCAAGCCGATAGGGTACCACAGGGGAGCGGGAAGGTGAGGGCAATACGGTACCAAATGGAAATGGAAGGGTCAAGTTGATATGGTACCAGAGAGAAGTGAGAGGGTCAAGGCGATATGGTACCAGAGAGAACTAGGTGGGTCAAGGTGATGTGGCACAAGCAGGATTTGGGAGGCACAAGAAAGAATTAGGAGGGTCAAGGTGATGTGGTACCAGAGGGAATTGAGGGGGTCGAAATACTGTGGTACCAGAGGGAATTGGGAGGGCGAAGGTGATGTAGTATCAATGGGAATTGGGAGGGCCAATGTGATTTATTACTAGATGGAACTGGCAGGGTTAAAGAAATGGTACCAAAGTGAACTGGGAGGGTCAAGATGATACGGTAGCAAAGGGAACTGAGAGGGTCAAGGTGATATGGTAAGAGGGAATTGGGAGGGTCCAGGTGATATGTTAAGAAGGAATTGGGAGGGTCAGGGTGATTTGTCACTAGAGGGAATTGGCAGGGTCAAAGAAATGGTACCAAAGGGAACTGGGAGGGTAAAGATGATATAGTACCAAAGGGAACTGAGAGGGTCAAGGTGATATGGTAAGAGGGAATTGGGAGGGTCAAGGTAGTATGGTACCAAAGGGAATTGGGAGGGTCAAGATGAAAAGACACCAGAGGGAATTGGAAGGGTCAAGGTGATATGGTAAGAGGGAATTGGGAAGGTCAAGGTGATTTGTCACTAGAGGGAATTGGCAAGGTTAAAGAAATGGTACCAAAGGGAATTGGAAGGGTCAAGGTGATATGGCAAGAGGGAACTGGAGGGTCAGGTGATTTTGGGAGGGTCAAGGTCAAAGAAATGGTACCAAAGGGAGAGGGTCAAGATATGGGAGGGAATTGGGATTGTCAAGGTGATTTGTCACTAGAGGGAACTGGCAGGGTCAAAGAAATAGTACCAAAGGGAACTGGGAGGGTCAAGGTGATATGGTAAGAGGGAATTGGGAGGGTCAATGTGGTATGGTACCAGAAGGAACTGGGAGGGTCAAGATGAAGACACCAGAGTTAACTGGAAGGGTTAAGGTGATATGGTGCCAAAGGGAATTGTGAGGGTCAAGGTGATATTGTAGCAAAAGAAATTGGGGAGGTAAATTGGGAAGGGTCATGGTGATATGGTAAAGAATGAAATAAGAGTCAAGCTGATATGGCACCAAAGGAAATTGGGAAGGTCAAGGTGATAAGGTACTAGAGGGAACTGGGAGGGTTAAGATGATGTGGCAAAGGGGTGGAGGGTGAAGGTGATATGGAATTGGGAGGGTCAAGGTCATGGGAAATGGGAGGGTGAAGGGAGCATGGCAGACATTGGGAGGGTCACAATGATATGATACCAGAGGGAATTGGGAGGGTCAAGTTGACATGGTACCAAAGGGAATTGTGAGGGGTCAAGGTAATATGGAACCAAAGGTGATTGGGAGGGTCAGGGTGATATGGCACCAAAGGGAAATGGGAGGGCCAAGGTCATATGGTACCAAAGGGAATTGGGAGGGTGAAGGTGATATGGCACCAGAGGGAATTGGGAAGGTGAAGGTGGTATGGTAACAGAGGTGGGAG
Organism: Macrobrachium rosenbergii; assembly: GCF_040412425.1. Classification (NCBI taxonomy): domain Eukaryota; kingdom Metazoa; phylum Arthropoda; class Malacostraca; order Decapoda; family Palaemonidae; genus Macrobrachium; species Macrobrachium rosenbergii. Next base: position 32,340,761 of record NC_089792.1, on the reverse strand, counting down.
GTCAAAAGTGGCAGTGCTGAGGAGATTGGGAGGGTCAACATGATATGGTACCAAAGGGAACTGGGAGGGTCAAGGTGATATGGTACCTGGAATTGGGAGGGTTAAGGTCATATGGTAATATAGGGAATTTGGAGAGTCCAGGTGGTATGGTAATAGAGGGAATTGGGAGGGTCAAGGTGGTATGGAGCAAGAGCAAATTGGGAGGGTCAACATGATATGGCACCAAAGGGAACTGGGATGGTCAAGGTGATATGGTACCAGAAGGGAGACTGCAAGGGTATGGTGATATAGGAGGGTTAGGTGATAGAATGAAATAAGGGTCCAACATGATATGGTACCAGAGAGAACTGGGATTCAAGGTGATATGGGTCAGAGGTGATGGTTAAAAAGTGATGTGAACACCAAAGGGTAATTGAGAGGGAAAAGGCACTGGGGATTAAGGGATTGGTAAGAATGGAAATGAGTGCTGTTAAATACCAGGGAACTGGGAGGTGATAAGGTACCAAAGGGAATTGGGAAGGTCAAAGTGATAAGGTACTAGAATTGGGAGGGTAATGGTGATATGATACCAGAGGGAATTGAGAGGGCCAAGGTGATGTAGTAACAGAGAGAATTGGGAGGGTCAAGATGATATGTGGTACTATAGGGAGTTGCATGGGTCATGGCGATATGGTACCATATGGAATTGTGTGGATCAAGGTGATGGGGTACAAGAGGGAATTGGAAAGGTCAAGTTGGTGTGGTACAGAGGAACTGAAAGGGAATTGGGAATTTGGGAGGTCAGGTGATTTGTTACTAGAGGGAATTGTCAGCGTCAAGATATGGTACCATAGGGACCTGTGAGGGTCAAAATGATAGGGTACCAAAGGGAACTGGGATAGTCAAGGTGATATGGTACTGAATGGAAATGGAAGGGTCAAGGTAATATGGTACTGAATCGAAATAGGAGGATCAAGATGATATGGTACCAAAGGGAACTGGGAGGGTCAAGGCAATATGGTAATACAGGGAATTGTGAGGGGTCCAGGTGATACGGTAAGAGGGAACTGGGAGGGTCAAGGTGGTATGTTACCAGAGGAAATGGGGAGGGTCAAGGTGATATGGAACCAGAGGAAATTGGAAGGGTTAAGGTGATATGGTAAAAAAGGTAATTGGGAGGGTCAAGATGAAAAGGCACCAGAGGGAATTGGGAGGATTAAGTTGATATGGTACCTAAGGGAATCGTGAAGGTCAAGGTGATATTGTATCAAAAGAAATTGGGAAGGTCAATGTGATATGGTACCAAAGGGAACTGGGAGGGTCAAGTAAAAGAATGAACAAGAGAGTCAATTGATATGGCACCAAAGGAATGAGTGGAGGTGATATGGCACTACAGAGGGTGGTAGGTTAAGGTCATATGGCAAGGTATTGGGAGGGTGAAGGTGATAGGAATTTGGAGTTGATAGTCAAAGGAATTAGGAAGTCAAGGATAAGGTACCAGAGGAAATGGAGGGTCACAGTAATATGATACCAGAGGAAATTGGGAGGGTCAAGTTGATATGGTATTAAAGGAAGTCAAGAGTAGGAATTGGAGGGAGGTGATCAACAAGAGTAAATGAGGGTCAAGGTGATATGGTACCAGAGGGAATTGGAAGGGTGAATGTGATACGGTAATATAGGGAATAGGGAGGGTGAAGGGATGGTAACAGAGGTGGGAGGTCAAATGGTACCAGAGGAATTGGGACAGATGGTACTACAGGGAATTGGGAGAGTCCATGTGATATGGTAAGAGGGAACTGGGAGGGTCAAGGTGGTATAGCGCAAAAGTAAATTGGTAGGCTCACGACGATATAGTGTGAAACAGGTCAAGGGGTACTAAAGGGAAAACAGAGTCTCAGGTGATACAGTGTACCAAGGAAACCACAAAGGATGACTCAAGACAATACAGTACCGAAGGGAAATGACTGGTATACTGAAGGGCAATCACAGGGCAGAGGGGATTTTGTACCAAAGGGAAATGGGAGGCTCAAGGCTATATGGTACCAAAGGGAAATAGGAGGCTTAAGGTGATACAGTACCAAAGGGAAACAGGAGGCTCAAGGAGATACTGTACCAAAGGTAAACAGGCAGCTCAAGGAATAATGGTACCAAGAAATGGGAGGCTCCAAGGCTATGCACTGGTGGGCTTAAACTAGATATTGGAAACAAGACCGAACACGGGAGGTCACCAGAAACGGGAGACTCAAGATGATATGGTAGTGAAGGGAAATGGGAGGGCCTACTCAAGGGAAACCAAAGGGTGAAGGTGGTACGGTACTGAAGGGAAACGGAAGGCTCAAGGTGATATGGTGCTGAAGGGAAACATGAGTCTCAAGGTGATATGGCACAGACGGAAAATGGAAGGCTCACCTCCATATGGTACCAAAGGGAAACAGGAGGCTTAAGGTGATATGGTACCGAAGTGAAATGGGAGGGTCTTTTGAAGGGAAACCACAGGATGAAGGCAATACGGTACTGAAGAGAAATGGGAGGCTCAAATGCGATATCGCAACCAAAGAGGAACAGGAGGCTTAAGACGACACAGTACCGAACGGAAATGGGAGGGTCTACTGAAGGGAAACCACAGGGTGGAGGTGATGCAGTACTGAAGGGAAACAGAAGGTTCGAGGTGTTAAGGCACCGAAAGGTAAAAGGAGGTTGTAGGTGATACGGTACTGAGGGTAAACGGGACGGTCAAGGCGATATAGTTCCGAAGGGAAATGCGAAGGTCAAGATGTTAAGGTACCGAAGGGAAAGAGAGGTCAAGGTGCTAAAAGTTAAGTATACCTTAGTTTAACCAGACCACTGAGCTGATTAACAGCTCTACTACGGCTGGCCTGAAGGATTAGACTTATTTTACGTGGCTAAGAACCAGCTAGTTACCTAGCAACGGGACCTACAGTTTATTGTGGAATCCGAACCACATTATACCGAGAAATGAATTTCTATCATCAGAAATAAATTCTTCTAATTCTTCATTGGCCGGCCTGAGAATCGAACGCGGGCCCAGCACAGTGCTAACCGAGAACGATATCGACCAATCCAATGAGGAACTGTCAAGGTGCTAAGAGGTACCAAAGGGGAACTGAAGGGTCAAGGTGATTTGGTAAGGATGAAAAAGGAAGGATTGAGGAGATATGGTATGGAATGGAAATGAAAGTGCCCGATCATGAACACTCACTTCCCAGTCACATTAAGTGATGATTACACAAAAAAGCACAATGAAGGTACCCAATGGGAACAGAGCAAAGAAAACTGATAACAAGAACGAGCGCACGGAAAAACTGTAGTAATAGGCAAGAAAACAAAAGTTAATAAACTCTTTGTGGTTCTACTAGAAAAGGCATATCAACTGTAAGAAAATAGTACCAATTAACATAGTAAATGCCCTATGATTTTCAGAGATTACTGAAACGATGTCGAAACCCTCGAATTCAATTTTAATTTCACATTATATGAAACTTCATCCCTGGTAATGTTAGATGAGAATCAGCTGCTGCAAAATATTATGTAGATGACTTCAGCTAATGATGAGTGCTAACAAAAATGCATTTACATCTATTAGCTGAATAATACGCAATAATTACTACCAGAACGGAGTAAAGTTATGTGAATAAAACTATAAACCTTAGTAAACGACGGGAACATTCGATGGCTTTACATATAGGGGAGAAATGTAAAACTGAATGAAACTTAATCCCAGTTATATGGCTTTTGTTTACGATATTTCAGAGGAAATGTGAGAGAAAAGTCAGGAGTCATCAAGGCATTAAAAGCTTGGGAAAATTTCTTCCCATCAGACCTGGATGATGACAGTTTCAGTTGTGATACGCAAGGGGACAAAGGGGAAAGAGTAAGGGAAAGGAGATATGGTGTAGGAAGGAAATGAAGGGCTCAGGGAAATATGGTATGGAAAGGAAACAGGTGAGGAGGCTGTTGAGGGATCCACGACTCCAAGAAACAACAGAAGGTGATCTGAGGAGAAACATCCACGAAGAATTCAGATAAAAGGTTCTAATACGAAACTGAAGAACAAAGTACTAAACGAGATGGGGACTTTTAAAAGATAAAGGAAGGGGATGAAAAAAAAAATGGTACAGATAAAGGTGAAGTACCAATGAAAATATGGCGGTAATAAAGAGGTGCAAAAAGGGGTACACCAAAAAAAAAAAAATTGTCAAATTACTGAATCCACTTATAATTTCACGAGAAGAGAAATTCCATCACAAGTATGTTAAAGGAAAAAAAGATCTTTGGAATAACTTGCTGTTGAAATAATAACACAGAAAAGTGCCGAATGCTTCTTGTCAGATCTCCTTAATTTAATATGTTTTAATTGAAACTTTAAACTAAAGTGACTCTGCATTCTAAAAAGAATTTTACAAATGATCCAGATTGATCCGCCAGAGTTAACGTTCGCGCATTTGTTCACAATTATTATGCAAAAATGAGCATTTAGTAAGCCCCAGGCCTGGGAGCGAAACAGCAACACACACGTATATATTTATATATAAATAATCAGCGACGTGAACAAAAACATCAGCACGTTCACTACGACGAGTAGAAAACACACCTTGATGTCCTAGTTCTCAGCAGAAATAAAGTACATCACAGTAATGGTAAACAAGTTCTCATTTTTCTAATTAAATACTTCCTACACAGCTTCCGTCCCAGGGAGAGAGTACGTTAGCTGCTCTCTCTGTCTGTCTGTCTGTCTCCCTCCTATGGTACAAAGCAACAGCAGTCTCGCGCTTTATGACTGTGGCGAAAAGTCTCGCTGATGCTCCCCTCTCACAGAGTAACTTGTCATCCAAAGTTACCACGTCTAAGTAAAAAACGGGAACAGGATTTTCATATCAAGTCTTAGCGAAGCCGAAGGTATGATCTTTTCAAGACGTATTTGCCACTTATTTCTAGCCTAAAAAATGATATGCAAGCCATTAAGTTCCGCCCTCTCGAACACTTCGGGAGAGCATAATTACTGGCAAGTATAGCAGGAAATTTTACGAATCTGCTCAAAGAACAACCCACGTCCGACGAGGTGAAGTGAGAATGTGGAAGAATTCGAGCAGGGACTAAAACAATGGGAATCTTGGAAAAGAATAAAAGATGCAGCAGACTATAATCATGAAAACATCAGAGAGCAAGACGGAAACATTAATCAAATGATTGAGAAAGCACCAACGATTTTACGGAAAACATCAATCAAACAGAAAACTAAAAACGTCGAATTTTTTGTACTGTCGAGAACAACGTCCGAGAGTACTTACATAATAAACCAGGCAATGACAAAATATCGGGGCAGCAAGACAGGAAATCATTAAAATGCATGTTATTGTCCAAGGATAACCGCCATTGACAACGGATAAGAATGAAGAGTTGTCAGTTCCCAGAATATTAGTTGGAAAAGGCCGTTTCTGGGACATTTGGAAGACAAATTAATTACAAGGTGATTCTGATTTAAAGCTTCGAGAACAGGATTCTCACGTTTTTCTACTAAATCAAAATAACAATGTAGCACATTTAAGCTAACTTATAAACTGCAAATGGTCATCAAGAATCGAGAACACGCTACTAAAAATCATGACCATTTGATTTTATGGAAGCATATATCAACAAGACCACTACACCAATTATATGAGATTTTCAAAATCTCGTGGATGTATGAGGTAAATGAGCTTAAGAGGAATATACAAAAGAAATCAACTCTTCTTGGGAGTTTATCCTGGCAACATAAGAAATCTCTGAAATAACTTGGAAATCAGTTTTTTTTATTCTGAGTGGCTCTTATTTTCAAGAATACCTCACATTAACTGAAATATTCTTGACACAGGTTTTCTCCATATTCCATCATGGGCACTCAAATGTACGTTTGCAGCTTGATAAGTATAATAAAGATTTCCTTTAAAGATAATGATAGCCATCCTCTAAAGCCTTTAATATCCCTTGCACGTGCATGCTTAATTATATGGAAATCAAGTGCTTCGATTGAACACTGATTTATTCTACTTGAAATTTAGCCACGTTTGTTAATGATGACAAAAAATTCAACGACTGTATTGCAAAATGTTTTATCAAGTGCTTTCCCAGTGATAAATCCTCACCATTACTATTTACCTCTTGATCTCTATGACCAAATGACTTATTTTTTACTGTCTCATTACATAAAAATTCATGCAAAAAAAGGGTGGTGGAAAGAATGTATCGACGTACTTTTAAGTACTACGCTTACACAGGAACAACGGATTGTATTCAAATAAGTAAGATTACCAGAGAAAGAAAACTTGAAACGCCCCATCAACAGCACATGATCTGGGAGCAGAGTAAATAATTCCAGTCGATACTGAAATGAGTAAAAGTAAACTGGAAATCGAGAGCGAAAAGCAATGAGGGCAATCATGGTATTATTTCTTCCTTTGATTTTCCCCGGTAACCATTCCCTGATATTTACTTTCCCAGAGATATTTATGCTAATGTTTCGGTCATTTTTTTCCATTGAAAGAAGGCCAACTGCACTCACCAGGTCCCTGCCCTCAGTACGACTAAAACTGTTCCCATGATCGCCATGAATTTCATTCAATGTATTTAGAAAATGAAATAAATAAAAAGCCCCCTTTTCTCTTTCTGGTCCCATCACTCTCCGCCTGCTGGCTTTGTTTGGCTTTGCGCCTTTATTCTGCCTTTGTATCTTACTGCCTTCACTTGCCCTTCCAAATGTTGAGGTTTCACCCTGATATTACGTTCTGTTTACCTGCATTCGGATTAACTATTTAGTTTATGGTTTTTGGAATGAGTCCTGCATTTACTGTGCTGGGAACGAATGTATTTTTTCTTTATATAGCATACTCTACACGGTTATTTTTCAAAGGTTCTCTATTACTGACTGTTCATGATAAACAAAAACAAGAAACCAACGCCTGTAAAGTATCAAGTTGACAAATGCCTTAACATGTGTTAATATTCTGGCTAAATTTACGAAGACATATTTACAAGGGGCGTTTCCAAGACAGAGGAAATAGTCATTTGTTTAGCATTTACACTCTAATATATTCACATGTATTTGGGCTGCATGTCTCATCTGTAATCCATAAGAGTACTTACAGAGAAATCAGAAAAATTATACTTGAACACAGAAGGAAGTTTACTGACTGAACAGTATAAATACTATAAATTTGCGTGAACTAATGATACTATGATATATGGGCTTGGGGTATCAACTTCTGTCGCTACAAGAATGGAATGTGGAATGACAGCGCAGAAGACGCAGGAAACTGTCAATCATAGTAGGTATACCTAATTACAAGGTGCGCGCGCACGCGCAGACACACACACACACATACAGATACACATATATAATATATATAAATGAGCAGAATGAATTAATCATGGAGGGGGGGGGGAGGGGTGTTAATATTAGGCTAAGTCAGACTGCTCTTCTTCATTCGAGGGGGAAATGAATTGAACGGGTCTACATCAACACTATAAATAATATTTCATCGTATGATTGAATATACTGCAGACACATTCAGCCAAGTACACTGTATTGTGCTCATTCAATCATGTCTCTATCCCCATCCCAGTCCTGCTCTGCAAGATGACAGAGCCCCAAAAGCCATTAAGGTCACCCAATTATGTAACGCTTTTCACGTGTCGTTTCACTCGGCGACCCTTCCACTGTTCCCTTCTAATTTCTATTCGTGTTTACCTACGACTGCGTCAGTTCTAAATCATGCTCCATGACTAATAATACGTTCACGATAATTAATCGCCTTTAACCAGCCACCGACAAACCATAAAGCATAGGGTATGACACAGGGGCCCCATTTACTACAAAGACTTAACAGCCAGGGAAATTAGACGATGAATATGCAGACAATTAGGACCTCGTTCAGTGAATATTCACTCTCTTCTCCAACAATCAAGACTTAATGCCTTTGAAACCTTTATTCTTCGCTTTATCACTTCTCATCTCGGGAACCATTTGGAGTTACATTCAATTTCACCTTTCCCTTATTCGCTCAAATTAAACGGACACTTCACCTCATTTCCCGAACGGTTCCTTCTAAGGTTAGCAAATTCGCATTTTTCGGTCGCTCAGAAAAAAAAAAAAAAAAACCGTAAACATTAATATTTCCAAACTAAAGAGGAATACATAAAACCCTAGCAATGCGGACGTGGCGCTGAAAAAACGGGACGTGTCCGATACTCACGCAGCAGTGGTCCTCCCCGACGTAGCAGAAGTCTCCTGAGGCGGAAGTGGGGCACCACAGATGGTCGCCATTGATGGCCCCTTCCATCCAGTCGCAGGTTGATCGCAAAACCCGCCTCTCGCCATTCTCACACTGGATCTCCACTTCAGAATTGATGGCCTTCCTGAAAAATGGACGCACAAACAAAATGGAAGATTAAAAGCACATCCGAAAAACGGCAAAGGCACAAAAAAATACGTTCAGTCATTTATCTTCTCCATACAGTTAGGGGTCTTTTGCTTTTCCGATTTATATATACAGAATTTCGCACTCCTGAAAAGTCGTGGAGTCTTTATACTTTTATCACACTAGTTGGTTGAAATTTATTACTGATAACGATAACTTTATAACAACAACATTGAGATAATAACTTTAATAAACAACATAAATGATAAAAAAAATATTTGTGATGTAAAAGAGTGAACAAATGATGTCAGTCACACTTACCTGTTCTGATTATGCGGCTACCACGCTTTCATCTGATGCTGACACTGACTTAAAATAAAATACCCACAATTACGAAGCCATAAAATACAGAAGTATCAAAAACTACGACATACCAAGTGTTTCTTGACACACATTAGTATTGAAATAAACACTGTACATACGTATATATACAAGACACCCATATAATATAAATATATATATATATATATATATATACCATATATATATATATATATATATACTAGGGGTGTGTCTTTGTATATAATGTACATGTACATTATATATATATATATATATATATATATATATATATATATATACTCTATATCTGCGTGTGCGTGTGTATGTGTGTTTACTAGTGTGTGTGACGGCAGTTGACCAAAGGTTACAATTAAAATGATTTACCTGACTGAGCCCATTTCAATTAAAATGAATATCAATATCAATATAAAGTAGGATCATACATACCTTTACCATTTTCTTCAGACAGACTGGACAAATGAAGGGCTGTATTTAATTATATAAAATGACAAAAGATTATTGTACACATACATACACACAAACATACATACTTACATGCCCTTCTGCTGAGGAGGGCAATGTCAACTTGCCCACATGGGTAAAAATAAATTATCTATATAAAGGAAACCTACTGATGACATTCATCAGACCTATAGAAATAAGAGGGCCATATTTGGAACGCCCAACTTCATGAGGAATGACAAATGTGGAAAAGTTAAGCTAAGTATACCTTAGTTTAACCAGACCGCTGAGCTGATTAACAGCTCTCTAGGGCTGGGCGAAGGATTAGACTTACTTATTTTACGTGGCTAGAACCAACTGGTTACCTAGCAACGGGACCTACAGCTATTGTGAATCCGAACACATTATGGCGAGAAATGAACTTCTATCACCAGAAATAAATTCCTCTAATTCTTCATTGGCCGGCCGGAGACTCGAACTCGGGCCTAGCAAAGCGCTAGCTGAGAACTCTACCGTGATAAATATGGAACTCCTATTCCACGCCAAGCCTCCAACCCGTGTCTCGAAGAGAATGGTGCTCAGCGCTTTAACTCTGGTATACGTAGTGATGATACTCAACACTGGTGCCCAAAAATAATCCCTAAATGTAACAGAGCTTTTTGCACTCATATGGAAACCAGATCTACAGAAACGAACTTTGCATATAAATGTTAAACATCATTTTTAAAGCCCTTGAATAACGTCAAACTCGGTTGCAGCGTTGTTGCACGAGTTTAGAATTGCAAATAAGATGGCTGTTCGAATGAGGCAACCCATATACAATTGGAGTCCACCTCCCACCAACAGAATAACATCAGTTTCATTGCAACAAACAGAAAAACGCAAATGAATACCAGGTTCTATGAATTTTAAAACCCTAAAACTGAGAATATCCGAATGTCATATAAATGTGGAAAACGTTAATGAGAACATAAGAACGAAATGAACTGTAAAAATGTTTACCAGGATGGACTAAAAACCGTAATCCAGTGCTTAGGAAGTTTAAAAAGACCCGGGGGACTGCTAATGAGAAGGTACAGAAAATCTCGGGGGAAGTTTAGAAAACGTAGGCGGCATTTAATGATATCTGATTATTTCAAGGATATTTAATGTTCCATAAAAGTTTTATGAACGTATAATGTAATTCGTTAGTTTGCTTGAATAACAACGCTGTCAACAGCGGGCCTATTGACTATAGGCATGCACAAACGTACCTTCAGTGAGACACTATCCCATATCATAAGACGGAGAATTACATAACCAACAACAAACAAATTAGAGCTAAACCTTGATGAGGGCAGTTCATTTGTCCTTTATTTCGAGTAAAAACAATTCAACCAATCAAAGAACCTACCTCATCTTGATAATCAAATTCCAATTTCATAAAAAAGTAAAAATTCATCGCAAGAAGCAAAAATTTATAAAACTTAACAAAGAAACGATGTTTTGTTTGATAAATATCTCTAACTGTATAAAAGTTAAGTATACCTTAGTTTTACCAGACCACTGAGTGATTTATTAACAGCTTCCTAGGCTAGCTCTTGATTGACTTTTTTACGTAGCTAAGAACCAATTACTTAGCAACAGGACCTACAGTTTATTGTGATTAATTGAAATGAAACTCTATCACCAGAAATAACTAACTCTTCATCAACCGCCGGGGAATTGAATCTAACTGTATAACTTTAGACCTTATGACTATTAAGGAGAGATGCAGAAATTTTCTCTAAATAGCACACACGTTATAGAATAGGAAAGTGTACAAGAAAATACCCAAAATATAACAAAATAAAAACAGACAGCCGGATCTTAATGGCAGCTTTAAAATAATGATTTTCTGTTGGTTCTCTCATTATATGACAGGGAGTCGGAAATAAAGACCTATTGAACGCCGCCGTCCAATTCCATTGAGGATCTTTTTCATTTCTAATCCTGCTTTTCTGTTAATCCCTTGTGTTTTTCATTTTAACAGCCTACCTCCCTTCTCTTAAACATTTTTTTTTAATTTCTAAAACGTTACTTTTTATGGGAAATATTTCTGAAGGGATTCAACAGAGACTAACCTTGCAAACGTACCCAGTACCTGAATATCTAAAATCAACACTCACTATCGGTTGAACTATTAGTGCTACCAGTTAACATTCTTTATCTAACATTCTCCATCAGCCTAAGCAATATTCCTTGCATTCTCTCCCTTTCCTCTTCCTCCCTCTTCTGTTGTTGCAGCTTTCGTCAACAATAAATCACCTCTCGTCGCTATAGATTCTATTTCTCTTTACTCCTCTTCTCTCCCTTGTCCTTTTTCTCGTCCATCTTATTATCCTCACCTCTATCACTCCAGATGCAACCTTCTTCTTCAGGTTTGCCAATTCCTCGTCTTCATCGGGATTCCTCAACCCACGCGTGCCTCAAGAGTGCCTTTTTAAACTTCACTGTCAGACTCGACTCAAAATCCGAACCGGCCCAATCAGCAGATGACTCGGAAGAAGAGCACTTCATCGAACAAATAAATAATCAAAAGTGCCTGGGTTCAGTTTTGACTGTGCTTCTCTATTAATCGAAATGCAGAAGCTCATCAGAAATGTATAAATTCATTTATACCACACGGGGACATTTTCTGAGCCGAAAGATTCACTTTAGTATTGACTTATACAGAACTATGCTGAAAACATCATCCGTAAAAATATGAATACTGATGGTAAAGATAAAAACAATCTTACTATTCATACAATACATTGACGTGTACATAAACGTATCTCACAAAGATATACATACACACACTAACACGCACACGCTTTTATATATATATATATAGAGAGATATTATATATATATATATATATATATATATATATATATATATTATATATATATATATGTATATGTATACATAGACAGTATGTATATATATACATATATATATATATACATACATATATATATATATACATATACACACACACATATATATATATATATATCTTATATATATATATATATATATATATATATAATATATATATATATAAAATCTTGGTAACACACACACACTTGCCACACTTACCATAAAAAAATTTATTAAAATATAAACTTCAGCCAATATCCAAACATTTTACAGGTTTACACATTTAACAATTCATATGAACAAAATTGGACCATGAAAAAAATTTCCATTAAAATATATATATACAGTATTAGGCAACAAAAACTTTAATATTAACACACAAAAATCAACCCGAATGATCTTACATATACACTTACCGTTTCTTTGAGGATCAACACACATGTGACTAAACAGAAAATTGGAAACCTTGGATTAATAGCATACCTTACTTAGAGAAAAATAAGAGTAAAGCCTGACATATAGTAAGTACACAGTGAAGAAGTCACTGGCTATTTGTATGAATGTGTAAGAAATAATCATACATGAATGACCTTAGTTACAGATGACCTTGTGTATACTAAAGCAAATGCTCTGAAATACTGTATAATGGCAAAGGCTTTCTTATATAACATTTACATTTAAAGGTCTCTTACTGCGGCAGTTGTAACAATAACTTGATTTGTACACACGAATAGCCATATGTATCCAAAATCAAAATATCCAAGGAAGCCTTTATTGAATGAGGAAAAATAAACGGTTCAACAATCTCACTACCGTTACGTACTTGGCGGTTTTAGGCGAGGTAACCACCACCTTATAATTGCCATCTTCTTCTGTTGGTAATTCGATGTCGATGCTTTTCGAGCGAAGAGCTTTGGGCGGTTCAAGGGAGCAGGACCTCGTTAAACCTGTCGTGCCCGTTTTAATCATCAGCTCTTCAGGCTTTGGGAAGCTAGCGAAGGAGATGTCGAGGGAAGCTGCCCGGTCCCGCCGAGCAGGGACTTCCAAAAACACGTCTGTCACCTCAGCCCCATCCGGCCCCTCGGCTCCTTCGCCAGTCCCCGAGTCTTCGCTTGCCTTTGGCTCGACAGTTCTTGCATGCTGCTCCAGGGCTGCCTGCTCTCCACCCTGCTCACCATCCCCATACTCACTCGAAGAACCCAAATACATGAAGGACCCGTGATGGCTGTACCCGCCATCGCTCAAGTCAAAACTGTTTTCCTGCGAGCTGAGCTCGGTGCTCGTGTTCATGCAAAAGACAGCCGGCTGGCGTTCCAGTTTGGGCGAGACTGTCTTGCTCCTTGGGGATGAGACCACAGAGGTGGGGATCTGTATGTCTTCGTTGGTAGGGGACGCCGACGACGGCGAATTCGGACTAAGAGTCACTTTGATGCCGCAAATGACTTCGTGCAACTCATCGCTCGAGCTGTTTTCGTCCCAGTCTTCCTCCTCCTCCTCTTCATCTTCGGCTTCTTCTCTCGAACTGTCTAAACTACTAACAAAATCAAGCGACATATTGTAAGGGATCCGCCTGCCGTCGCAACTGCATCGACGCGCGATCTCTTCTACATAGATACAATGGACGCACTGCTGGCTCGCTTTGTCAAGTGACGAAGGACGTGAGTTCTTCTTGCGGGACGATGGGTAGCTGTCGTCCACGTCGCCGCAGCCGGAGTCGAAGCTCTTGGACCTCTTGGGCCCGAGGTATGGCACCCGAAGGAGAAACGACTGCCGCTCTGCCGGCGACGAGGACGACGACGACGACTCTCGGCGGCCCGGTTTCAGCTGCATCTCGTCGAAGGACGCTGAACGGATCTGCGGCGGTACCTCCAAGCTGTTCTGCTGCTTCATCTCGGCGCCCGTAGGCGTCCGAGACCGCATCAGGGTGTGGCGCAGCTTGGCGATGTTCATGGCGAGGCGTGGGGGTTGTGCAGGGCGCGGGGCGTGGGCGCGTGTCACTTGGGTCGCCTGGGGCGATCCTCCCCTGGGGGTCCTGGACACCCCAGGGGCTCCTTACAAGGGCCACGTCACCCCGCCCCTCTCCGGCCTTCCCCTGACGCCAGCCCCTGATGGAATAATCAACATGTTATCAAGACAAGATCGGTTTGCAAATTGATAGTTTAGCAACCACTACACTTTCAGAGAGAAAGAACATTGCAAAACGGAAACAAAATGGCGAAGGGTTTAATTTAAAGAATCTGTAAGTAATAACGCACTTAGCCGTACCATCAGAAAGTACAATTTCACATCAGAGTTGGGTATTTGCATGTCACACGCAACTGTGCCGCAGCTTTTACTAAGAGTAAAACTAAGTCATGTAAGACTTCTCTATTACCGTTGTCGGGTCTGTCAACTAAAAAACGGTTAATATCAACGCAAAAACTGAGAACAATTACAATACAGCTCCTTCCTCAACCGGCAATATTCAAATACCATAATTCAAATAATCCCCTAATGATAAAAAAAAAGTCT
>NC_089792.1:32206170-32323670 GCF_040412425.1 Macrobrachium rosenbergii | reverse complement strand
AACGGAAGAAAAGCCACACCCAGGCGTCATTCTTCTCATTAATAAACCAAGTTTATGCACTGGACGTTGGCTAGTGGTTAAACGTTGTAGCTTCTATATTTTCAGGCCTTACATTCATACATAAGGTTATATACGTTAATAAGTAAAAAATAGAAGGAACTGAAACCACTGTCATTTTTGAAATTTATTCATTAAAGCAATAATTATGTTAATGTCCTTAAAACATGAAAACAGAATAATCCCAGAGAGAGAGAGAGAGAGGTGAGAGAGAGAGAGAGAGAGAGAGAGAGAGAGAGAGAGAGAGAGAGAGAGAGAGAGAGAGAGAGAGAGAATGTTTTGACTGAAATGGGAATTAAGAGAATAAGTTGATAAAAGCTACAATTGTTAGCAGGCATAACTGTTACTAAAAAAATCTGAAGCACTATCTGAATCAATGACGTTTAAACTTGAAATAAGTTCTCAAGTTATCTAAAGCAATTAAAGCACAAGTACGAACAAAACGCAACGTTGCCATATTCAAATTTCAAGCATTTCTGAGTTAATTAAAAGGTTTAAAAATATACAGCGTAACTAGAAAATTAACAGTCTTTGACAACCAAGTAAAACATATAAAATGAAATTTACCCGATCATATATATGACATAAAATAACCACCACTACTCTACCTTATATTTCTGCAAAAAAGGAAACAATGAAAGCAGAAACTTATCAATTCTCTTAATGCCTGAAAAAACAAACATCTCAGTAATCTAATGAAGGTGTCTGGACCCAAGAAGGAAAATCTATCATTAATTAAACTAATCATTAAGTGACGCTAATGACTCCCATAGACGCCATCATTAATACTAGGCTTCATCTCATTAGTAATGTGTATATATATATATATATATATATATATATATATATATATATATATATATATATATATATTATATATATGTATAATGTATTTGTGTATACATGAATGTATGTATATACATATATATATGTATATATATATATATATATATATATATATATATATATATATATATATATATATATATATATATATATATATATATATATATAGAGAGAGAGAGAGAGAGAGAGAGAGAGAGAGATGGATCAATATGAAAATAAAAATCCAAACTGAAAAAAAATCTACAAGATAGAATCTGCGAGTAAAAAATGTCCCAGCCTTTTGGAGTAAGCACCGTGCACTTTGGCTACACAAATTATACAGTACCCTGTCTCTTTCCTCTCCCTATACAAGAGGGCCAAAACAGGACTGAATGGGGGAAGCTCCCATAAATATTTAAATTGGGCACGTACATACTCTCTGACCGTAAATCTGCTTCTGTTTGTTGATTCTTTGTTTAGGAACCCTCTGAAATACAGGGCTGAAGCAGGGGCACCTGAAAAGTGACAGTTCTGACCCCAATAAAATTTTACATAACTGCCCTAACAAGATCAATCTCCAAATGGCTGCGAGCGACCGTTTATCTTCCATGCAAGTTGCGCTGACCTCTTATCGTTCAAGTTGCATTCTAAGGAACGGCATTCATCCTAATAAAACACACTGACTGGACAAAGTGATGAAAAATATTAACAAAGTGGTATAAAAGTAGGGTTAAAAAAGGTAAGCCAAGACATACGGGCAATGAATATTCATCGCTTACACAACTTCTTACAACCCTTCATTAGGGACGCCGACCTCTAGATGATTTCGTATTTTGAACAAATATACATAAAATAAAATGTTGTCTGTGAACGAAGACAAAATTCTCTTTGGCCTCGAAGATATGAAGCATATATGGAAGACATATGACAGATACACAGAAGGGAGAATGAATTCGTCAATGACCATAATGGGAAAATATAGTGTGTATATCAGAAAAAAATGAGGTCTGCCATAAACAAGCATGTGGTGTGGAGAGAGAGAGAGAGAGAGAGAGAGAGAGAGAGAGAGAGAGAGAGAGAGAGAGAGAGAGAGAGAGAGAGAGAGAGTCCAAACAAGCCTGACATAAATTATTGAGGTTCGTTTAGGGCCAATATGAAAACGTGGATGTATTTGATGTATTTTAAGTATGAACTCTCATTAGCCATATATATTAAGCATTTGAAATAAAATAAGCATATTTCAAGTGTCTGTCTCAAAGTGAATTTTCAATCTGAAGAAATGAACGCTGGTATGTTGCTCACAGTATATTTCTTTCACAGGAACGTAAATCAAAGACATCTAAGGATAGCCTCAGCAAAATTATCATTTAAAATTCATTCACAAATCGATCACCTTAATGAGAGGATTCCAACACGACTTATATAATATTTGACAAAAGATATGGCACATTAACGTGGTCTTGGAAAACATCCATCCTACACACAAACAAACAAACACACACACACACACACACACACAACTCTCATGCAGTTCTTAAATATCGGATGTCTACGACATTAGAACGTAAGTAGTCTTTATAATTGAGCTCTTCTATTCAACTCAAAATTAAACCTTATTTTTTAAAAATTCCCAACTTTAATACTACACAGAGAGAGAGAGAGAGAGAGAGACAGAGAGAGAGAGAGAGAGAGAGAGAGAGAGAGAGAGAGAGAGAGAGAGAGAGAGAGAGAGTGGTTGTGAAAGAAATGTTAAAGAAAAAGTAAAGGTATATCAGCTTTATTTAAACTTAAATGGCAATATCCTGCAACGCTGTTCGCAAAGCGGCCATAAAATAAGAAATATGTGACACCTCCTGAGGAAAATTGAATTAGAAGATGAAACCACAAATAAGAGTTCGTAATAAACTCTGCAAAATGACGGAAAAGAGAAATGACGCCAACAATCTATGCAATATGATACACCTATTACCGGAGGCAACCTGATATAACAGTCAACCTTGACACATCATCGAATATAAGCGAATATTGTTCGAGATTTCAAAAATCAAAGTCTAAATACTTGGAAGCCGCAGCAAAACAAAATGACTTTCGACTATTCAAGATATGACATTTCAGTAACGCCCTTTTGTAACGATTAAAACGGAAAGGTCTTCTCTTACATCGTCTTACTGCCCTGTAGCCATTAATATTATTTCAACGCTATAAAGCTCTCTCTCTCTCTCTCTCTCTCTCTCTCTCTCTCTCTCTCTCTCTCTCTCTCTCTCTCTCTCTCTCTCTCTTACAGAAAGTCAAAGGCTACTGATAAGTGGTGCCGAGAGCGATCTTATTGTTTTACTTACTTGGTCTTACATAATTTCAAGTCCTGCAACGTTTCCTAGGGATGCAGGAGAAACAAATTTATAGGAAATATAAAAAGCAAGCTGGCTAAAACATGTCCAACTGGCATAAAAATAATAAGCCCTAACGTCTAAAATTGCGTTAGATGCTCAATAAAGTAGCCCATTGCTATTGCGAATCTGTTTTCTTCATCTGATGTTTAAGTCAAGATTTATTACCTATATTATACCTATTCAGAATCTTACGTGCCTTTTACTCATGTGTTGACTGAAAAATGGTCACGTAGTGATTCCTCAAAATTTCCAATATGTATTTACCCTATGAGGTCCAATATGAAACAGAAAGTCCCCAAGATACACCCCTGGATGGAAGACAAGGGATGAATATAATTCCACAACTAATACTGCAAAAATTAGGAGAGCAAAATATAAACGTGACGGAAAATATAAATTAACAGTATAAAGTAATGTTCTTTCCATATGTCGCAGAAACGTCAGGAGTTTTAATCACTTCACGACAGCCTCGTCGATTTACAAAAACGCCGTGTACTGTACGGATTACGAAACAATCATCTTTACCCAGATTAAGACACAGTACAATTGTTTCAACGTAACTAACTGCAGTTGAGTATTTTGTAGTCTGCATATCTCGACATAAAATAATCGTAATAATTTTCTTTCGTTTACGTGGGTAAAACCGGAACCATACATAAATACCTGAAGTACCAGAACAAAGCAAATCAAAATAACTAATTTCATACAGTGCACACAAATTTTCTATTATTCTATTATTAATATTTCAGGATTACACTCTATTTCTATCAGTGTTTTTTTTCACGTTAACTTAACATTACGCATTTTCATTTTCCTTCTTCTCTCAGATAGTAAATATCCTTAACCAGAACTAAATGTTGCTTTTAAATTACTAATTTACGATAACTGTGAGCTCGCCATTCCTGAAAGTATGTTTTCGAGATCATTTATTATGATCTACTTGGCAAGTAAACAAATCAGTCTGATCTACTTTGAAAGTAAAAAAAAAAAAACAGCGAAGTGAGATAGTTTAATAATGTAACTGACAATAAACACAAAAAATAACACGAGTTCTGTAAAAAAAAAAAAAAAAAGTTCAAATTGCCAAATGACTCCAAATGAACTTTCATTTCTTCGCTAATTAATTAACCAACCAACCTTACGCAACGACGGGGTGTGGCTCTGAAATAAGAGAGAGCAGGTTTACCGTGATAAATACCTCAAGGATTATAGATCAACAATGATTTTTCCATTTAACTGAGCACGTGTTCTCAAATTACATGCTCAAGCATATGTGGAAATCCTCTAATGTTCTAGAAATAATGAAATTTTACTACTACAATGGGTCCAACGAGCATCACCGCTCTTGATTTTACCAACACCACTTCCTTTATTCAATCCAGATTACCCAGATTATTAAGTCGCACTCTGCACAGTATTGAGTCTACAGTACACTCAAACGAAATCGTCATAAAGTATAAATTTTACGTAAACAAAATCGAACTACCGCATGTTTAATTTGGGAGCCTATTCATTTCTGGGTCGCATATGCTTAATGAAATTTCTTCTGAAGGAAACATGTTTCCCACCACGTCACTCAACGCGCATAACTCGCAGTCTCCAATGCCTGACAAACAATTACACGCATTCCTCTTGTCGACAAAGAACATTTACAAGATGCCTCAGCACGCTTCCGTGCGGGGACAGACTAAGAAATATCGCTGGGCTCTATGAAAAAGCACGGCAAAGAATTTTATGATGAGATATTAAAGATTTAAGAGAGGAAAACTGTCCAGAAAATTACTGAGAGAGAGAGAGAGAGAGAGAGAGAGAGAGAGAGAAAGGCCACACCTTATCAATGTTACATCGCGATACAAAGCTCAGAACGTCGATAACGTCGAAAACAACAGCCAAGGTTCTCTTCTGTCCAGCTCAAGAGGACATCTTGCTACGCCAGCAGATACGGATGAGAGAACCTACTCGGAAAAATAGAAGAAAGACGGAAAAGAAATCGCGGTACAATAAAAATGGGTTCATGTAAGGATTCTGTTCAATGTTCGTCCTTGATATCGACACAATGTTGTCCTATAAAATATTGTAATTATGAAACTGCGACGTTGGATAAAATATTCTTCCTGGTTACTTTATCCTATTCATTTATCTATATATATGCCAGAAATTTTCTATCTTTCGCTTCTCCACCAATCTAAAGTTAACTAGGCATTCCCCCTCCCCCCAACCTTTCTCTCTCTCTCTCTCCGTGTGTGTTCATCATCCATGTCATACTCACTGCCCTAACTTTTCCCAACCTCTGTTAACACACGTCGATGCTTTTTCAATATATTTCGATTAGTATTTCACACATTCTTTGAGTCTTCAATACCAAACAATCACAGTAATGTTTTCAACGTCTCTGCATGTTTTACGTGTAAACGCGTGTGTATTTAGAATCCTAACCGTTTTTTCTTCAACTATTTAATTCTCATGTAATTCCCACTGATATCCTATTCATATTAACCGAGTGGTATTTAAATCATCTCAGGCAACGAGGCCCCTTTCTTGTTTGGCTCCGTTTGGGCGACCAGTTATATAGTGTAAAGAGAATTCATGCCGTTTTTCGGTGGCAACAGAGCCATATCGGGTTACAAACTCAATCTTTCTTTGTGCCTGGTCAGAAATCTTTCTCAGTTCTTGGGCTTTACTAGTGAGCGTAGATGTGTTTAAGAATAAAAATCGGACAAATATCTAAGATGCATCCCAGACCATCCAAGATTGGAAGATGCAAAATATACAGTTCTAGCAATTCTCTGGTAGACATCAGAGGTGCCTACACTGAGGGTTCTGAACGAACTGTAAGGTCTGTAAGGCAGACCATACTTGTATACAGTCTAGGACTTGCGTTCCCTTGACTGAAGTGCTTATCTTTTACGTTCATTACTTTTATTCAGTTTTAGCATCTAATTATTAGTGATTAATTATACAAACTCAGTTTTATTCTTGTCTCTTTTTTTCTTCTATTCTTTCATATTTTCAAGAAAACTCCATTTTATAAAATTTCAGGAAGCTCGCTTAACAACATCAAGGCCATTTTTTATTTTGTTACTGCCATATGAGCATATACTAATTTGAGCAAAACAATCATTTGGCAATTGCCAGCTGGCCAAATGGTATAAATCTGAGACTGAACCAATGATGATGAAATCACATTTGATCTCCCTCCAAATACCTCATCAATTAAATTTCAGATTGGAGCATTCGTAAGGTACAAATAAACAGCACAATTCACGTCTAATAAAGGACTAGTTAAGATATAATGGCCAAAGCTTATGCAATTCTGTTACACAGATAATTAGTGTGACATGAAATGTTAGTTGAATAGTAGTTAAAATGAAAAAGGAAGATACATTTCAATTGTCAACATCATGACAATACATAAAAGTAAAAGGTAGGGCATTTAAATTTTACAGAAAATAGCTCATGTGACTCCTCGAAATTCTATAATTGTACGGACATAAACGAACGCTACAGTGATTGTTCTAGCTTTAACATTTGCTGGAATATCGTAAGGCGGCGTAATTCCAAGAAATAGAACATTTGTTCAGTGTTCACTCCGACTAATAGCTCTGGGAAGGCGGCGATACAGAGAAAATTTTTCTTGTGTAAATTACTGAGAGTCTCGCGCGGCAACATAGCTGAGAGAGAGAGAGAGAGAGAGAGAGAGAGAGAGAGAGAGAGAGAGAGAGAGAGAGAGAAACGATAATTGTATTATACTTCGTTGTCTTTCATGGTATGTGTCAGTAGGGAATGCAAAGGTTGCTTGATTACAGCCAGAAGTTCCCCACAGAAAGTTAACAAATCAAGATTCAATATACTCTACTTCGGGAACTAATTAAAAGTATTCCAGTTTGAAAAGAATAAAACAAACACAAAACAGTTGGGAGAAATGTTTAATTTACATCTTTTAAATTCTATTGTATACGTTTATGAAAGTTTTGTTTCAGGTATACAGACTATACACTTTAGGGGGTGCATATATATATATATATATATATATATATATATATATATATATATATATATATATATATATATATATATATATATATATATATATATATAGTTAACATATACACACACACATATATATATCGATCAACAATGTAGTGAAAGACCATTGCCTATTCTCCGTTTATCTGGAACTATAAGCAATCGACATTTTTATCTCTTTTGTCGTGCATAAACCGACACATTTCATCTCCATTTTACAGAACTTCATCTCAAGCTTCTACCAATAACGTCAGTAAAACGTTTAATTTCCGTTCAAATCTAAAGATGGAAGATTCGTTATCATTAATTAGCATTCTTAAATGCAACTCCAAACATAGGTTTTTAAAAGCGAAACTGACATTTAGAGACTTATTAACTCCTATCAAATTTCGGACTATCTAACGTAAGCTCCAGCTACGTAAAAGTTTGCCAGTCATTATGTATCAGATCAATTCACCGCTGTTTGTGAATTGTGAAAGAAATGTTACAAAAATTTCCCCTTGTATGCTAACGAATGTTTGTGCTTCCACACGAACAACGATATATAAATTGATCTCAGTCATTATGTGCAAGAGAGAAGGGAAAGTGTACAGATACAGTAGGGTGGATAAGGTGGTCACGTGCTAGAGGAAAGTGGCACGTCATAAAAGAATTGGGAAAAGACAAGAGACTATTTTAGGGTGAATATAAATTTGTTCTGTATGGAATTAAATTCAGAAGTTTAATGTGCAGGACTTAATCTAAGATTAGACCATGCAGATAAAGGGACGCTGCCTGAAGTGAATGTAGTCCTTGGCATTTTCTTGAATGTGGGAAACCAGGAAGTAGGCAGAGCTATCTGATGCAAGAATGAAAGTTGTTAATGCATGCTTGAAATGGTTATGGAGTAACTGTTGAGGATGTAAGTGAGGCTATTAAGAGGTTGATTAATGAAAAAAACATCATCAGTTGATCGATTACAGGCGAGATGCTGTGGTGCAGTACTGAAACTGCAATTGATAGGCTGACCAGTGTGTGCAAGGTCTATGTATAGAGGTTTGGGAGAGAGGAATGATTGCTTCTTTGTTTTAGGATAAATGAGAAAGAGGAGGGTGTAGGGGCATAGTTAAACTTAGTACAGCAAGGTAGGGGTGAGGGAAGGCGACGGATGGACTGATACTGAAAAACAGTTGCAGATTTGGATGAGGATCGAGTGCTTGTTATGAAAAGCTATGTGAAAAGTTTATATGTGAAGGGAAAAAATGTATGTGGCATACAGGTACTCAGAACAAGACTGATGATGGAATTCGATATGGGCAACGTAGAATCTTTCAAGGATGTATGGTACAGAGGACATGCGCTTAGAGCTCAAAAAATGTTCAAGACAGAAGCTTATCAAGTTAGGGTTTGTAGACGGGAGAACGACTGGTTTGCTATAAAAACAGAGACGAGTTTCGTGAAAGCCTCTTGGTTTTTCTCTTCGCGGATGAGCTGATTCAGGGAGAGTTAAGTATATCTTAGTTTAACCAGACCACTGGAGCTGATTAACAGCTCTCTAGGGGCTGTGAAGGATAGATTTATTTTACGTGGCTAAGAACCAGCGGCTGCCTGGCAAAGGGACCACAGCCTATTGTGAATCTGAACCACATTATGATGAGAAATGAATTTGCATCAAAATAAATTCCTCTAATTCTTCATTGGCCGGTCGGAGAGTCGAACGCTGGGCCAACTGCCGTGCAGCCGAGAGCTCTACCCACCCCTCCGGTGAAGAACTAAGCACGATAAGAAAATGGGTCCTGAATACTGATGTAGAATTGCAGTGTTTACAGAAGTTACGCACCGACTGGGGACAGTGAAATAAAAATCTACAAAAAACGGCGAAATACGAGTATTCTAAACGGGTTTGCAAGAGGAGGTTGAAGTTATATGTGATTAAGAATACGATTACGAAGTGAGGCACAAAACGCGAGAAGACGATAGGTGGCTGAGAGTGAGCCGAACATCCCGAAGAAACTGGTATATTATTAATGGAAGGGAAGGCTGGAATGTACAGATGGATTGTAAGGTCAACTCTCTCAGGGAAGTCAAGTGTGGATTTTGGATGGAAATGAAAGAGATTGGAGCACCAAATCTGTGGAAGAGATATTGGAAAGGAAGGGCCTCAGTATCCAAAGAAGATGATCATGTGCGCAAGATAGAGCAGAATGGGGCATTCAGAATGGGGCATTCTATGAATGGGGTTTGTTAGCAAAGCAGCAAACCCCATCATCACTCCTTATAAAAAAAAAAGCTTAATAAAACACACACACATATATATACATACAAATATACATATATATGCACTATCACCTCCACTATCTTATCTACATACGAAACTTCGTTATTTCCCTTATCGTCTCATTCTTTACTATACCCTCACATTTAACTCGTAATAGTCGTCTGTTAGTTTTATTTCAAAATCGAAAGAATCTTTATATATACATACGTATGCTTACATATATACAAACACACACATATATATATGTGTGTGTGTGTGTGTGTGTGTAAGCAAAAACTATCATCAAAGTATGAGGTAAAATCACATTCTCCTGCAACTCGAATTACTTTTAAACACCTTGGAAATCATAACTTCGCAATCAATCACACTCGCCGAATCCGGCTGGAGGAACATCTCAATAAACAGTGCAACAGTGAAAAAAGGACAATAAATGAAAGAAACGCGAAGGATCTCTCACAAACCCATGGGCATAAACGTCTGTCTCGAGTTCTGTGGAGACATCTTTGAAGAATCCATCCACCGTAGTTGATTGTTCCTTTAAAGTTGAAGCCGTCGGGAATTTAGAGCCTCGCGATGTCGCTCGCGCTTGCAAGGGAGCAAGGTTTCGGTTTCATTTGCTCATAACTTTCTCTCTCTCTCTCTGGCTGTCTGTCTCTTTGAATCCCTAAAGCTAAATGCTAATGAAAGGAAAATACGACTGAAACATGATTTTGAAGCAACAGTGACAATGAAAGTAACCATTATAAAAAGAAAAGTATGTGGATACAATAATCTCTGTACTGCCAATTCAACCAGAAACACCAAAAAGGAATGAACTTACATACTACCAGGAAATGAGTTAGTATAATATCTTAGTTTAACCAGACCGCTGAGCTAATTAACAGTCTCCTAGGGCTGGCCTGGAAGGATCAGACTTATTTTATGGCTAAGAACCAGTGGTTACCTAGCAACGGGACCTCCAAGGTGATATTGTGGAATCGAACCACGTTATGGCGAGAAACGAATTTCTATCACTCAGAAATAAATTTCTAATTCTTCACTGGCCGGCCGGAGAGTCGAACGCGGGCCCAGCAGAGTGCTAGCCGAGTACGATATAGACCCGTCCCACGAGGAACTACTCTAGGAAATAAGGACGAAACAAAGAATTATGTAAGCATGAGCCAGTGAAAACACAGCTCCAAACAATTACACTGAATTGTAATCAAGACCGAGTAGTCCAGGACTCCAGGACTCCAGGACTATTCTGTTGTTTTTATTTTTCTATCTTCGAGGAAATTACGAACAATATAACTCAGCGACGTCCGACGCTTCACGTACGTAACAAGAATTCCACCGTTACCACCACGTAAACCCCTTTCTGTTAGAAAATCACCACTTCCAACAGTAATAACTACAACGCAGCAATCCCCGTCATACCAGCGTAAAAGAAAGCGTGCATGCAAAAAGAAGAATATCAATTAACTCCCGACATAACACGTAAAAGAGGGTTTGCTTGGGGTTTGCGGTTCCGAATGAGGGTCAGGAAGGAGGGCATTCAGAAGTCAGTGGGAAAGGGAAAAATAAACTTCTCTTGGGAAACGAAACTTTTATTATTATCCAAGGGAAAGTAAGGCTTGGCTTGGCTGCCAGAAAGAAGTGGAGTAAAATAATTGCAATTTATCTCCTCAACTTACATTCTATCTCTCTTCTATACACACACACACACATATACTCGTATATATATATATATAGAATATATATATATATATATATATATATATATATATATATATATATATAGTATATATATATACATATATATATATATATATATATATATATACAGAGAGAGAGAGAGAGAGAGAGATCGAGAGAGACTGTCAGAAATTTACATGAAAATTTATAGAGTTCCTTCCCTTACCATATTATAATTTGCATTACGACATATATACTTAGCATTAGCAAAGATCTCTGCTTTGGCAGTCAGTAGGCTTTAATATATATCACGATTTCTTAAAAGATATTTTGACTACCTCTACATTACGGTTACATAAGGTGAAAATTCTGTGTGATTTCATCCTTTTTGGAAAACTGCTAAAAAATCATTTTAAGTGTATTTATTTGTAAATTATAATTGTTAATACCATATTCTTTTATCATCTACACTCTCCCAGCCCGAGAAGAACCCTAAAAGAGTTCAGAGGTCTGGTTAAACAAATCATTTATAACTAACTAACTACACACTGCACGAGAGCAGTTGAGCTACAGAGTTCTCTCCATTTCCATCAACCACTTTTCTTTGTAGATTCTGCACTTTTTATTGGTTCATGGCTTCAATTCAAGTGAACAGTCCCAAAATTCTAAGTTCAACAGCTTGGTGGTCTAATGAATTCTGCTGGACTTTTACCATCCTCGTTTCGTCTTGCAGAAGAAACTCACATAGCGTTTGTTGTTGTCACTAATATAAAGTGGTTAAACGAGACCGCTAAATTACATAATTCCAGGTCCAGAAAAAAGACAGCTAAGTGAGACCCAAGGGAAGATACAAAGCAAGAGAAGCAGAGAAATGCAACTGGGGCCGAAGTGACTCTGCAAAGGGCCTATATGCGTCTACCGTCTGTGGCGCAGCACAACTGACAATTCAGTTGGGTTCTCTCGCGCAGACTCAGAGGATTTTTTAAAATTAACTTCTGCGGTCTTAATAACCAAACATGGGTTTGCTAAAATGCTGAATTGGGCTTGGTAATATAAAATAAATACGGGTCTGAGCTGGCATACGTTGAATTCTGGTTTGTTCAAGTTGAAAAGCGCAACCTGCTACGTACATGGGGCCACTCTTGGCAAAACAAACCGTGGTTATTAGTATCCAGGTGAATCTCAAATTTTAATTGTTACCTAGATGATATTCCTATAACTACTGCGTCAAGTCATTTCGAAATGTTTGGTAGTGACAGTCACCTGCCAACTGACAAATAAGGGCATTCGGTCCGTCATTTCTACAAATCCTGAAAATCTTGATACACAGTCTTAGAAAATGCTTAACCACGAAGCTCTGGCTAAAGTATTGTTTGGATCCTTTTATCCACGCATGTCTATTGGCCTGTCTCTTGTGACCGTACGCAGGTTGCTACACCCCAAAAATTCTAATGATCATTACAGGGGTAATTTGCAACACCTTATTTAGTTTGTGGTCCATACAAAAAAATCTATACGCTTTGCTTCCCCAACACTCAGCAGTGGAAGCAGTACATGAAATAATGTTCAAACGAAAAGCCGTGCTATTTTAGTGCTAAAAACGTCCAAAATGTTATGGAATCTGGAATTAAGAGTTTCATGTTGGTACCCAATGCTTTCTGATGAGCATGCCGTGAGATGTATTTCAAACATTTCAAATAAAGATTCGGTTCATTGCTCATGTTTATATCCTCAACAACTCAAGCTTTGCTGATAATAATAATAATAACAATAATAATAATAATAATAATAATAATAATAATAATAATAATAATAATAATAACAGTGCTTCGGGTAATCTCTGTTTTGTTTACAATATATATAAAAAGTCTGGGGATACACACCCATGGCCTATCATTATACCACGCTGGCGTGCCGCGAGAGAGAGAGAGAGAGAGAGAGAGAGAGAGAGAGAGAGAGAGAGAGAGAGAGAGAGAGAGAGAGAGAGAGAGAGAGAGGCTCATTTGCCATTTAGGAGGCATTTTATCGGGAAAATGGTTCACAATGAACCCGTTTTCTTGGAAAAGGGTGCATTAGAATTCCAAGCACTTCCTAGCTCATAGTATTTACTGACATGATTTGAACTAAAGCGTCCAATATTTTGGAAGTTTTCTGCACAGGGTTTTACAAACGACTAAGCAATTTATAGCATGATGTGTCTGTGAACGCTGTGTAGTATTTTCTTTGGTGACACCCCACTGTTCGGTGAAACAGCCGGCTTGATGGCGAAAAAATTATAAAGCAGCGTCACCGATACTGTGGTTGGTTCCTTGAACAAGGATCTATTACGAGTTACGCATAGAGTGCTTTTAATGGGTCTTTGTTTTACAAATGACTATGCCTACAGTGATAATTTAATAGGAAAACAAGAAAATGTCGTTATACAAGTATTCAGTTCAATTACGCCTTCCCCATAAAAGGGAAAGGGAACCCGACAATGTAGTCTTTCAGCTGGAAAAAGCAATGTCGCAACGTGCCTGTAGCCTCCATTTCAATTATTCAGCACGACCAGAAGAGGAGGATCGACCATCATATAAAAAAGTTAGTCAGGGAACTTTTCAGGTCCGGTATATATTCCTCAACATACCGACAGAGATCCTGAATGCTTAACCAGTCTCCTCTCGACGGAGAAAATGGATGTTCAGTGTGCTTGTCACAGGCGGCTTTTCACGGAACTGTCTGGCAATGCCAACACCTCTTCCATATTCTGATCGAATAAACAAGAATACGACAACGACTACAACCTAGAGAGCAAAATGTAGCACTGACGGAGAACATAAAAACCCACTTAAAAATGAACCTCGCTCCAGTGGACGAGAAGCAATATCAAAACAGAATAACAAATCAAGAGGCCAATATTGAAGCACTATTGCCCTAGTTTATCTCATAAACAACCTATATGAGCATCACATGGTGCGTCTAGTAGCCTACTGTACAAAGAACACAGTTTAGGAATTCGCCATAAATGATTAAAACGGAATGTAAAAGCCAATATCGCTCTCTCTGTCCCACTCTCGTTTTCCACTACGCTCATTCCCCGGGTAAGGCGTTATCTCCCATTAGATAATAACCACCAGAGTTGATGAAATTACGGGGAATGTGTTCACCAGCAAAGAACAAGCATCTACAACAGAGCCACGACGGACGCCAGAACAAAGGTGCAAAAGGCCATTTACTTTGTTAGAGGATCTTGGAGCTTAGTGCCGTACAGTGGACAATCAAGGGCCGGGTGAGACGGCTTCTGAAGACACCAGCCAGGTGAGAGGGCTTCTGAAGACACCAGCCAGGTGAGAGGGCTTCTCAAGACACCAGCCAGGTGAGAAGACTTCTCAGGGCACCAGCCAAGGTGAGGCTACTCAAGACACCAGCCAGGGTGAAGGCTATCAAGACACCAGCCAGGGTGAGAGAGCTGCTCCAAGACACCAGCCAGGTGAGAGGGCTTCTCAAGACACCAGCCAGGTGAGAGGGCTTCCAACGGACCGGTTATTGATATGTAAATGATATCGACCGTCACTACAGAATACGGGAACTGAGTTTCATTCCCAGTCCTGCTTTAAGACGACATATTTTATGTTTGGATATCAAGAAATTACAATTTCAGTCATGCTCCGTTCACATTCACGGAATACACAATTCATTCTTGATCTGCTCAACGAAGGCCATACTAAAGACTTGCACTTGAAAATATACAGAAACAATGATGAGACAAAGTCTCCTCTCTTTTGTAGTTTTTTTAAAAAGTATATTGTTATAAAATTACATAATTTTTAGCTTTCGACAGCTACTGGCCCCCTCTACTGGAAGGTATATAGGTGAAGATTGCTCTTGACACTTGATACATGCAGCTCTTACAGATCTCATCAGGCGTCTACCTTCGTTGACACTTGAGACACTGCCATAAAAGTAGTCAAACACAAGAGAGGTATCCATTTTAGCTTCTCTACCCTCACTCAGATGGAGCTTTCCAGTAAGACACAATCATGCTTATCCTAAGCTACTAAAGGATCTGTTCCTGATTGCTGAACATATAGTTAGTTAATACCCTTTTTACATCCGTGCGTGCATTTGTTTTAATTACTACTTTGAGCATGACCCTTCGAAGAATTTAGCCGTTTCATTTGCCAAGCTATCGAGCATATACGCAGGGCAGGTTTCAAAAGCTCACAATAACCATTTTAAGGGGTCAAAGGGTTGCCTAAAAGGATGAAGATTGTTTAAACGCAACGGCCAGCTTTGATGTTGGCTCTCTTTTCACCAATATCCTCTAAGTAAAGTCTTCGATTTTATCCGGACCGAAGGTGAGAAACAATGATGTATTTTCCCATTCCAGATTGGAAAAACTATATGAACTGGAAAAGTTAACGTGAGCTTGTTAAATTGCGTGACTGACGACTTTTTTTCAGATTCGATGGAAAGCCACAAACACATTCGGTGTCACTGTTGGTTCCTCTTCTCCTATTGTCCTCGCTTCTCCCTATATCTGTATGATTTCGAACCTTTTTTAGCTTCCGTCAGTCAATATTGCAGGGCTACGTTTAATCATGTGGAAGAGAGTCGAGGGTGACGTGTTCACCAGATGACAAATAGATTCTGAAGAGAGACCAGAGGAATTTTATATGTGCTCGGCGCTCAGGAACCTTCCATAAAATTCACAACAGAAAGACTTCTACACGAACCTGTCTTGTTCACTGATGTTTACCTAAGAATATTGTCCGAATGTCTGAAATTAAAGTTTACCACATGGGGATATTATTATACGATTTTATATATGCATTATTTTTCTTTTCATAACAATGCAGTTAGGAAGTGTTCTATCTTTACGAACTTTCAGGATAAGCGACCCTAAACATTTGGATTCCGTAATGAGTTACATAAACAGTTTGGTAGTTAGCTTATCCACAGTGGCTCTTAAATGATGCATTACATAAACATCGGGAAATCTAGAGAGAGAGAGAGAGAGAGAGAGAGAGAGAGAGAGAGAGAGAGAGAGAGAGAGAGAGAGAGATAGAACTCAGAAAAGGGAAACATTATAAAACTACCTTTTCATAAGTTTCAGAAAAAACCACAGAATAAAATTTATGAATTTGCGTTCCATTGCAACACTACTATTAAGAATAAGGTATGTAAAATTGGGCCGTAGTTAAAGATGAAAACCAAAACACAGGAATACGGATTGAAAAGTGTGGAAATGGGAAGCTTTTTTTATACTGGAGGAACGGGTGGGAATCTGGTCAAAAGCCTCCACCATATAAAAGTTGTAAGAACTAATAACAGGAACAAAGTTTTAGCAATTCATTGTTGGAATGAAACCCACAGAATAAACTTTGTAAAAAAAACACCGGTGAGGAAGAAACATTAATGAAAAATCTAAACCTACTTGTTTAATGGAAATCGGCCTTTTGGGTGTTGTCAGAAGAGCTAATGTTGACACCTCTTCTGCGTATGGCCAATATAACACAACTAGCAATCCGAATCGCGGCCCAGGAAAAACATCCATGGTCATGTCTTGAGCGTCAACGAAAACGGCAGCCTGGTGGAAGGAGTTTCGGGAGCAATCTTCACTTGAATAATCTTGTGAAGAATGGGATAAAAACCCTTCTCGAGAGCCAAAGAAATCTGTACCTTCATAGCAACATACTTCAAAATTATGCATCGTCATGTTGCTGTTCTTGCATGCTAGTAACAATAACAATGATGGCTACTGATGGTGAAAAATGCTAAACCAAATGGGTCTGCATGCAAATCAAATGATCCCAAACTAACAATGGCAACTGAAGAAGGAAAGCAGTCTCGCAATGTCTGAGGAAACGAACACTGTCTGTTCTCAAGTGATCGTGATTGAAACGTGCTGGCCCAAATGTCCTAACGGAACGGTCACAGCATCAGATGTAACAGATTCTATAAGTGAGTAAGCAGGTTCCTAAATTAAAGCCAGAAACAACTGGAAGTGGGGATCTAACTAAACAACCTTAGGCTCCCACCTGTCTCCAAAAAAAAAAGAAAATTACAGTACAAAATGAAACTACGAAGGCCAACCAGAAGCCGTAAATTTCCGGCCAATGTAATTAGCATCGCTACCCATGTGTTCTGTAAGACTTACTCTTCTTTCACAAATGCTGGAATGCGATCGGCACTGTTATCAAATAATTCGACATAATTATTATTTCATTTCCCAAACAGCAGAAAGCTGACCTTTTCCATAAATGCGCACCAGTGACAATAAAAAATATATGAAAAAACCCTGTCTTCAGGTCCAGACCCTACGTACAAATCGGTCACCATACTTTAGTTAGGATCTGTTCAGCACGTTTTCGGGTTATGTGCCAACAGCCAAACAACAAGAGGTTTAATTATCCAAAAACAACGTAATTCGTGGGGCAGGTTTGAGACAGGATATTAAGAGTACATGCACTGCGTGCCTTGACCAGTGAAGCTGTTATTGTCTTGAATGCTTTGGCTTCTGCCGTTCCATTTTTAATGGTTTTTGGCTTTTTCACATTAAATTGTGTATCACTCCTAAGAACACCAGTAGTATTAAATATCGAATTTTATTCAATACTATGTGTATTCGTAAATTTCCGTTTATGACAGTCTATGAGAAATTGACTCAACGTTTAAGTGTCACGGATACTTAAAAGAAAATACATACTCGATATAAGAATATAGTAATTTTGACGCCAAGGTACACTAATAATAATAATAATAATAATAATAATAATAATAATAATAATAATAATAATAATAGTAACAAGACAAGTGAACCTGAAACCTATCGATGCTCGGATATTTCAACTAGTGCTATAAGCATAAAATTACTGAATCACTTGCAAAATAAAATTATTAAAACTTACGTGAAATGCGTTACTCTTATCAAATACCATTACTATCACTACTAATTTAAACTCTTCACAACAAACACAGACGAACTGGGAGATAACCTGTCTTGAGAGAGAGAGAGAGAGAGAGAGAGAGAGAGAGAGAGAATAATTGCTGTACAATAATGTGTGTTAGCAGCCATGTCTGAAAAAATCAGCTTCTCAAACTCTTTTACGCCTGGAGTAGCATTTTATGGAATTACACTTTAAATAATGATTAATTAAGAAAGCTACAAGATTAGGACCATAAAAAATAACGAGACAATACTAAAGCTGACTCTCATCCCAAACCTTTGATGACTAACCTCAAATACTATGAAATACATATACATATGAAATACATAAATGAAAGTGAAAGGTGAGATTTGTTATCTTTATCAAATCGATTAAAAAAAAAAGGCAAAAACGTTCAAATAATTTCTACTTTCTCAATGTTACCTAAGAGCCGAACTCAAAAAGTTATTTTAGCATAACAGTGTCAGTGATAAATAACACAAGTAGTCACTCGTGGAAAGAATGATGTTTCACTCCATATTTAAACAGCAGAGTTCACTGTTTATCAAAAGCGCAGCAACAGGAACAACAAAAACAATAATAGCAACGGCAAACACCTTGAATTTCATTCAGTACTTTACTTCGATCATGTCGACTTGAAAAATGACTGCATCATTATCTTGAAAATGCGACTTTTCTGCGAAAAATGTCCCTCCTCTGCCATCACAAACGACAAACACACACACACGCACAAAAACAGGCACATTTTCCAGAAAACGACGTAACTGTGTCTTACGGGAAGGTGTAATGACTCCTCAGCCTCTCTCGGCCAATCACAGCCACGTCACCCGGAGTGGATGCATTTGCCCAGGACGAATTCTTGGATGAGCTCCAGAATGACGGGAATCTTTTGGGGACACGATAATGTTGGATTAGGCAGGATGGGAAGAGATCGGAGGAGGCGGAAGATGGCAGACGCAGAAGCGAGCGATGATGGCACCAACAATGGAAGTGGGCTTCAGCAAAAATATGTATAGATACAGTTGTATTCCACCTAGGAAAATGAAATATATAGATGGTTAGATTATGCCTAACAATTTCGTCCTCCCATGGACCTCTTTTTGGAGCGTTTATTAAGGCTTTCCTTAATAAACGCTCGAAGAAGAGGTCCATTGGAGGACGAAACTGTCGGCCATATTCTAACCATTTACATATTTAATTTTCCTATGTGGTAATACAACTGAATAATATATCTTCGTGTCTCAGACAATTACCAGTAGTATGTATACATACGTACACGATGTAAGGCAAAACATGCATACGTGGGTAAACACGCAATGCTTCTGATGGGGACAAGGTCTGGGGAATAATTTAAGAAAATGATGGTACGATTGCACTGTTCTTCGCAGCTTCAAACAGAGAGGAATTGAAGAATATGAACACCGATTACGGAATATGAGGTCTCATAACTGCTTACACAATGTTCCAGCATTCAAATATTTAGACCCAGATTCGACGAAAGAAAATTATCATTTCATTCCGAACACACAATTAAGGACCATTTTTCAAGTAGCTAAGCAAGGCATTGTGTTTATTCGTACAACTCTTGTTCTTTACCCTAGAAATTTGATCATTAAGAGAGATTCCACAAAACTGAAAGCAAGCTAAAGTTTTTTATTTTTCCTTTTATTTATATATATATTTCTTTGCGTAAAGCCTTTAGATACCTTTAAGGGCCACTCGCGTAAATTACGAACCTGTAAAAAAAACTACACTTCCTCCTAACTTAAGTGTTTTGGCTCAGATAATTCGATCCTCTGAATAACAAGAGCGGCAACTGGTTGGAAAACTTATTTGCCATATAACCCGACTCTAAATCTCGAGCTTCACATTAATCATTTGAGATAAGAATTCATGACCCTTCATGACTATTAAGGGGGATTAAATCGAGGTCATTTTTCACTGCATTGTTACTATATTGCAGTGAACAACTCTGATACCATTTTCTTTACCAATATATTAAGATTTTTGGATTACTCTGCGGATTCCATTCCAATAAATGACCATCACTGTTCTACTACTTCTAAGTGACACGCCTCCTCTGACCTGCTGGCAATTTTAATATTCTTCGTCACATTTTATTTTCCTTTCCTATCATAATGATCTAAATTTCAACTATCGTGAGTTCTGCTACTGGATCGTTCATTCTTTCTATATATCCCTGCGTTTCCATTCGACGTAAAATCGATAATAACAGACGATTCTTAAATAGCTAAGTAAGTTAAAAGCATACCTTAGTTTAACCAGACCACTGAGCTGATTAACAGCTCTCTTAGGGCTGGCCCGAAGGATTAGACTTATTTTACGTGGCTAAGAACCAACTGGTTACCTAGCAACGGGACCTATAGCTTATTGTGGAACCCGAACCATATTATACCGAGAAATGAATTTTGGCACCAGAAATAAATTCCTCTAATTCTCCATTGGCCGCCCGGGAGACTCGAACCAGGCCTCAGACGCTAGCCGAGAACTCACCGACTCGTCCAACGAGGAGCTTAAATAGCTAAGTAAAGCATGTGGATGCGACTTCCATCTCCGAAGGCAACCATTCTGGATTTCTCATGGGTTTCTTTCCTCGCTATTTGTCGTTTTCTTTCCTCTCGGCAGTTTTGTGCTTCCAATTAAGTTTCTTCACCTGATTCAGTTAAAATTTCGCACGAATTTTGATCGTACTTCAAACATTTTTCGACCTTGAACATTTCCTGCATTTCTCTGACTTGCCTCTTCATGTTCCCTCAGTTCCAAATTTCGCCTATATTTTCGGTTTCTCTCCTTCTCTAAATTTTCACGTTCAGTTTCTCATCTCTTCTCTTTAACTGAAATCTCTTCACACTCTCCTTCCACCTCTCACACATTTCTCTTATTACTTCCTGTCCCGTTCTTCCTTAAATTTGCCCTTGTTAGGGTCTCAGATATTTTCTGGTCTACGAAATTCCTTGTTCGCTTCGCAATCTATCGCATTCTAATTTCTACCATCGTTCATTTTGTGTTGCTCAAGCAGTCAATTCCGTATCCTACGACCATCGTGGGATTTCTCTCAGCTGGGCTTCGCTTCCTGTCTAATGTGTTTCCCATTTGAGGTTTTAGCCACATTTTTCCATCTGTTCTTTGTCTTCTGCTCTCATTCACTGCAACATACTCCCTCCCCTTTCTTATTTCTATTTTCTCAGTGTGAGACTTCGTCGCAAACATTTTTATTATCTTCATAAATCAAGCCTCCAAAGACCAGGCAATATACAGTAGGCTAGGCTCAAATAGCGAAAACTTATTATTTGAGCCAACTTTAACATTGCGACTATTAAAAAATGATACCATTTCGCAGGTCAAATATCCTTATTCACAAATTTGATGCCTGTTCTACGTGTCTTCAGTAACACTGGTTGTGACTCAGCTGCCTGACATGTGAACTACAAATTGCAGGAGATGTGGAAAATGAATTTCATTAAACTTAAAACAGCCAAAAGCCAAGTTTACAAATTACAAAAAGTGAGCAACTGAAGACCTGTAGTCAACTTGCATCCATCGACTAAGGTAAAATAAAACCAAACGGTGTAAGAAACCCTTGAACGAATCTGTAGACATAGGATTTTGTCACAAGTCCAAATAGCGGTATGAGTCAGGCCTAATGACTGGTTGAACAAATAAAGAGCCGTTGACACCCGACAACACTCGAAAACTAACATTTACTGAGGAAATCACGCGCACGATCACCTTAATATCTAATGATGAATCTTTGGACGACTTTCAAAACCTGTTACTTATACATACATACATACGTACGTATATACATACGCGCACACACACATACATATAAATGTTAGATATAATCAACACACAATCACGTGTGGAACAGAAATAAATTCATGACTCGCATCAGGATCGAACCCATATATATGTTTGTATGCAGCTAGCACGTTAAAAACAAAACTCATTGTATTAAAATCACTGCACCATGCATACACACGCGTTAACGCTTGCACACACACACACACACATATTATATTATATATACACATATATATATATATATATATGTATGTATATGTAGGTATGAATGTAAAAAGAGAAAGAGAGTATTCACAGACGATCCTAAAAATCAAGATTTTTTCAGACCTCTTTGAAGAGATCGAACGAGAAGCGATATTGAAAACCACCTTATTTCTCAGCAGGGGAAAAATGAGTAACCTGAGCCAAGGAGATATTAGTGAATAGAGCCAACCACTCAAATAAAATTCTTTTCCTGGAAACAGGAATGACAGCTAAATCACGGGGTTGGCTGGAATTGGAGAAAAATATTCCTGAGCCAGCTGAAAGATTGGTCTCTTTTCATTTCCTTTGTGTATAGATACGGCGGTGGCATTCATGCCTTATACTGTCTTTGATTTTGTCTCTCCTATGTTCTTATTTCTGTTTCGTTCATATCTTTTCTCCATTAGTATTTCACCTTCACGACATCAATCTATTACCTATCTACTGATTTTGACAAACACGTCTTCACAAGTCACCTACTTTCTCTGGGATGCCAATTTCCCGAACTTCTATGACTCACTTCCCAATCTCATTCCCATTTGTTGACTTTTCCACATTTAATCCTTAGTCACTTTTTTCCGGATACAAATGAACAGCTCATTGTCTTAGAGACACTGTGCCCTGGCGGATGCGGGATGGACGTCCTCAAGACTATCATTAACCGTTAAATGGGCTATCATCTCTCACGTTGTGTCCAGCAAGTGTGGAAACAATAGCTGAAGGTGAGACATGTGCCAGGGCGACCATATAAATTCAGCGTTGCCACTCCGACTTTGAAATTAAATACTGCCCAAACCTGAGGTCGTGGTCCGCCTCAACGGATTTCACCCTTCCAATGAAATGAGTCGGCAGACGACCAGCATGCAACATTTAAGCCTTTGCTGAATTTCATTTTTGCCCATCACAAAGCTGCAACATCATCATCATCGAAAGAAGAACACTGCTTATGGAATTGAATAAATACGAATCTCACCACTAACATTAGAAGTTGTGCCTAATGAACAACCCATAACTAATATTCTAAGCACTTCTGCAACAACACTCCAAATCTGGCCCCCTTGGCTTTTTCTGTATAAACTGCAAACATTAAAAGTTTTATTTTTAGAAACCATACCATTCTTACCCCCCTTTTTTTTTAATTACAGTAAATTTTCTACTTGCCTTGTAAAAGATAAATATAACTTACACATGTTATTATGCTAATGATGATTCTCCTGCAGTAATCTTGTTAAAATATGAAAGTTATATGCCCCAGTCTTGAGAATCAACAGGAAACACTTGCAGTTAAGAGTGCGATGTAGTAAATTTGGAGCCAGTTTCGCATTTGTTTGTTCCTTTTGGTGATTTGAAATGCTGAGACTGTTTGGTAGGCTGTTTTCTGGAAAAAAGTAAACACAATAAAGTTCCAACTTCTTTGTCAAAGCCGGATTTTTACAAGACTTTGACATCCGGTTCCACGGTCGTGGGTACTTCAACAAGGACGCCATTACAAAGTATACAGGAATTTTCTTACAAAATGCGTTTCGTTTTTATGATCTCATATGCACAGATTTGTGCATAAAAATGGCTTTTTATGCACAAATGACAATAATATCGAAGAAATATGGTGTACCAACAATGTAAGACGATATTGGCGCGGTCTATGTGAAAGCAGCCGACGCACTGATTTTCAAAATGGTTACTCTGGGCTTGAAGGGGTTGTGAATTAATGAGGTTTCGTAAACTGTGTTAATCCTTCATGAAAATGTGGCATTTTCTGAGAGGACACGGCATATCGTCGTAGGAACCGCTTTTATATATATTTATATATATATATATATATATATATATATATATATATATATATATATATATATATATATATATATATATATATATATATATATATATCTGTTTTTATAAAAACTTTAGTCACAAAAATTCTGGAGCTTGTGCTTGATTAAGTAAAGAGAGGAGAGAAAGATGCCCTTCAATAAATGAGAAAGTTCCCCAGGTTTCCAACTTTTGCTGCGACCCACAACAGTTGCTTAATGTCAGGTATCACGTTGGCCTCTTGGGTCAACAGATAGCCAGTTGGATGCATGCAAAGACATGTCTCTAAATAGCTACTCTCAATGAAGTTCCAACTTTAATCACACACAAATGACACTATATATATATATTATATATATATATATATATATGAAAAAAGGTATATAGTATATATATATATATATATTTTATATATATATATATATATGTTCCTTATATATATATATATATATATAATTAAGTTATATATATATATATATCACTAGACAAAATAATAACGAATCAAATTCTCGAGCTTGTGAACTTGGGTAAATGTGGCCCTCCGTAGGGTAAACGCTTCAATAAATGAGAAAGTTTACCGACGTTTATGGCATGGAAATTATTCCGACCAGGTAAACCATTTACGAATCCGGCCAGGCGAGCCATTTAATCTAAGCAAAGGTTCCAGTGTTTAATGTATCTTCATAAAGGTCTAGAGTACTACTTATCCAGATTACAATCTCATATTGCAGAGAACGAAAAAAAATGGGTTATTGAGAATCTCATTCCAGAGATGGGTCGGAAGTTCTTTTGTACTTTCTCTGTTCACCTTCTGAAATTTCTCTATCGTCCTCAGTTCTTCATTTTCTTTTATCAGTTCTCATCTGCTTCTCTGACTTAAACAACACCATCAGCATTACTTCTGTATGTTAGCCAGAAGTATATGTAATTATTTTCCTACACATAAAACTATCATTCACAATTTACAGAGCATGATATTAACAAATACAAAATTTGTTCGAAACTCTAACAACCTGAGAGAGAGAGAGAGAGAGAGAGAGAGAGAGAGAGAGAGAGAAGCCATTCAGCTGCAGGTGCAGGGGTATTTTATATGAAGAAAAAAACCATCACAAAGTGAGAGACTTCGCAACCAACCGCACCGGATGGAACGTAATGAAAGTATCACAACACTGCTGGTCCCTCCAAGTTGATCATTAGGCACACATTTCTGAGCAACATTTCATGTAGAAGGCAATTACTATGTAAAGATAAAAATAGCCATACCCATATATTTCATGCACACACACATCCAATTATGTACAATGATTAACAATATGATAATTCCTTTTACGTGTAAATCCTATCGTAGAGCCGTCTTTGCTCTATTACTGATGTATGAATGTTATTTCGGGGCCCAGGTCCAGGTTTTGGGGCTGAAGCGCCACTCACAGACGCTATGAAAAATCCAAAAAGTATAATGAGTAAGATAAGGGTGTGAAAGTAATAGCGGATAACTCTAACACTGAAAAGTGCTCATCAGTCATCATTTATATTATGTTCTTTCAATTCCTCTACTTTCCCTGCTTGGGGTATCAGATGAGCATGCGGCTTTCAAGTTGGGAAGGTGTGTTATGCACAATGGCATACAAGAAGAGAACAGGATTCTTGCCAATTGTGTAGGCTGCATAGACAAATTTTATGACCGGCTTCAGAAACGAGAGGATAAAGTCATTAAAACTTTTCCCTTAAATCCGACTGAAGGGTATATAGGAATAATATAGAAATTAGCACAGAAGCCCCAAAATGCAAAAGTACGGTACAAGACTGAAATTCCTGACCCAAACGTACTGCACTATTTAAAGTTCGGTAAACGTAAAAAGGATTCTTCGGCATCACCCTTGCATCTTCAAAACATTCAAGACACGGCATCAGTCGCCCAGATATCACGAAAGATGAGGCTATTCACTAAACCCAGCATCATAAAAACCCACGAATTTTCGGGAGGTCCAAACACCGATACAAATGCACGCATCAGGGAGACTCAAATAGGTATAGAAACAAGTAAAAACTGTGCAATCAAGTTTTATGCACAGCGTACAATGCTGTATGAAACTCTCAGCCACGGCCAATGAAGCTCTCAGCAGCGGCCCATAAAACTTTCAGCCACGGGCCGGTGGTGGCATGTATCGTTGGCACCTATAGCGCTGCCAGACGCACGATCATGGCTAACTTCAACTTTAAATAAAATAAAAAATACTGAGGCTAGAGGGCTGCAATTTGATAGGTTTCATGATTGGAGGGTGGATGAACAACATACCAATTTGCATCCCTCTAGCCTCAGTAGTTTTTAAGATCTGAGGGCGGACGGACAGACAAAAAGCCACCTCAACAGTTTTCTTTTACACAAAACTAAAAAGATGAGGCTATTCACTGAACCCGTCATAAAAAAACCACGGATTTTCGGGAGGTCCAAATGCACGCATGAGGGAGAATCAAATAGGTATAAAAAAAAAAAAAAGAGGAGTTGGTGTCAGGTGTTAAAAGGCTGTGCAGCCTCACAAAAAATATATGGCTTGCGCTTCTTGGAGTCTAAATATTTCCTGCAATTTTACCGTCAACGATCACATTTTTTTTTTATAATCAGGTAAAGTATATTCTGCTTTAGAATGCAGACACAATCATCACCAAGATATTAACAGGTGTATTACCTTTTAGAATCGTCTGCACATAAATAAATCATTTAGTATTAGAAATCCTTCGACGCCATTGCCGATTAAATAAGGAAAGAACGTGACTAATTAAAAAACAGTTTATTAATAATGAGAACTTTTATATGTTGCACTGCAGACCAGTCAAAAGGATTCCATGAATTTTTAAAAACATACGGGAATCTTTTAGAGAGAGAGAGAGAGAGAGAGAGAGAGAGAGAGAGAGAGAGAGAGAGAGAGAGAGAGAGAGAGAGAGAGAGAGATTGATTTTGAAACTAAATACCTAGGACTTTTTCGTCCTGCAGTAAAAATTGGCGAAAACAACAAACAAAACAAAAAAAACAAAAAGAATGCAACTTAATGCTTCTAATTTAGCTTTTTGAATCAGGTGACAACTTTGATTTCGACATACATACACATACATATAAACATATATATATATATATATATATATATATATATATATATATATATATATATATATATATATATATAAATATATATATAAATATGTATATATATATATATATATATATATATATATATATATATATATATATATATATATATATATATATATAAACATATATAAATGTATATATATATATTATATATATATATATATATATATATATATATATATATATATATATATATATATACATAATATATATATATATATATTATATTTACATTATATATGCACACTAGACACATACAGTAAATAAATTTGTACCTCTTTGTATTGTACGTGCACACTAAATTCCCAACAAACTTCTGTAACACTAATAAAAGCTTAACTTTGTAGTATGTGAATTCGAAATATTGCTTAAAAAAAGCAGGGTCTCAGGAACAAAGACTAAGATAAGCATAAAAACGTGAGCATACTTTATGTTATAGATGTAGCAGATTCGTGTGTTGTAAAAAAAAAAAAAAAAATGGCTCGCATTTTCCCAAGTGTCACTCATTTCAGGGAGGACGACGGGGTTATATCTCACCATCGAATCTTCCGATACAAAAGCAAAAAAGAAAAAAACCCCGATGCTTTACGAAGATTTATGATCCAATAGAACTGGTAGTAATGGAGATTGATGTCAGAAGTCTTGATTGAAAAAAAAAATAGATTGGTGGTCTTGTCACACAGAGGGAAGACATATGATGACACAGGAAATGGACGGCCAAGATGAAGACATTAAAGAAAAAAAGAGAATTTACAGCAAAATTGAAGTAGAATACGTTGTCCAGGGATAACTTTACAAAATGCTTAGTTGATTTACTGAAAACTTGTACAAAAAATCTACTCGAACAATAATCACCGACTGTGAGCCATAGCCTTTTGGCCACTGGTCTCTCTGGTCATACAAATAAAAATATTAAATTCAAGCTCTCCCTCCAAACTGCAATGAGTGTTATTCTCTCTCTCTCTCTCTCTCTCTCTCTCTCTCTCTCTCTCTCTCTCTCTCTCTCTCTCTCTCTCTCTCTCTCCAGACTGAAAACTGAATCAGCTGCACTGATATAGATCCTG
Organism: Macrobrachium rosenbergii; assembly: GCF_040412425.1. NCBI lineage: Eukaryota > Metazoa > Arthropoda > Malacostraca > Decapoda > Palaemonidae > Macrobrachium > Macrobrachium rosenbergii. Next base: position 32,295,420 of record NC_089792.1, on the reverse strand, counting down.
TACGAACACTTGCACCATCTTCGTCCTCTGTAAAGATAGAAAGAGACGATGAAAAAAAAATGAATGAACCAAATTGTTGCAGACAAATTGGATGAAGGGCGAGAAGCAGACCGGGGGAACTGGATCTGTGAGCTGGGCAGATCTTTGTCGTGATGTGGTTGCTTCAATTTAGCTGATGGTGAAAATTAGGCCGATGAATAATAACACTCGCATATCCAGTTTCACCAAATAAAAATTCATTCAGCATTGATACAAGAGCAAATGAAAATATGTTTTTTGATTGGAAGCTTCGACTTTTCAATTGCACTGTTTGCCTGAGAGCATATTAAAAATATATCGTAGTGAAAAACCAAAGAAAAATTAGCTCTCTCATGTCTAAATGAATTTCCTCACATTTTGCAATGATAGAAATGTCGTACACCGGTGCTATTTACACGATTGGAAATAAAAATTTAATTTCCTTTTAGTACAATAGCTTCACTGCCAATGCTCGCTAACTGGAAACTAAGATATAACTGTTAAGGGCATTTACCTCTCCACTCACCCCTTCCCAGTTCCAGTTACAAGTTATTGAGGCTTCAACTGTGAATAAAGCTGTGGACGAAGTCTCTTTCCCTTAGGCGGACTCCTTTAAAATACAGTGTTAATCTCTTACAAGACTGGAAAGCATTTGGGCCTTAGTTGGCGCTAACTAATTCAGATTGTGTGTTATAGAACAGTTAAACTCTACTCGCTGACGGGGGTGAAACAGAACAAAACGCTATCAAATTAATTACAGCCCAAAGTTTCACAACGATGATACGTTATTTTTATCTAATGGAATAACGAGGTTAGAATTTTTTTCAGTCAGTTATGAAGAAAAAATCGAGCTTAACGCCAGCTCTCTCTCTCTCTCTCTCTCTCTCCACACACACACACACACACACAGACACACACATACATACATACACACATACATACATACATACATATATATATATATATATATATATATATATATATATATATATATATATATATATATATATATATATATTTTCATATAGTGTATATATATATATATATATATATATATATATATATATATATATATATATATATATATATATATATATATATATATATATATATATATATATATCTTATACTCAGAAACACACAGACACCAGTACAAACGGATTCATAAATCACTGAACTCTGTCAATTAATCGTTCTTAACTGTGAGTATATACACGCATCCATAAAACAGTGCAACTCCGGTCTAAAAAACGTTTTTAGTTATCTTTTTGTTTTAAACGTCTATCTAGGCTGCTCTATACTTATAAAAATACTTTGAGCATTATATCTGGCAATCTCTCTAGCTCCTCAAGAGGTGCTATTCCTCAAAATAATTTTTACACAAAGAGTCAATGGAATCTGAAGAATCCAGTAGCCTCCACCCACCTGGTAATGAGCGATTCCCTTTCACGATATTCCCTACTAAAATTCCTCCAGGTGCCTGCACAAGACTTCACATAATCTGGTCTTACGAATAAGACGTATCTGTGAGCACATTTTAATGAAACTGAACGATAGTTTATTTGTGTGTCAAAAAGGCTTACAAATCTCCCTTAGCATTAGTTTTTTCGTTATCGGCCAATAAAGACTTTAATTTTCTTTACTATGTGCTAACAGACTCCAATATACAGTAGTCAACGCTATTACAAAATGCAGGGGCTACGTTTATACTAAAAATTAAATTTACTCCTGACATCAGCTATTCTGATAACACATTCAGCAGGTATTCGTAGGCATTCCATAGAAATCTGTATAAGTTTTTTGCTTTAATGAGCCACTTGAAACTAACATTCTCCCTCTAACAAGAATATAGTTCTCACAAAATACGAATCTCACACTGCTACTCGCGAATGTCTTTCAACAACAATTTTCTTTTTCTGTGACTCTTAACTTCCTGCGTATATAAAGGTATAGCTTCCAAACATTCACCGATTGTTGGAAAGGTCTTCTGTCAGTTCAGTAAATAGGGATTTTTATCATTAGGAGATTTAGAGACCACCGCAAGGTTAAGAATCATATTATAAATCCTTTTAAAGAACTTCAGACAACGCCAATTAAAGACCCACATGAACAAGTAAAAAATACAAGAAATTTACATTTTTCCCTCAAAGTGCTTTCTGTTATTATTTTCCATATGGATGATTCCATTCAGCTGATTTCAAAGACAATATCTACAGGTAAATAATTGAAGTCAACTATTTTTATCTTACACAAAACCACACAAGGACACTCTCTCTCTCTCTCTCTCTTTTATTCCATCTACTTCCTATCTCTGCCCTTTTCTACTGTGGGACAAAGAAACTTTACAACAGGGTTTTAATCACAATAGACAAGAAAAGTTGAATCAATAGCTCATTACAGCATCAAGGGTACACGGCTGTTGATAACCGGATTCAGGAGAGAGAGAGAGAGAGAGAGAGAGAGAGAGAGAGAGAGAGAGAGAGAGAGAGAGAGAGAGAGAGAGAATTTCTATTAACATAATTTGCTAAATCACTGTGGAAAAACGGTTGATAAAATTATATGTTACAGTTATCATTGCCATTTTATTTTTATAACGAAAAGACCTAACAAATCATGCACGTATTCTTTATAGATATATCAGCCAAAGATATAAACATTTATAACCTTCCAGGTCTCGGTAAGAATCCTGGGATGAGGGTGGTAATCCATGCCCTTTTATTCTACGGTTACGACCCACAAAAGTCGTCTAACTACCTTGCATAAAACTTTACGGCTTACGTCGATAAAAACGGTACTGAACTGAAATCATTGAAAGAATCCATTATCGTCTGGGAAGCGAACCTAGTACCTTGTGCTTAACCACTGCACCACATGGGCCCTTAAATATATATATATATAATATATATATATATATATATATATATATATATATATATATATATATATATATATATATGTGTGTGTGTGTGTGTGTGTGTAGTGTGTGTATAGAAAACTCAACACTGGAAATTACATTATTCTTTTTAAATATTATTCCGGTTATTGGACATTCGTTATCGTTTCCTCTTATCTGTGAAGAAACCCAAGACTGGAAATTACATTATTCGCATATTTTAAATATTATTCCGGTTATTATACATATCGTTATCGTTTATCTTATATATGAATATATATGTGTGTGTGTGTGTGTGTGTGTGTGTGTGCGTATATATATATATATATATATATATATATATATATATATATATATATATATATATATATATATATATATATATATATATATATATATATATATATATAGAGAGAGAGAGAGAGATAGAGAGATATAGATATGGGGGCATGGGTGGGTGGGCAATATACTTTATGGTGGAGAGAGATAAAGTTTTATTTTGCTGTGTTGAAGCATGAAGTAGCGAGTGCTGTGAGAAATTTCGGCCCAAAGAATTAACATTTTTCTAAAGGACAAATCTTTTTTGTATTTTGGAAGTGAACGGTAAATGGGTACACATATTCCCTTTTATGCGCCACAAAAGAGTTGATATCTAAAAATGATCATCTCTCAGATTTTATAACTTAAACTTAACTTATCCAAGACTCGTAGAAAATGAATCCTTGTATGTATAAATTTATAAATGCTTCGGTCAGCAGACTTAACAGAAATATCTTAAACAGGTACAAAACTGGGTAATGTGGTTAAGTCTACGGAACAGGCACAAACGATTTAATTTATTTCCGAGGTAGACTTTCAAGTTCCTAAATTCCCATGCACAACTGGAAAAACAATCTCGTTTTAAGCCTTGAAACGAGAAAATCATAGCCCCCACAAAAACAGAGAATATTGCAAATTTCGTGGTCAAATAAGGTAAAAGTGGACTCGATGAAAGCTTAAGATGGGGTATAAAATTTAAGAAATAAAATAAAATAGAAGATCAAGTCAAATTTCATTAAGCGTTAATTCAAGTTTTTGTGCCTAGTTGGTTACACTCTGAAAATAATGAAAGCAGAATAGGGGAAGGGAAGACAAATCAAGACTAGAAAAGCAATCTTCAATAATAATCACACTAACTGAACAAGGGCCAACGAATGTAACAATCCCAAATGAGTAAAGCAAAACTAAACATTAGGAACGTACTTCTCGGTCCTCCCCCCCAAAAAAAAAGTGAGCAAAAGTCCTCTGCCTTTAGAAAAACGCTGACAGTATTGACCTGGCATAAACGTAGAGAGGAAATTCATCACGGAGGAAAGACACCGACGATCCTAACACTATTTGCCATCAACTAGTGGACATGTTTGAAACGGAGAGCTGGCAGCTCGAGGAAGACGACGTTACATCGATGGATCGAGGTTGGGCGGCTACTTTGATATCCTTTGGACTCTTCATGCTTTATCAGTTTTCTCCTTTGCATTTCCCTTCATATGCATCCCAAATTAAAGCGGTCAATAAATTAGGTAGATAACCGTTCTTTCAATAAACAACGCACTTAAAAAATATATAGAATAACGCTACCGACTGCAACAGTTTAAAAAAAAATCAAATTCTGCAGTTCAACAGAGGAAAACTATCAAAAAGGAAAATAATATCAGAACATGACCTACTTACGCTCTTCTAACTATAAAGATAATAAAAATCCGTTTCTTTCTTTTTTTTCTGGTTCCAAGGCTACATTTTTACATTTATAAAAATACTACTGTAATCACGTCATAAAAGACTTGAATTAGAGACAGGGAAGGAATAATCTAAAGTTAAATGCTCTCAAAATGGAATTAAGACACGAGGATTAAGACTTTGAAAAACATTCCATATAGTAACACTTGATATATTGTATGTATATACATACATACACACACACACACACACACACACACACACACACACACACACACATATATATATATATATATATATATATATATATATATATATATATATATATATATATATATATATATATATATATATATATATATATATATATATTATATAAATATATATATATCGTCTCTCCGTTCTATTAACACAGGGATCAATTTCCCTTAAAGATAGGACAGCGAGATTAGGAGTATAGCCGGGATCCCGGACCCACTAACAAAGTGGTAGTGAGCGCAGTTTTGAGAAGAAGGGTCAACGCAGGTAAGCTTAGACATATGGAGGATGGACATGATGGTAATCACTTTATCCCCTTGTCCCCAAGACCCACAGTATACCCGTGCCCTCTCCTTTTTCTGGTATCTTGATTGTTTTTTCAGGACCGTCGGCATACCACCCCCAAGAAAGTAGACGCTTCCGTAGCTGGAAGGTATATGGACAGAAAAACAGCCGCCATGAAGGAGCCAATGGCTGTCAGTCCCGCTCGAGTCACTCTTAAGAGCAGACCTGTGATCTGCTAGGTCCGAATCTCGGGCCGTATCTCTTTGTCTTGGCACACTGCCATACTGTAATTAGGGTCAGAAGAAGTAAGTATACCTTAGTTTAACCAGACCACTGAGCTGATTAACAACTCTCCTAGGGCTGGCCCGAAGGATTAGACTTATTTTACATGGCTACGGGTCAGAAGAAACCCGGTCTTCAAGCCGCCCCCGCAGTGTTAATCTGAAGACCCACTGGAGCAACTAGCTGATTTGCAATCATGCACATGCAAATTTGGGAGTGCCCGGTAAGTCTGAAATTAGCAATCAAGTGCCATTTTCTGTCCCACTCACTGTCTCTCATTTCCTTTTCAAGATTTCATCTCCCAAAATAAAACCCCTTGTTATACTAGCATGTGTGTTTCCCCATATGAATTAAGTTTATTAATGAAATAATCCCTTGCTCATTGACATAGGGTAACTCAGCCCTCCATTGTGATAGATTATTGCAAGTGAGAGAATCTTTTATGTACGAGTTCTTATCTGGGAAATCTATTTCCAGAGACGAGTCATCTGTTCAGCCTCGCATTCCTGCCAACCATCTTGCTATTGCAGCAGGCTATGCAACGTGCAACCTTCCAGAAATTAGTAATTGCAAAGGAGTCCCTAAGGGGGACCCAGATTCCATTGTGCTATAGATTGTAGCAGTAATGTATTTATTGTAAGCAGAATCAGTATTTTGAGGTGCTGTTAAGTCTACCGGTAACTTTCTTTATTGAGAGCTAAATCAGTATTCTTTCAATGGAACTGCTTATGTTGTGTGCAATAAAGTGGTAATCTTGTACTGATCAAAGTTTTCAATTGGCTACCTACCATTATCCTTATATGTAATTTTGTATATTTCATGTATTATTTGGTATTTAAGATCGTCCACGGTGCGTGCAATCCAAGACTTACCCTATTAATTATCTATTTAACGTAATTAACCGCAAATATATATGTATGTATGTATATATATATATACATATATATACATACTGTATATATAAAAATATATATACAAATATATAGTATATATATATATATATACATATATATATATAGTATATATATACATATATATATAAAATATATATATATACAATATATAAATATATATACAATTTATATATATATATACACACACGCACACACAAACAGATTCTTGTAACTGGTTTCTTTCCGCCAATCTGCAATAAGGTGGTTTATATTTTAACAGAATACTAATCACGTCTGTTGCTGTTTTTTTATTTTCCTTTTGCCTCATTTTCTGCTGTTTTTTTTTTCTTCCCTTCTCCCGCTCCCTATTCCTCCTCCTCCAACCCAGGTGCAAACCACAACAGTCGACTGACAGCCAGGTATATAATGAACTGCTTAGGTCAATAGTGCCCTAATAATATATTAGGGAACATACTCATCGTTCATTCGTCTGAATTCCCGGAAGGGTATTCGTTCCCTGATTGAATAGGTCTCGGAAGGGTAGTGGGTCATTTGTGAGCTTGACACGATACTTCTTGGGCAACGAGAAAGCGAGGCCGAGCTCCCAAAGGTTCCACAAGACGAAGCATTTATGAAATAGGGAAAGGGCTGTTAAGATAAGAAAAGAAAGACAGTGTTTGCGCGATTCAGCGATTTGCTCACAAGAAAACCGTAAGGTATTGTGCTGAAAACATTTTGGTCTTATTGAAACGCCATTAAGCCTCACGTGAAAGCTAATGTTTACTATACGACGTTTTGAAAATTTAATACCCAAAACTTTTATTTCCTTGCCTATAAACTAACTTTCATGGGCCGCAATGGATGCTCAAACTTCTAAATTATTACGCTACTAACAATTACTTTTCTGATAAAAATATCGCTATTTCCTTGATATCGTCGCCATTCTGAACACCCGCCTGAAACATGTCACGAACAGATGGCCGCAAATAACTACACATTTTTGTTCTGAGATTTTCAAGTCCTGTGCGACAATGCTGTTTTGCTTCCCCGTCAGATCTGCCGCGAAAATTCAAGAAACTAAAGCGATATCCAGAGGAGTATTGATCTCACTCTCTCTCACAGAGGACAGAATGACAGATATATAAGGTAAGCCGATTAAAACTTAGGTATAGGATTTTAATAAACATGTGGAATTCCTGTGCGATTGATTACTTGTATAGATAACTGGATACACAAGCGCACACACACATATGTATATACAAATATATATATATGTGTGTGTGATATTATACATATATATATATATATATATATATATATATATATATATATATATATATATATATATATATATAATGTATTGTACATGTATATATTAATCTTCTATCATAGGAACTGAAGTAATAGATAAATACGAAACGAGTGAAATCAACAAACAGCTGGATCTTTCGCCTATACTCTTAAAAATGCCTTTGACTAATGGCGAAAAATCTTGTACTCCGTTTTTTCAATTTCCTCTTGGCCATATACTTAACTGAGATATATATATATATATATATATATATATATATATATATATATATATATATATATATATATACACAAACACATATTTATATGTATATATAATATATATATGCATGTGTGTATAAAATTACCAATATAGGATCCTTAAATTACCAAATAAATAACATGAAAGACTTCCTCTCCTCACTGCATCAGCAATTAACATATCGACGGGCAAGATGAGTATACATCTTTAAGATGATCCTAGCCCTCGAGAAGAGTAAGTTGGTACCAAATTCTGAGCATCTTTCAAGGTAATAAAAAAAAAATAAATAAACTTTCCTTGAACTATTGCATATTTAAATATACAATGAAATATAAAGGTAAAAATATATAGAACAGTCAAAGAAGAATACCAGCTTCACGATTAAAGAATTCAAGAAACTGCCGTGAAGATCTGGAAAAAGAACAAAATGGTCGGAAAGAGAAATATGCGTTCTCTCGTCTTTCCTTCCTTTTCAAGTGGTAAGGACAATGGGGGACAACAGCGCTTGTTGACAGTCTTATAAGAAAAGCGTTTCATGAGAGAGAGAGAGAGAGAGAGAGAGAGAGAGAGAGAGAGAGAATTATAATCAATAGATAAGAAAAATAACCCTAAAACTGAAAACTCTCGACTTCTTCTGAGAGCAGAGACTTTCAAGACGCTGGCGATCATAGACTTCCAATCTTTTCCGTTACATGTTATCCGTGTCTTCCTCTCGCCCTCATTCCTTCGATTTTTCCTGCCAGACATGAACTCTCCAAAACATCCTCCTCTCTTAGCACATGCCCGCAGAAATTGAAGTTGTCTTGTTCAAATTGTTTCCAGTATTCCCTTTTGCATTCATTCTTTCAATATTTTTTTTTACTATCTTTGTTCATGGTACACGCAAAACTCTGCACCCAAATTTCTGCTGTTTCCAGTCCATTGTCCATCAAATTCCTATTTTCAAATGAACTTTCCATTTCACTAAATGCTCTCTTTGCCTGCCAATCCTACAATCAACAGCCCTACGTAACGCACATCTGATGTTGTCCAGGTATCCAGGTGGTCAAAATGGTCAATCTGATTCATTCTTTTGCCTCTGTATTTAAATAAAAACTAACATGTTCCTAGTCTTTTGTTATTAACCTAAATTCTGTCTTTGCCATAATGATATTCATCCCTTTTTCTTCAGTGGTACTATTCACCTCCTGTAAACATAAAACGCACATTGCAAATTAATCTTACAAGTATATTTACATTAACAAGCACCGACCTGATATTGCAATCAGTAAGGTAATCCCGAAGTATCTATTTGGATTTATAACAAAAAAAAAAAAAAAAAAAAAAACCACTGCGCCAATTCCTAACTAGACAGCAGATCACGTAATGTGAAATGCACTACCAGATGATTAATGGGTCCCATGTGCAGTATTCTGCCAATATCATCTGCCAGATCACCGGCGGTATGAAACTCCTCTGGAATGTACGATGAAAATGAAGATGAATGCGTGCGACTGCAGGATAATGATACGACAGAGAGAGAGAGAGAGAGAGAGAGAGAGAGAGAGAGAGAGAGAGAGAGAGAGAGAGAGAGATTCATCTCCCCTATTCACAAGACTTACAGATTTACTCCAAAATAAATGAAATAAATGTGACAAAAATTCAATATACAGCTACACTTAAATAATGTCAATAAATCCAGAATATTTCCTATCTGAACATGACAGACATTTCTCTTTATCGTTCCGGCTCAAAATCTTGTCAGATGACGAGGCATGGCAAAAAAAACTAATGACTCCCGTACTGCTCTTAGGAGAACTGCCAGAGTTTCAGTATAGATTACTTACGTTTTTCCAGGAATTTCTTCTGAGATCGGGATTGCCTAAAACCTTTTGAGACATAAGGGAGATTATTTCCCATCTTTCTTATAGCCTCAAAAATTTTCTGAGAAAGAGTAAGGTCAAAGATTTTCATCAAAATGAAGAATATAAAATCAATAACACTGACATCACCAGAAATAATAACGTCATCAATATCATTAATAATAATAATAATAATAATAACAAAGAAGACGGTGAAAGAAGTAATAATAAATAATGAATCTTCAAAAGAGTCCATACAAACTAACCAAAGGACACGAGAGAGAGAGAGAGAGAGAAGTAGAGGACTGTGTATATGAACACAAATCTTCATCACATCCAAATATTTTAAATTGTTGATTACGGGCATAGTGCAAAAACACTAAAGAAAATAATAATATAAGATCTTAATAATTAAGAATGCTAGGAAGAGAAAGAATATCAGTAGGTAGAAAGTTAAAATAAATATACGCAAGTATAAATGCCCCTCAACAAGGAGTAACACTTGTTTAAATGATCCCTGACTAACAATAAGACAACTAAAGCCAGTGCGAATGAATAGTAAATTGATATTTATATAATAAAACAAATTGCAGATATATATTTTTTTCCTGTTACAAGGATGGTAGATTGGAAATGAATCCAACCTTCAGATTTGCCGTCGTCCAGCTCGGGGACCAGCCTCTCTCAACTTTGACTCCTGCATGATTATACAGAATGAAAGCACCTTCGTCCGAGTTTTAGGAAATTATGTGGCGCCCCTGGGGGTCGCAGCTGGACATGAAGCTAGATGTTGGGTATCTCTCATTTGCATGACTTCCGTTTGATGACGTCCCTCCAATGCTATGCTGAGCAGTTCAAACCCAAAAGTGCAATCTGTCGGGACTTGCCGTCTCGAACCTCACTTACAACGTCATTTCTGAGGGTAAGGGCACACCAGGAGACAACAATGCACTGAAAAATTTGACGTATCTTGCAAATCTCAGTTGTTTAAAAAGTCACAGAATTAAAAGACTTTCATATCTTGATATCTTGATAGGTTATTCTTCTAAATAACGGCTCTTTACCTAGCTAACACAGACGATATCTATACAAAGCAAAAAGAGTCAAGGCAAGTACTGTACGTCATACCCATTTGAAAACTAAAGTTGCATGACAATTTTCTGTCATTGCATGACAATTTTCTCTTTAACACACTGAGGGACCATGAACTGTAAGGTCTGTAAGGTTAAGGTCTCTCTCTCTCCCTCTCTCTCTGCCTTACTCGCTTACGAACACTTTTCTGATTGCATTCAAGCTTGAATAAAACACATTTCAGGTAAATGACATAAATTTCAAAAGTAGAAAAGACGACATGCGGACGACATATAATTTAATTAATAACAACCAAGAAAACGTCACGCAATTTCGCGAGTGCGTCCGCTAACAGGAAAGCGGCATGCGCGACTGCTTCTTTTGCATACACTCTGGGATTTAAATCGGGTACGCATGCATATGTAGGTGACCTTCTACTAGTAATTTCAAAGGAAGGCTATGCTTGCACATTTATATTATGTGCCTTATGCACAGGTGAGCAGTGGAAAGCAATAACCGAGGGTACGGGAGGAGCGTCAGGGAGAAGGGAGATCGTTGCCATGGTAACAGCTCTCTGCCATCGTTGGATCCCCCGCCCACACTCATGCACACAGACACACACATACACCATAGCTGTTTAACCCATGGGCAGCCCATTAAACATTTCTCCTGGGCATGTTACATCAGCACTTAGCAGCAAATAAAACTTCAGAGATCATGAACAGTTTCTGGACTGATAACTAAAATCCGATATGCAGATAACCTATTTGGCCTAGTTGTTCTTTTTGTCATTAGGCAAACGTGATGACACTAGATATTTTGTCAACAAGCGAAAACGTGATGACCTATTTCTTTTGTATGGAAAAAGTCAAAGTGGATACTATTGTGGAAAGGCAAACATTTTGTTGTTCTTTTTGTCACTATCAAGGCAAACGATTAATCACACCATAATACAAAACGTGATGACACTTCTCTCTATCAAAAATGGAACCAGCTGTTCTTTTTCACACTCTACAAATCCTATCAAGGCAAACTTGATGAATTAGCTCTTTTTGTCACTATCAAGGCAAATGATATACAGCTGTTCTTTTGTCAAAACAATAACAGAACTTTTGTTCTTTTTGTCATTTCAAGGCTAAACGTGATGTCCCAGTTGTTGTTTTTGTCCCTATGAAGGCAAACGTGATGACCGACTGTTCTTTTTGTCACTATCAAGCAAACGATGACCTAGCTGTTCTTTTGTCACTATCAAGGCAAACGTTAACATATAATCAAGGCAAACGTGATGATAAAGCTGGAAAAACTATCAAGGCAAACGATGATGACCATGATAACTTTTGTGATTGCAGGCTGAAAGATGAAAAGTTGTTTTTTTGTCAAGACCAGGCAAACGTGATGACCTAGTTGTTCTTTTTGTCACTATCAAGGCAAAACATTTGATTAAATTTTGACTTCAAGACGGAAGAAACTGAGGCAAAGATAACCAGTTTTTCTTTTGTCACTATCAAGGCAAACGTGATGACAGTTGTTCTTGTTTTTGTCACTATCAAGGCAAACAACCACTGTTCTTTAGTGTTATCAAGGCAAAGTGATGACCTTAGCAAATGTTCTTTTGTCACTATCAAGGCAAACGTGATGACCTAGCTGTTCTTTTTGTCACTATCAAGGCAAACGTGATGACCTAGTTGTTCTTTTTGTCACTATCAAGGCAAACGTGATGACCTAGTTGTTCTTTTTGTCACTATCAAGGCAAACGTGATGACCTAGTTGTTCTTTTTGTCACTATCAAGGCAAATATGATGATATATATTCTATTTGTCATATATATAAACAATGATATTGATATTTTATATATGCAAATGTAGTTGTTTTTGTCACTATCAAGGCAAACGTGAATGTTCTTTTTGAAGTTGTTCGTGAGACCTATTTGTCACTATCATAGGCAAACGTGATGACCTATGTTCTTTTTGTCACTATCAAGACAAAGTTGTTGTTCTTTTGTCACTATCAAGGCAAACGTGATGACAAGTTGTTGTTTTTGTCATATCAAGGCAAACCATTGTTCTTTTGTCCTATCCTGCAAATTGATGACCATTTTGTTCTTTTTGTCACTGAACAAGGCAAACGTGATGAATTAGTTGTTATTTTTGTCACTATCAAGGCAAACGTGATTTTATAGTTGTTCTTTTTGTCATATCAATAAATATATATATATATATTATCATATATATAAGGCAAATGATGATATAGTTGTTCTTTTGTCACTATCAAGGCAAACGTGATGTATTGTTTTTTTACACTCTTCAAGGAAACGTGAGGATACAGTTTTTTTAAATCTTCGGACAATGTTGCTCAATAATCGACATCTGGCAACTTTAGAAAGGGAGGAGCTTCTGTCTTATTGTGTTTGTTTTTGCTTGACCTCTTATAACTTTCAATCATATTCTACGATAATGAAATCATTGATACTTAAATGCAGTAGTAAGTTTCAACAGTATTCGTTCAAGTTGTAATTTGCAACGACAGTTCTGAGCAAAATAAACATTTTTCGACATAACCTACCAATTAACCTTACACAAATGAATTTATGACACCACATTGAACGGAATGCTTGCATAATCGGAAACGCGATCTTCCATAATGAAATCAAGAGTTAAATTTGAGCAATGTCCAACGAAAAAACGAATGCATTGTAGCAACAATAAAGGATGATCAGAGAGAGAGAGAAAACTTGAAAATCATGAACAATAGAGAGAGAGAGAGAGAGAGAGAGAGAGAGAGAGAGAGAGAGTCTGCTGTTGTAGTGAAGCCTAGGCTTGAAAATATACTGTAGAGCTAATTTCATTATTTTTTCTTTTAGAGAATGAGCGATACTATATTTGTAAAGTATGTTTTAGCAACAGGAAAAGAGAGAGAGAGAGAGTGAGAGAGAGAGAGAGAGAGAGAGAGAGAGAGAGAGAGAGAGAGAGAGTTGCTGTTGTGTAAGCCTGGGCCTATATGTAGAGCTACTCATTTCATTATTTTTTTTCTTTTAGAGATTGAGCGATACTATATTTGTATAGTATGTTTTAGTAATGAGAGAGAGAGAGAGAGAGAGAGAGAGAGAGAGAGAGAGAGAGAGAGAGAGAGAGAGAGACAAACGTGGCAACGTCAAGAAACATCCAGTTACTTGTGTTTTCCCCCGAAAGCTTGGCGCTGCCCTTCACATCATAGAGAACGCAATCTTGATAGGATTTAAATAGATTTGGTCAACCTACCCTAGCTGTCACAACATTTACTGCCATTAATTCCAGCTGACTTTTAACACCGTGAAATACAAATATGAATGTGTAAAAATTAAAGAAATTATCATTACCTCGTATGATGATGCAATAATAAGCCTGTTCATAACGGAAAACGAGTAAATATTGCCGTTCTGATAAACAGTACTACACCGAGATATCCACACACTATCTTTTAGATCTCTATGAACGAAGTCATCTGAGAAATTCTGATTACTTGGACATGCATGGTGTTTTTAAGTATCTGAACGTTTTTGTTTTGCAGATTTAACATATATGATATAATTTGCATTGTATTTTCATATTCTGTAAGAAAAAATTTAATCATGAGATTATGTGTTTTCTGTAAGAAAAAATTAAAATTGATGAACGAAATCTAATGAAAACTGTATCATTCACAATTTCTTGATAGTGATTATATACTGACTTCTGGAAGGAATATTATATCCTATATTATATATATATATATACCGCACTTATATGGCAAGAACTGAGATATAATATACACAGCAAGAGAGAGAGAGAGAGAGAGAGAGAGAGAGAGAGAGAGAGAGAGAGAGAGAGAGAGAGAGAGAGAGCATGGGCTCAACAAAGAAATAACACCCCTCGCAGAATTCCACCACGAGCCTCAGATTCCTACTTGTTGCAACCAAGCGGCAGATCCTTTAAGATGCAACACCAAAACATGTCAGACGGAACAAAGGAAATGAAACACGACCACACACCCTGGCGTGCCACAGAGTTATACAACCTCACACTCATTCATACTTCATGTATACAGTCATACATATTAAGTGGTTTCCTTCAAGTGTCGCCGACCCACTTGCCTGCAAAAAAAAAAGAACACGAATACCTTTGGATTTTTCTACTAGTTTTATTTCCTTTTTTTATGGTATCTACTGGTATCACAGGTGAAGCCCATTAAATTTCTGGCAAAAAATCTATTGGTAAAATGGAAGGACACGTGTCCCTTAAAATCGAGATTTGTATTATATAAGAACAAGACTACCTTTCCGGTGGTTGACGAGATTGTTTTTGAAGATGAAAGGAAAACCTTTAACCATGGGACTACAGATAAAAGATGTCCTTATTTTGTACAATATGTATGTGTGTGTATATATATATATATATATATATATATATATATATATATATATATATATATATATATATATATATATATATTATATATATACACAACACACAATCTTTTATTGTAGTCCCATGGTTTAGAAGGTTTTCCTCGTCAACCTTCAAAAACAGTCTTGTCAACCACTGGAAAGGTAGTATTGTTTGTGTGTGCATGTATATGTATGTGTGAAGTGTGTGAGTTGTGTGTAGATTCTCTTCTCTTTACTATATCTCTATATAAATATATCTATATATATACATACATATATATATATATATATATATATATATATATATATATATATATATATATATATATATATATATATATATATAAATATATATATATTATACACACATATATACATATATATATGTATATATATACATATATATATATATACACACATATATACATATATATATATACATATATATACATACAAATGTACACACACACACAATCACATTTACACGTGAATTTTCAAATTCACACGTATTAAACCACAAATATCACTATAACTTCAGCTAACTTACACCCAAGGAGAATTTCTCTTGGGTGCAACTTATTATTAATGCTAATGAATCTGATATTAATTGATGTTTGTCGCTTGATATATATATATAATAAATATCAATTAATGCAAATTTGCTGTCATTTGCGATAATCATTAACACAATCTTCTTTTCAGAACATATAGATTTTCACTGACCAATGAAAATGAATAATAATAATAATAATAATAATAATAATAATAATAATAATAATAATAATAATAATAATAATAATAATATTTTTAGGTCAGAATGACGCCACTTCAAAAGTCTTCTTCACTCGAGCTTCTACTTGTGAAAACGCAACCAAACAGCGAACTTGAAGCAAGATATAATGACAACAGTTCTCACTCAACTAGAAGACGTCAGAATCTTCCATTTGAACAATCTTTCACAATGAAAGTTACGATATGAAAAGTATATCATTACGAGATGATAATTAAAAAGAAAAGAGCAGTTTGCAAGTCTTGGAACTGAAATCAAATCTTAAATATATATTGGAAAAAACATTTCGTACGGGACTTATACTTCTTAATGCAAGGAAATATAAACAGTTTAATTGATTTTTCATAAAGGTCATTTCAACTCATGTGAAGACTGCAAGGATATCTCTTTCGCTTTCTATTAAAAAAAAAATAGAAAGGAATTGTATCTAATTTCACCTTCCTTTACCATGAAATTTAAACATCTTACATTATAAACAAGAGAAACAACCGCAATCCAGGTCATTTGCCGAAATAATAGTACGGCACGTCGAAGGTGGCTTCTAGGAGAAAATGACCACAAATTAGACAAACTTCAATTTCCAAAATGGAATGCCATTTTCATCCATGAAAACGCGTTTTCGGGCTTAGTGAATTATGCCGAGATTGCATTTCATGGCCGTTTTATTGGCAGTTCCAATGAAGGGAAAAGAACAACGCAAATTACAATTTAAAAAATAATAGCTACTCTGTTAAACACTATGCATTATTCCAGCTCAACTGAAAAGCAATTTGCAACGTTAAACTTTTTTGTATCTAATTTCTGGTTAAAATGGAGGAATCAACCTAAATGACGACAGACAAACAGGAATTTTTTCTCTTTCGTGGTAAATCATCTGTAATTCTAAAAAGTTGCTATAATATATATATATATATATATATATATATATATATATATATATATATATATATATATATATATATATATATATATATATATATATATATATATATATATATATATATATATTATATATATGAATGTAAATATATACATATATATGTATATATAGTATATATATATAAAAATATGTATAATATGTATGCAAATACTGTGTGTATATATTATATATACATTAATATATATAGGCCACATATATATATATATATATATATATATATATACATATATATATATATATATATATATGTTATATTAAACAATGTAAGGCCAGTAGTAAAATAATGATCCTGCATTTTTAAGGCCCATGTTCCAGCTCAGCCTATGGCCATTCATTCATGCTATGAATAAACGACAGCGGCAGTTATGCCTTGAAAGAAGCTTGCAACTAAGAATCTGAACCCTAAAACTGGCATTGACACAGACACACACACATATACACATATATATATATATATATATATATATATATATATATATATATATATATATATATATATATATATATATATATATATATATATAAAAATATATAAAATATATATTTATATATATACATAATATACGCGACAGTACTGAAATAATATATATATAGCAATGAATAATAAAAACATTAAATTTGAACAGCGATAGTACTGAAAAATGGTATAAACAATTCAAAACATTAATTCCTTTACCTAAACCAAATTAATACAAACCAGCTGATCCACTTACAAATAAAATTTCTGTAGATAAAACTTTGTGCGATAACATGAAGGTGGTAAACAAATCTTACAGTATTTGTTGGGTCATATTCAACTAAAAAAATAAAAATTTTTAAAACACGCTTTTCTTAAAATGCATTAAAAAGTAGAAAATAATTTTTTGAGATACACCAGGATTTTCTTACAATTAATCATGTCTACAAAAATCAAAGCGTGGGCGCCAAACATGGAATAAAATGCTACAAGAAAAGAAATATATATTTTTTATTTCTTGTAGCATTTCCCTCCATGTTTGGCGACCACGTTCTTAATTTTTTATACATAATTAATTGTAAGAAAATCCTGGTTGGTGCCACAAAAAATTTTTTTTTACTTTTTAGTGCAATTTAGTAAAAGCGTATTTAAATTTATTTTAATATTTCTTATTTTATACCTTTTACTTTTGACACAAATTGTAACCGGTTTATGATTGTAGCTAACGAAACTGAACGTGATATCCTGTCGAGCCGAAGGAGGTTTGAAAACTCCGTAGAGTTATTAACTTATTCTACCGAGTCAAAGTAGGTATGAAAAATCCGAAGATTTTCATGCAAATCCTGAGATACTGGGAGAGGTCACTGTAGGGTCACTAGAGGCCACTGCTGACCTACTGATCATGTAAGGTTGTACTGTCACCAGGATTGAGTAACCATGCAAAATTTCAAGCCCATCGGACGAAAGGAACAGGTCGAAAATTGAGTTACAAGTTTTGACCCAAAAAGACGCAAAGTCAAGTTGATTAAGAGCAAGTAAAAAATCAGTGAAAGGATTCGATACTAAAAACAAAATAGATTTCATGTCTTAAAAAAGCCTTGTAACTGACAAACGACTATGGATCTACAGCGCACCCACAAACCAACTATATGCTTTCCCTTTATTCAGGGAGAATATTAATAGAATAATATTGCACTTAACTCGAGGTGATAGGCCAAAATATGAAGTGAGTGGGCTTTAGTGAAGGTATACATTTATGTTTCTTTCTTGTGTAAGTACACACATGAATACCCTCATGAACACTTAGTGAGGAGCGCCCTTTTATATATTATTGCAAAAGAGAATTATGTGACAAGGTTACCGTAGATATAGGAACTCTTATTCTACACATACATACGTACATAATACATACATAGTCAAAGGTGCAAAAATAATATATGAATTGGAATTAATAGTAAATCGCAATGAACAACAAGGTAGAATTTATATTTAAGAAGACCTCGTCCAAAGGGCGAAATTAGTGTCTGGCAAGCTAATTTATGAGCAACAGTGTAAACTCCCTAGAGTAGACGTTCCCGCGGTTTTTTACGTTTATTTTATTAACTGTACTAGGTTTTGAAAGGTTTAATGTACTATTCATATGTACTATTCATATGTAATTACCTGCGTTGTCTTGTTTGTATTGTAAAATGGTATACAAATATTTTTGGTCGTCTATCGACAAAAACGTTTTTCCTCAAACCACAATAAAAAAAAAAAGTTTAAAAAAGTCGCGAAAGAGGTCGAACGAACGTTTTGTAAAGTGAAGATCCTCCTTAAAAGAGCAGGAATTAATTCTAAGTAAGTAGCCTTGAACATTTTAAAATCTGTGGTAATCAATATGCTTGATCTCGATTTTTTACACTCAATTGCCACATATTCCGGCTCATTTGCTGCACCAGGCTAGTTCTTTCGTCCATGCCTCAAAAATATAAGCAAAAATATTTCCTAACGTATTTCGCACGTATCCTGTCTCTAAAGGCACTTTTACAGACTTAAATTTCTCTGAGGAGGCATTTTTCTTTCCCTCTTAAAACTTACTCCTTCACCGCAACACCGCCTCTTAGTCCTCTGATGCGTCCTTGGCAATGAAACACTCCAGTCATGTCCGCCACTTTAAACAAATGAAAATAACACATCATAAATAACGTCATTTTTTCCCGTGGAATAAGAAACCTGTATATTTTTTAATTGAGCGTGCCGAAAATTCAGTAGAATTCTTGAAATAAACGAAAACTGTACTTCCCATTCATGTTGTTTGGAATACTGTGCTATATAATTTTGGCTTGAAAAATTATATCATTCTTCCCCTGCTGCGATATTTGCGCCTAGGAATTTGATACTGAAGAACGTAGTATAAGATTTTACGTTTCCTTGCGTTGACGTTTGGGCTTTTAGAGAAACTGCCCCCATGCAAAGGATAACGCAAGTGATCTTGAAGGACAGCTGGAAAATAAAGTAAAGACAATTTCAAGGTTCGTATAATAAGAACGTTTCGATAGTGCTCCGACATACAGTCAAACTGAAACTTGAAGTGAAGTCTGGCGCCCCACGAACACACACTCACGTGAATAAATTTCGATGGCTCAAGCAATGCGTTCAAAAGCTCGCGACAGCAACCTGGCAAACTTGACAAAACTTGCACATTAATGGATTCTGTTTGCTTCTGGGTACATAAAAGGGAGAGCCAATTATGCACTCAGCAAAGAAAAGTATTCCAGTTCTTTTTCATACGATATATGCTCTTGGCTTCGAATGACTATTTCAGCATTAATTCCTTTGCCAAGAAGTGAACCAACAGACAAGCCCATAATAAGGTTTTCTTTATCCAAGACCACCACCAAGACTATTCTGTTATAAAAGTATGTAAAAGAAACTGATGAAAAATATGGAGACTTTTCATAACACCCAAACTCACTCAGTACAAACAGTTACAGAAACCACGGTGAACAAGCATGGAAAAGTTTGACATTTAGTAAACAGGAAACGTTACAATTTAGCCACCTTTCGAACACTTAAAAACATAAACTTCAATACCTGTAACACCGGAAGTGTCCTTGATCTTTACAACTGCAAGGAAATCGTCATTCATTGACAGTGATTGACTACAACCAATAATTGATGGGCGTAGTTCTAGAGTACCGCGCGATGCAGAAAAGTACAGATTTTTCTTGAGTTTTCGTCGTTTATTGACTTCTGTGACAATCAGATTTTTCGTGAATTAATCTTTTTTATTTTTTGTAAAATTAACTTTGTTTATTTTCGTGAATTAATCTTTTTTTTATTTTCGTGAATTAATCTTTTTTTTTTATTTTCGAATTTGTTGGCATTACTTAACGCTTTTGTTACACAATGAATTAAGGCCATTAGTTAAAAAAAAGTTATTTGCTAATTACATGTCCCGTCTATAATCTCATTACAATTTTTTTATAATTTATATCCCTGATGATAAAATCAAACCTTATAATACAGCTTTGCCAACTAATTAGATATATGAAAAATTTATTTGACTTTACATACATAATTCGATATGTAATACATGAAACCTATGAACAATATGCAACGTGATGGTTTACAAATATGAGGATACTTGTAATTAGAAAGCTTCTCTCTCTCTCTCTCTCTCTCTCTCTCTCTCTCACAAAAAGGATACCTTCCTCAAGATGAGCCACTCCACAACAGCCCCTGAGTCATCCATATGAATTGACGATATCGTCGTTCCACTGAGCGTCTGATTTTTGCTATTATGGGTCAAGGACATGAGAATCAGGATCAAGGAAGTAGGCTGTGGAAAGGCCTAAATGGGCGATCTCTCTCTCTCTCTCTCTCTCTCTCTCTGCACAACGTTATAATATGACGACTCAATCCTGCTATAGCGACAAAGTTTCGTAAACAACCTGAGCAATAATGATGGCTACAGCCATTCATTTGTCAATTAAGTAATCAAATCATGACACATACAGTATATAGATATATATATATATATATATATATATATATATATATATATATATACATATATATATATATATATATATATATATATATATATATATATATATATATATATATATATATATATATATATATATATATATATATATATATATATATATATATATATATATATATATATATATATATATATATATATATATATATATTAATTTTTATTAAAGTTGTTTATGGGTTAAGTAATATTTGGGTGGTATTTTTTATATGATATTCTCATCTTCATTAGTAAACGTCGACAGAAATTCAAGACCTTGTCAGTGAAAAAGTATGGACAAAAGATATATTTATTAGTGTTGTAACGCAAATTTGAATTAAAGTTGTTTATCAGGACTGTAAACTTTTCCAGTCGACATTTTTGAAGGACAGACAGACATCTTCACAAAAACAAGAACAAAAACCAAGTGACCTTGACATGAGAGAGAGAGAGAGAGTGAAGAGAGAGATGGAGAAAAGAGAGAGAGAGAGAGTAAGATTAGAGAATTTTTCCTATATCTGGTGTAAATATGAATTGTCGACATCTACTGGGGGAAGGGGAGAGACATATGCGTAAAGAGAGAGAGAGAGAGAGAGAGAGAGAGAGAGAGAGAGAGAGAGAGAGAGAGAGAGAGAGAGAGAGTACGGAAATGATCGAAAACTTTACCCTTACAGGATTAAAACTTAAAAGTTCTCCAACGATATAAATCTCAAGATAAAAATTTATCAAACAGCTTATTAAAAGAAACAATGGCCTTGTTGGAAATTAGAAACTATTGCAGTTTTCCAGTTTATGATGGCGTACGCAATTGCATAAAGGACTAATAAATAAAGGACAGACTATTCTTATATTTATATATATTATATATATATATATATATATATATATATATATATATATATATATATATATATATATATATATATATATATATATATATATATACAGTATATATATATATATTTATATACAATATATAATATATATATTTATATATGTATGTAAATATATATATATATATATATATATATATATATTCTGAATTGTTTGTAAAACGACTATTGAAAAATAGCAAAGAAAGGTGAAAAGCTATTCCTCAAATGGTTTATATTTTTCCTTTCGCAAAAAATCATAATTCTTTGCGTTTGTTTTTATGTTTTCGCATTTGAAACCCAGCATCTAGAACACTGCACAGCCTGTAGACTTTATTTTTGAGAAGAGGTGAAAGAAAGAACAGAATATAAATCGATACATTGTGAAGTAGATAAAACAAAACGCCATTCTTACAGACTGACAAAACGTGTGTATAATAGTTGGGCAGAAATTATGGTAACATAAACCAACATTAAAAACAGAAGCATCTGTGAACAATTAAAAAAAAAAACGAGACAAGAAGAAGAGAAAGAGAAAGAGAAAGAAAATGATTGCACACCATTGCCGCGTATAGGGTTATGGAAGCCGATGCAATCTGTGCCTGTTGCCAAAAAGCAGGTCGTCCGGTTTTAGTAAATCGAGACGCAAATACAAAACAGTAAATTGAGAGTAAATAAAAACAAAGGGAAGGAAGGAAGGAAGGAAGGAGGCACGTGAATGGAGTGGAAAGAGACGAGGAGACGAGACGTAGGATTGACGAACTGGGAGGAGATCATTCTGTCTTAGACAGAAAGAGGGATCACGATGACCGTGATCTTGATAATGTAGGTGATGAGCAGGATGAAAACAGATGGGGAGGGAGGGGGAGAGACGGCTTAAAGAGAGAGCGAGAGGGAGATGATGAGAGAGAGAGAGAGAGAGAGAGAGAGAGAGAGAGAGAGAGAGAGAGAGAGAGACTTTCCTTTCTCGGTGTTGATATGAATTGTCACAATATTTGGGGGAGAGGGGAGAGACGGCTTAAAGAGAGAGCGAGAAGTTTGATGAGAGAGAGAGAGAGAGAGAGAGAGAGAGAGAGAGAGAGAGAGAGAGAGAGAGAGAGAGAGAGAGAGAGAGAGAGCCTTTCCTTTCTCGGTGTTGATATGAATTGTCACAATATTTCTGGGGGGAGAGGGGGAGAGACGGCTTAAAGAGAGAGCGAGAGGCTTTGATGAGAGAGAGAGAGAGAGAGAGAGAGAGAGAGAGAGAGAGAGAGAGAGAGAGAGAGAGAGCCTTTCCTTTCTCGGTGTTGATATGAATTGTCACAATATTTCTGGGGAGGGGAGAGGTAGAGAGACGGCTTAAAGAGAGAGCGAGAGGCTCTGATGAGAGAGAGAGAGAGAGAGAGAGAGAGAGAGAGAAGAGAGAGAGAGAGAGAGCGAGAGGCTTTGATGAGAGAGAGAGAGAGAGAGAGAGAGAGAGAGAGAGAGAGAGAGAGAGAGAGAGAGCCTTTTCTTCCTCGGTGTTGATATGAATTGTCACAATATTTCTGGGGAGGGAGAGGTAGAGAGACGGCTTAAAGAGAGACTGAGGGGCTTTGAGAGAGAGAGAGAGAGAGAGAGAGAGAGAGAGAGAGAGAGAGAGAGAGAGAGAGAGCCTTTTCTTCCTCGGTGTTGATATGAATTGTCACAATATTTCTGGGGAGGGGGAGAGGTAGAGAGACGGCTTAAAGAGAGACCGAGGGGCTTTGATGAGAGAGAGAGAGAGAGAGAGAGAGAGAGAGAGAGAGAGAGAGAGAGAGAGAGAGAGAGAGAGAGAGGCTAAGTCAAAGGAATGTTGTAAAAATCCAGTAACATTTTATACCCAGCAATAAAACCAGTTTTTCGTGAGGCTTGGAAGCCGCACACCAAGAACAGCAACAAAGAAACGCGGGGACAACTCAGCATGAAAGCTTTCGTCGTAATAAGACAAGGGGGCGGGGACTTTCTGAAAATTCCTAGAATCTAGACTCAACAGGATGCAATTCTCGCCATATGTCTGAAAAGTGTTAACTGGGATGCCGAAACTAATCAAAATACATCAACGGAAAAATAAAACTGCAATATATATGGGAACATTTGCTCCAATGTATGTGAAGAATCACTTCAAAACGTCAAAATTAATAATAACAATAACGAAAAATCTCCCTGGTCAATCGAAAACAAAACACAAGCAAGTAGTATTCCTACTTTATTTTTCAGCAAGCTAAGGTTTGTGTGTGTGTGTGTGTGTGTGTGTATGCGGGCATTCATGGGGTACAAACAGACAGCAGGAAAGGTGAGTGCTTGCTTGACTGCTTGTTCGCTGCATTCCATTGTGTCAAAAGTCCCTTTATCACACTCTCGGCCAATTTGCTCACATGGCGACTTCCCATTCATTCTTATTGGCTCATCTTTTCAGAATGCAAAGCCAGACACTCCACTTTTCGCTTGAATTATCCACAATTTTTCGTCGTCTCTTACGGTGACTGGAGGCGAAAAATACGCGTTAGATCCTAAAAATATTTTGCATTCATGTTTTTTTTTTTTCTATACGCAGGGCGATAGACTAATTCAACTTTCGTTTTCTTTTTTAATAAAAGGATGGTTACTGAACATGTATGAAGATATATCATCAGCGCTCTCTTTAAAATTCCGGTGTAATGAAAATGTATTTGTCGGACAATGTAGCTAGAATTATGAACGCTCAAAGATACTATTTCTGGATGGCTTACGTGAACGTCCGAACAAACGCATGTTCTCTACTTTCTCTCTCTCTCTCTCTCTCTCAATATACATTAGAGGTATTTTCAAGAATTTTTACGCGAGCGCCTCCCACGCCCTCCTTGCTGTCAATTTGTCTTATGTCAGGCCAAAAATCACCATGAAAATGCTTCAGTGGAAAAGATATCAGAAATGAGCTAATCTTTTTTTCCCCTTATTTAGAACCTTACGCATAGGCTACACCCTAGATGTTGGTTTGGTTGACTAGGGTGTAAAACACTTTGGGTGAGCTGTTAAGTATGCGAGGTTGGAAGAGGGAAATTTTTCCCACAACATCGAGGTGAGGGCAGCAGCAGAGTACATAGGAAAAGTAAAGTTAAGTGATATGCCCTAGTTTAGCAGATTCTTGGTCCACTGAGCTGATTAACAGCTCTCCTAGGAAACTGACCCAGAGATTAAGACTTATTTTGGTTTGTGGCTACGAACCAACAGGTTGCAACAGCAGGACCTGTATTGTGGAAGCCGAACCACATTACAGCGAAAATGAATTTCTATCCGCAGAAATAAATTCCTCTATAATAATTCTTCATTGGCTGGCCGGAGACTCGTGCTCGGGCCCAGCAGTCCCAACCGACAACTACCGACTCATCCAACGAAGAACTAGAACTAAGAAGGAAAAATACATTATGCGCAACTGAGGGATCGGTATAACAGGCCAGGAAGGCAACAGTCCAAGTCATGAAGAATGAACAGAATTATTGGTACAAGCCACTCGTATCTTTGCCAAGCAATTTTATCCATGAAATTTTAGTCTCTAAGAAGACTTGAAGATACTCATAACTTCTCCTTCTTCTCATTCTGGCGGGCATGAAAATTTTAATTTGCCTCTAGTAGAAACCAAACAAAAAATCAAAACGGTGGAAAATGCTATGCGAGAATCATTAAAACTTTCAACAACTAGTCTAATTCTGAACTGACAGTTTTAAAGTTTCTGTGAAAAGAATATAGGAGATATATTGAGTAGCCGGCTGGGATATGACTTTAAACTCAACTCAGACCACAGAACTAAAGTCTGGCCTGTTTAATCTGATAAATTACAATCGCTAAAATAAATGCTGCCAGCTGAAAGTGGTCATAGCATTTTCGAGTGGTCATAGCATTTTCGAGATAACTCCGGGAATAATAGCAATGCATAATTCTCTGGGTCATGTTCGACGTCCAATCAGCATACACTAAGCCATTACGTTAAATGTTAAGTTGCATCTTTGAGCAGCAAGAATTTTAAAAACTCTAATAATATTATTTGATTGTTATTGCTGTTAACAAAATATTCTAGATACCTGATTAGAAATGGGCGAGTTTTGGGACTTTTCCACAAACATCCTTTACGATAAATGCGTTAACTTAAAATAAGCCCTTTAATAATAATAATAATAATAATAATAATAATAATAATAATAATTAATAATAATAATATTAATAATAATAATAATAATAGTTGTTTCTTTAATAATAATAATAGTCATAGAAATTAATCATTGTTTTAACGTGCTTTTATTAAACATTTTACATGAGTTGGTGCTTTCCAAATAAGAATCCAACAGTCATGCAACTGATCTATAAAATATCTTCCAGTTCATTACAGTTTTGTTAACTATATTATTAAGTGGCTCCGTTCATCATGATCCAAAGCCGTAATCATTTATAATATGATAACAGTAAAATATTATTATTATTTTGACCTATCATTCTTCTTCCTAAACTTTTCACCAGTATTCATTCACAAGTCCAAATTACCACAATGCACGAATTCCACTTATGTTAACTTTCCGTTAATTTGATGTTTTCGGCTCAAAATACCCAAGACTGTTTGAGCTATATTGTAATAATGATGAATTAAAGCTGATAAAAGTTAGACCACCAGTGAAGGTGCTGAAGATGCGTCATACATATTTGTTAAGTTATGACAATCAGGAGATCGGAGCAGTGGGTTGGTGTACTGTGATCCATTCAACGGCCTCTCTTGCCCGCAAAATAACCAACGCTGACTCGAACAACATACTAATCGTTTTGTACTAAAACGTTAAGGGTTCCTTATTCGAAAAATAGGACAAATTGGGCTCAGTAAACGAGCCACTTTGTGGTAACAAAATCCAAACATTCAAGAAGAAATCTTGCATAGTAACCTGATATAGCACGTCAATGATGGATGGCCCAGACTTATAATGAAGGCAACGGTTATAATAATAAAAACTAGGCCTAATTATATATATATATATATATATATATATATATATATATATATATATATATATATATATATATATATATATGCATGTATTTCACATACATATATATCCCAGAATTATAATAATAAGACAATGATTATGATTATGATGAAATGTATGTATGTTTGTATGTATATATATATATATATATATATATATATATATATATATATATATATATATATATATATATATATAAATTGATAGATATATATACATATACATATATATAAATTATATATATGTATATATATACAGTATATATACACATATATAACATATATTTATATATACATAATGTATACATTTATATATTAGTATATACGTATATGTATATATTTATGAACGCCTCACTAGAGGCGGCATAAAAACCAGGTCGTAGGCAGCGCTCAGCGCTCGTTCGATGTGTCTAATCCTTGGAGATCAGCAGAGAGAGAGAGAGAGAGAGAGAGAGAGAGAGAGAGAGAGAGAGAGAGAGAGAGAGAATTACCATTCTTATTTAAATTTCACGGTACGGCACCCTTGGTCCTTAACCATAAAAAGGACACGAATGAGAAAGATTCACTCCTCTACGACTTCGGTAGTCTTATAAAGGAAATTTCGTCGATATCCAACGAACTGACAAACGCTACATGACAAGTTCATTAACTGATCCAACGGTCGTCGCACGGACAACTTTCCCGTACGAGAGAGAGAGAGAGAGAGAGAGAGAGAGAGAGAGAGAGAGAGAGAGAGAGAGAGAGAGAGAGAGAGAAAGGGGGGGGGATGTTTCTTTCCCTTGACTAACAAACTTTTGATTGATTCTTGGAACATTAAATATTATCTCGTTTAAAACGCAGTTTGTCTAACCCTTTCTTTATGGTTAAGAGCTACCCTTCTTTTCTCTTTCTTTCTCTTCGTGGGCGAGAAAACGGCATTAGGGCACAGGTCCCAATGCCCTTGATACCTGTAGGAGGTAATCGTTCTGTTTCCTATGGTGGTGCACACGATAAATAAATCTTTTTTTCATTATTGTTATTAACAACTCTAACCTCGGTTATTTATCAAAAAAATATTGTCAGCAATAAAAAAAATCTTCAATTTATCGAATAACTACTTCGCATATGAAGCAACAAGAAAAAAGATTAGCAACTACAGAACAAAACTTTATCTACGTTCTTTCAAAAAAAGAAATAAGTGACACAAGAACTGGTTTCAATAATGACTGCATTAAAAATGTGAATGAATGTGGTTTTTATTGAATGTAAAGTAAAAGGGATTAAGGAAGTAGTAAAATTAGTTAAAATTATCGAATTACCTGGACCTTAAAGAACACTGATAATGATAAAAAATTATTATAAATTTTGGTAAGAGAAGAAAATAAAAATGAACGCTAAGGTTATAACAAAACTGAAAAATACTTTGACGAAACAACTTAGAATGAAGGCCGACGTACAAAAGAAACAAACGAAATAACAGAAATCGACGCGGCCGAACAAAAAAGGGAGTGGGGCGGGGAATTGGGAATAGGGGTTAGAAAAGAGAAAATGGAAAGGTAATGGAAGAAAGTCGCAGCAGCAATGAAAGGAACGAAGCCATATAAGTCGTCGCACCAGTAAGAGAAATAAGAAGCAAGGTCTCCCTCCCGAGTTCGTAAGTCTCCCAGTCGGTGGCAGGAATTAATGCTCGGCCATTAAATCAATGGGACAAACATCGGGTCTCCCTGCCCGGGGTCACGCGTGCGAAACCTCCCCAAAATGATCCGGGGATAAAGAGAGCGGGACTCTGAGTCAACACTCATCTGAAAAACACATTTTGAAGCCACAGGTGCCATTGCA
Source organism: Macrobrachium rosenbergii (assembly GCF_040412425.1). NCBI lineage: Eukaryota > Metazoa > Arthropoda > Malacostraca > Decapoda > Palaemonidae > Macrobrachium > Macrobrachium rosenbergii. The sequence goes on along the minus strand of NC_089792.1, from coordinate 32,266,300 downwards.
TTTCAATTTTCATCCAGATGAATCAGGAAACCTACTCAATTTATCTAATGGTCAACTGATATTTGAAATAATAAAATAGATTCTTTCACTCCGTGTGGTATATACATACATTACACACACATATATATACTTATATATATATAATATATATATAAATATATATATATATACATATGTATATATATATGTATATATATATTTTATATATATGTACATATAAATCAGTGAGTCAAGCATAAAGAGGTTTACTTGATAAACAGAAATGAAATAAAACGCACCCACAGGTAATTACGCATAACGCTTCATTTACTGTGAAAATACTCTTTTCACCTTAAGCAAACACCGGAAATTTGTGGGTAAACTTCAAGATGTAAAATGAGCACTTTGTAAATACAGAATTTTATACACGATCCGTCAATATTTACATGAGCAATTAAGAAGACTAGTTATAACCAATACGTTATGCTGCTCTGCTGTCAAAAGATGCAGTAATCAAATATCAGTCTCACAGGAGAGAGAGAGAGAGAGAGAGAGAGAGAGAGAGAGAGAGAGAGAGAGAGAGAGAGAGAGAGAGAGAGAGAGAGAGAGAGTTCCGTAGACGACTTCTAATTTGTCTTCTTCTTCCCAGCTTGTTCCCATTTTTATATGGGGTCGCCGAGACGACTTCTAATTTGTACCACGACGTAAATTCTCAATTGAAATTTTAAAAGGATACAGGTTATCTGTCATTTATCTACATTTAGCAGAATGATCAACCTAAGGACAAATTTATTCATCTAAATATAAACAGCAGTTGGAGCATGTTAACCGCCAAAGGACATAAACTCAAGAATACCGAAAAAAAAAGGAATAAGTAAAGTTCATTTAGACTAGGAAAGGCAACAAATATCTTCAATATCCAGTATTATAAACGTAAATTTTGTGTATTTAGGTTATTGTAAGAATACACTCCAAGATTTTTAAAAAATTAATATACTACAAACGAAAGAAATTCATAGTTGCCCTTTATTCTGCGTACAAGATTATACCTGACTAAATTAAGGCTTTGAAGGTATTGTGTATAAGTATGATACAAACTACCTCCAGAAAAATTAATGGCAGTTATGAAAATGAAGAAGGGAAGAAAATAATAGCGTAATCCACTCCAGCATTAAATAACAAAACTACAATAGCAAACGGAATAAAACAAATACCTCTAGATTTCAAAGAGTTCCAGAGGATCAAGAGAGCGCGGCAACAGACGACTCGCACCTGAGCTCTACCATATTATTACAGGTGGTTTCGAGTAAAATACAAAATCTGAAATATCATGACTTGGATAACAACATATATCATAAAACTCTTACATTTACAACATCTCAAAAAAAAAGTATATCTTAGTTTAACCAGACAACTGAGCTGATTAACAGCTCTCCTATGGCTGGCCCGAAGGATTAGATTTATTTTACGTGGCTAAAAACCAACTGGTTACCTAGCAACGGGACATACAGCTTATTGTGGAATCCGACCACATTATGACGAGAAATGAATTTCTATCACCAGAAATAAATTCCTCTAATTCTTCACTGGCCGGTCGGAGAGTCGAACGGTGGGCCAACAGCGTGCTAGCCGAGAGCTCTAACCACCCCTCCAATGAAGACCTACAGCATCTCGAAAAAATTACAGAGCGTAACACTATGAAGAATATGGTTGATATTGATGCTTCAATTCATTTTCACGGACGCTCATGCTGAAGTTGACTAGAACTATTCTGCCCTAAAATGGAAAACTGCAGTATCTGGAAAATTTTGAAAAAACCTGTTGGGCTTGTGAAACACTAATACACAAATTACAGCAGTTTCAGAATGATTCTTCAATGCTTTCCACAAGTATTTAGGGGGTCTCATTTGCAGTATCTGTAAAATCAGTAGCAAGGCAAGGGAGTATCTACGATTTTTCTCTGTTTTGTATTTTTGCAGATACTGCAGTCTTTCATTTTAGTGTAGTATTATCCACTAGGAGGAGGCTTATTTACTCTGCTGTGTGTTAAAAAAGATGATACTTGCAAATTTCATATATATATATATATATATATATATATATGTATATATGTATATATACATATAAATACATACATATATGTATATAATGTATGTATGTATATATACATACATACATACATACATACATACATACATACATACAGTATATACACACAAGAGTAAGGGGGTGATGATCTTAACAAGTCTCGACTCCCAAATGCCGCTGATACCCATTCACGGTTTTGAAACATGAACCCTGTAAATGGAAGCAAAGCACTCTGCCATTGAGCCACAGTGCCAATACACGCACTGGCAAGCACTCACGGGCGCACACATACACTCACACACACACAAATGTGTATACATATATATATATATATATATATATATATATATATATGTATATATACATATAATAAATTTTTATATATAATATAATATATATATATATGTATTATATATACAAATTTATTATATGTATATACTATATATATATATATATATATATATATATATATATATATATATATATATATATATATATATATATATATATATGTGTGTGTGTATGTATGTATGTATGTATGTATGTATCAGCACAACACGAGCAACCTACAGGATATCGTTTAGTCTCTCTTTGCCATGCCCACAATCGAGTACTTGATCACAACGTGAGTTTTAAAAAGCGCCATGGAGTAAAAACGACTACTCCCTTAATGCACAACCATTGTGGAAAGAAAGCGTTTTGCATATAAGCTACAACCGTCATAGATAGCTTTCAAAAATCTGTATAAAACACGGAAAGCAGAGCCTAGAGGTTAATGTTAATATAAACAAGCTCCATCTTCCAATAAAAACGGACAAATACACGAAGAAAACTTTTAAACTATCCGGCATTTTATTTAAGTCTGTCTGGTCAATTCATTCACACACAGGAATAAAAATAAAATACATAACCCGTAAAAACTAATGAAATTCGAGTTGTTTTCCTTTACCCGGATATGATTCTCCGACGGCAACTCCAGCGGAAAAAATACTGAATATGTTTTCGCACTTCTTACATCTTCAGCGGGTGTTTTTGTCGAAGCAAGGGAAGTTTTCCAAAAATAAAACCTTTGCTGATGTCACCTTATTGCTCCATTTTGCATGCTAAGCTGACATCACAGCATCAAATGCGGACGACGCCGAGGTGCCCCGAGCAATGGAACATGCAATTGCAACTTCGTGTGAGCGTATCTTTTCCCGAACTACATCTTCAACAGACAAGTTTCCACCTCAAAAATCTGCACCGATTCCTTGGGGGAAAACTGCTCTGAGACTGTTTGATCTGTAACTTGGGTGATATATTTTCTTACTCCTCCGCTGATGATTCGTTTTGGGTATTCAAGTTTTGCGGAAACGTTGCATATACTTCTTAAAGCCTTTACATATCATCGTCATTCTTGAATATACAAAGGCCAAGCACTGGGACCTATGAGGTCATTCAGCGCTGAAACGGAAACTGACAGTAAGAAGATTTGAAAGGTGTAACAGGAGGAAAACCTCGCAGTTGCACTGTGAATCAACTGTTAGGAGAGGGTGGGAAGTAAGATGGAAGAAAGAGAATATGAAAGGAAGTACAGTAAAAGGAACGAAAGGGGTTGCAGCTAGTGGCCGAAGACACGCTGCAAAGAACCTCTAAGAAATGCCTACAGTGCACCGATCGTCATTCTTGACTTGCATTTGCTGCTCTTTCAAAATGGAGAGAGAGAGAGAGAGAGAGAGAGAGAGAGAGAGAGAGAGAGAGAGAGAGAGAGAGAGAGAGCTGGAGCAGCTAAGATTAAATTAAGAACAACAACAACTGCCTATTTACGCCAAGGCTCTGCTTAACTAACGGAAAAGGGTACGTGACCTTGTTGCACGGTATCCAAAAACATGAAGTGTTGTCATGTACAAACCGCACACGCCGCGGCATTGAATGTTTCAGATTTCACACTTCAACATTTCGTTTTCGCTGGTCACGAGAACTAATTCTTTTAAATTTTCTTATCGATACAAGAATTAAGACTTCTTTTCCATACAGGAAATGGTCGAACTCCGCAGATTCTCCAGAACTTTTGGATGTATCATTAAAAGTTTAATGAAATCTTGGAGAGTTTCGTCCCAGTCAAATTCGTTTGAACGGCATTTTACAATCAGGGGCCTAATTTCCTCCTTGACTGTTTAACAAGTTCGCCAAAAGACAGATTGCGGCCCTTCCTTTAAACAATGAATAAACAAAAGTCATTCGTTTTTGTTCTGGATTCTGAAAAATGGCGACTTGTGATCATGGGTTTGATGTTCGCCAGCATTTAAGGCTACCTGGTGGAAAACTTGCGAGCTCTTGGCTAACTGCGAAACAGGATGAAAACTTCACAACCATCAAAACAGTAATATGCATGAATGACGTGCGTCCGTTCGTTACAATTTTGAATGTTGCATTTTATTATAAAATTGGGTAGTAACAGGTACAATTCATCCAAAATAGGAATATAAAATGCAAAGATCTCGTAAATAAAGTCAAATTTCTCTTAAGTGATTATTATCTGGAAATATCTAATAACCCACTTTCTTCACACACTTCTTATTACTTGTCAATATAACCCCATGTATCACAATCATATCTTTTCTGGGCCTTGATTCAATTTATCCATTTTTTTCATAACGTGGTTCCTCTCCTCTCCTATCTTTCCATGTGCATCTGGTTTATCTGAATTTCTCCTCCTCGTTCTCTACGCTAGACTTGAAAAAACCGAAAATAAATTTTTAGGACGCAGAAAATCCTTTCTACGAATCTGAAATAAAAATTCTCTCTGTTTCATCTCTTGAATAATTTTTCTCTCCAGTTTTCTCTTTACATTGTATTTCCCTTTTACTGTTTCCTGTACGCATATCTTCAACTGTTACATTCTTTTTTGAATATTTCTTATGCACATTTTTCTTTTATCTTCCCTCGCACAAGTATAAACCCTGCACCACTGTAAGGTCATATTATATGCCAATGTACATTATTGTCTATATGCCAATTTGCACTGAAAACCAAATCAATCTCTACGATTAAAGATAAAAAAAAAAAAGATTTCGTGCAACCTGAAAAAAGCAGCTCTGTTACGTAACAGAACTGGAGCAAGTCTCATCATCATAATCATTTCCATAGGGTTGCGCAGAATGCAGAATGAATCATCCTCTTGCATAACTCAACGCCAATTATATAAACTAAATAGGTCCGTCAAACAGAGACCCGATATAAAAGTTTGGATGCAATCATCATCATGGTTTATCAGCCAACATTTTACCGTAAGTAATCCGAATTCCGTTAAATTCGTCTCCATCATAATGCTACAAGTGAACAGCGTCGTCAGTAATTCTGTGAGTGTCTCGTGATAACAGCATATCACGTGCACTATGTTAGTCCGCATTTTCTTGTTTAAGACTCTCGTTTAAACACGCACACACATTCATACAGATATATACACACACACGCGATTAATACATGAACACGTACTGCCTTCTGTCTAATATAAACCGGACTGAGATACTGTATTCAAAATACGAGAGTGCGAAGTTGGTAATAAATCTGTACATATTCAACACCTTATAATAAGGAAAGGCAGTTAACTGGACTTTCCCTTGAAACTTTGCAAGCATCTGCATCGTAAGCACCTATCACTAACGCATTAGGAATTGGTCTGTAGCATTAACCTTCAGAGATTTAAATAAAACGCGACTTTTGAAGATTCAGTCATCAAAAGAAATTCTTGCTCCGACTCGAACATTTAACAGCGAAATTTTCATAGTATGGTATACAGTTAGATGCTCCCCCCAGTACCAAAGGATTTTGCAAATCTTTGGCATAAAAAGCCACCAACATACAAAGCTAAAAAACTTCATAATGAAACGTCAAATACATAAGGAATGCAAAACCTAGCGCGTGGGTTGGTATAAAATCAACAAGAGATGTGCACGTCAAAAACAAGAGTCAGAATTTCAAGCCCGAATTAGAAAAACCACGCACATACCTGCGCCATTTAAAACTAAACAAGGAATTCAACCTTACTTTTACCAAACGATGAGTTTTCCCAGGGTTTCAAAAACTCATGAGGCTCAGTAACTTTGGAAACCAAACATTAGCATTACGCTACTGCATGGAACCACGTATAGCATTTGACATATCGTCTGCAGGATGCGACCACATCGTAAGGGCATAAATATCTACTATATGGCTCACACAGGGATTGAGCGTAGCTGGCAGAAAGGGTTACAACTGGGAATAACATAATTCTGACAGTGATAACAAATACATGCTTATGAATAAATATACAGAAAAGCGTTGACGTTGTTATATCAGCAGCCCATCACGATTGAGAGGGTCCTGAATATTTGATGAAGAGAACAATTCTAAGGAACTGGAAAAGGAGCTCCGCATTTCTTGTTTTCTCCTGCAAAAAACAAAACGATACTTTGAAGAACGGGAAACCAATCCTGCTCCGGGCTTGTTGCAAGAGGTTAATATTACCACCAAGCGTGAACGAAAACAATGCGGATACACAGAGAAGATCAAAATAGTTTTAGGGGAGGAAATTGTAACCACACCGAGCGACACAAAGCGTAGAGCAGAATAAATGCTTCTTTTTTAACACAGTGGATCACTGACAGAAAATACGATGTTAACATGTACGACTTTTGAGGATTGTTCACTGGACACGTTGAGCATTTTAAGAAAAGAATTAAAACGTCGGATAACTCTCCGAAACTAATGATAATCGCTACATGATGAGTTCATAGAGAAAATGTTCATAAATTAATAAAATAATTTAATAAATAAAAACAGAATCGTAGTGGTCAAGGAACCACTTTTTCTGTGTATAAGTGTAGTGTGGACGTAGAGGTGCAGATGAAATTAAATAATATTATATATATATATATGTATGTATATAATTATATATAATTTATATATATATATATATATATATATATATATATATATATATATATATATATATATATATATGTATAATATATATATATAGCAAATGGTTGTTGCAGACTAATACACAAACAAAGTCACTGCAACATCTCCTATATATATATATATATAACGTCTCCTCGCTATATATATATATATATATAGCGATATATATATATATATATGATTATAATAAGTCCTTTTATTTATATTTCTAGACGGGATGAAAAAGACATCAAATATATACGTTTTGAATGAAAAGAAGTGAAGGGGGCAAGCAAGAGCAAACGTATAGCATACGAGCTTCGCAAGAAAGTGCACAGCGTCGCGGCAGAGCAAGAAGCCAATGTGTTCTGACTCTGAAGATACATTGATATGCAAAGTCTCTCCATTTTTCGTGATCTGAGTTTTGTTTCTTTGGGAGCCACTCGCCTTATGGAGGTTGCCGACATATAAGTCGTTCGTATCCAAGCATTTAACGTATTTCTTATTAATAATAATAATAATAATTGTGCTATGTATAATAATAATAATAATAATCTGAAGGTGTTTTCTCTTTATATTGTATTCCCCTTTTACTGATACTTATTTTCTTATAATAATAATAATAATAATAATAATAATAATAATAATAATAATAATAATAATAATAATAATAATAATAATAATAATAATCCTGCAGCAAACTCCCCTGAAATCATGAATTTAAACTCGCTCACGAAAATTTCCAGAGAGATGCCCCATAATCCACATCGAAAATCTCTCACGAATTAATCATCCCGAGGACCATCCATCAGGCACGGAATCACTTTACCGGTAAGCTGATCCATAAAAATTACGAAGGAACTCTGCAAAAAAAAAAGGGGGTACCTCTTTAAGGGAACTTTTGATGGAAAAGGGAGTCACCACTGTCTATACTTAAGTCAGCTGCATACACACGCACCTACATTTTCTCTCTCTCTCTCTTTCTTTGATCAAAATTCCCTGCCCCTCCTGGCTTTGTTGCAGGGTTCCGGATGTCGTAACTCACAATAGCCTGTTCAAGAAGGCCGTGCCTTTACCTGGGACCTACAAGAAGACTGATAGACTGAATGGATGAGGCTAGTGCTCTTGTATGGATCTTTCGATAACCAGCTTCGTCTATTTATTTGGCCTTCCAAAAATAGAAGGAATCTTCCCATACCCTTAACCAACAATCGACTTCGTCTGTGGGTCTGCCCCGCCAACAAGCTAAAACATCTATCTCAGCCTTCTCACCAATGACCTCATCCGTTTACTTGCCTGCTAACAGTTGACCCCCATCTTTTGCTTATATTTTCCTACCAGAGGATCGAATTTAATTGGTCTTCCCAACACTCGACGTTACCTACCGATGTGTTTCCAACGATCTCCCCGATCCATTTATCTTTCAAACAACCGACCTTATCTACTCCTCTGCCTTCCCAACGCTCAGTCTTATCCATTTCTTTTCTATCCACCCATTCACTCTTCCATCTAGGACTTCCTTCCAATATCCGTTTGGCCCGCAACTGAGAACAAATAACATTTCACCGTCAAAAACCAATATGATATCAAATACGTCCCCTGACTAAGAGGATTCCACCAATTGGTTACGTGGAGCTTCAGTCTGAAATAATCTATTTATTTTGGTTCAGCAATCATAACTAAAATTGCCTCTGCGCGTCGTCTACACCAATCAACTGAAACACATTACTAAAGTTTCTGCTGCTAAATCAATGCCAGTGTTTCACCGCGTCGAAACGGTACCCATCAGAGGAACGAACTATTTTTATCATTATAAATCAAACGGGAAATTTCCGGGAAATCCTTGGTTAATCTGCTTACGCAAGACAAACGGCAAAAACACAACGACTTTCCTATCAAACAAATTACCTTGTACATATATAGTTTCAGTGCTTTCATTTTACATTTCAGGGTCGTCGTCTTTAATACAAAATTTTAATGTTCCTTGAAAAAAATAAACCAACTGACACCTTCCATTTCAAATTACAATAAGAAATAATTGGACGGTGGTGGAGCAGCACAAAATGTACCAGTGTGCAAAACGGCGCCGTATTGCGAAACATTTAATGAAAATGCTTTGTTGCACTGACCGTTATTATGGTATGGATCAAGGGGGAGAATAAAACCCACCCGCTCACCCCAACAAAACCACCCCTTTCTGTTATGGCACAATAATGGTGACCTACAGAATTCATCTTTTTCGCACCAGAATTAATCCCGCTGGGAACTGCATCAGTGATTTTGTTCGAACTTGGTTATAACACATAAACGGCATTCATTTGCCTCATTCTAAAAGATTATATTGCCTTTTCCTTAGAATTTCATTCTTCAAAGCAATTTCGACGTATTCCACAAATACCTACACAGTTTTTGTCAAACCCCAAGACCAAAGGGAATGAAGAAAAATGTCATTATTCTTGAAACATTCCTAAAGCTGGTCAACTTTCTCATAAGTTCGAACGTGGCAATTCCCTTAGTCTAAGAAGAAACGCATTACAATCAGACAACATTCAAATTCTTTTCCCACGAACAAAAAAATCTTCATAAATGAAGCACTTTCACGTCTCTAATAATTTTATATCTCCGAAAAGAGGTGGGAGGGTCAGTGGAAAAACAGCAATAATGTGTTCCCATTAATAGACAGCGTATGCTGAATGGTAAACAAGCTTAACGGGTTTTCTTCATCAGCTATAAATTCAGAGCTTCACTTTTCCAGTAGCAATTTCCTTTTATACTAAAGCTGCTTATGGAAGAGTCTCACCGAACATATTTATTCAGTAAAGCTGCAGATCTTTGCTTCTCATATTTACGTATAACGCATTTTATTTACAACGCATTTTACCTACACATGTACATTTGATTCTACTATCGGAACAGTAACCTAAAAATTCATTTACACAGATTTTTAGATGATTGCCACGAATCCCCTCTGAAAACGGTCGGAAGCACTGGCTATGTATTTCCCTTGAAAAGTAAGATAACTCATTGTTTAATTATTCACAGGATTATCCGTAAGTGAACAGGTATATTATACTCCGTATAAAAATCAAACAAATTACAGAAGTCCATTAAACTTGTTTTGTTGAGATTTGTTGAGATAAAAAAAAAAAAAAACCTTGAATAAAAAAACTCCTTCCAGTCCTTGTTGCTAAGACAAATGCTAAAAAAAAAGAAAGTTCAAGCTGAAAAAAAAAAAAATGGGAATAATTCCGGAACCGAAATCAAAATCAGCACTCAATAAAAACGCAACTTCATCGTGCATGAAAACTCTGAGTTCGCAATTTTCTTTGCCTTTGCCAGCAATATTGCTCGGATCAGCAACGAATGTGTTGTCCACGCGTCGAACATACAGCATCCTACTGCCTACCAATATAACCATATGAATGAAAATTTCGAATACCAGTTCATTACTGAACAATTTCTGTGACCGTTAATTTAAAACTTTGGCCTGTAAACAACATGCCACAGAAATAATACCTTAACATATTGCAATAAATTTCTTGTAATAAACTGCTACCAGAGTCAAGGAAAAATGGTTAAATTACCATGAATTATTTGGATAACTATTGAAAGTAAAAGAATTAGTTCACTGTACCTTGGGCATAAATCTAAGTGGTAGCATGAAAACTTTAAAAACGGTAGTTACATACTAAGATAAAACATGGCAATACAATTAGAATATGTTTCTATCAATACCAGGAGGGCGGATGTATGAATATCAATACATATGAAGTCAACAGTCTTCAGCATTTCAGAAAGAAAACAGAGTATTCGTATTATATCAAGAGGCCTGAATGAGTACAATAGAGCTTTGAATTTAAACGAGATACTGGTTCATAGAATCACATGGGCTTTGTAAGATTACTCTTCCCAAGAGGGGCGGTCTCCAAAGCACTGGATAAAACTTTTTACAACACACGATTTTTTTTCTTCTCATTTAGATTCTTTTATAAACAACAACGCACAAATCTGCTTTGATCATTTTATGGATGACGACCGTTTCCTGTTGCGTAACATATGTATGTAAAAGACCGGTTATCAAAGTCTTAAAGGTGCTAACCTTTAACGTGAAAATATAATGGAAAATACGACTGCTGAATGGCAACAGCACCCTGCTCTAACAATTCCTACTCAATGCCAGATTTGATCAGTCTAATGGCCATTAACCACAGGGATCAAACACTATGACTTTTTTTTATTTTATTTTGCATATTCCTTCCAATATTTCGCAAAAAAAAAATTTTTTTTTTTTTTTTGCATATTTTCCTTCCAATATTTCGCAAAATTTGTGTGGCTCGTGTCACTATCATTCATAACATATTGTTTCAAGACAGAAAAAAAACATTTAAAAGCTACATAGTTTTTCAAAAGTCATAACTATTACGATGATACTAGACGTTTCAATAAAGCTTTTGTACTGTATATTACTGCATGGGCAATGGATCTTGCTTCCTGATAGACGCATATGCCACTTATGACAAGATATTTGATTACAGGGGCGAATAATTAGAAACATTTCTTAGCGAGGGTGAAGGGTGTGACGGATGAACCCGATTTCAAAACAAATACCAAAAGTGAAACCAATTCAGTGATAAATACCTCAGGAAAATTCTGTATAAAGAGAAGCAAATGATTCTTTAAGGATGAAGCAATTTCTACAAATTATAACAAAATCAAGCAAAATAAATTCAAAGGCCGCGAGAAAAAAAAATGAGACCAGAAAAGGATATATAACAAAGAACACAGCTTAAGGGGAAGCAAATACGATGATGCAACACGATACTGATTCCAGTGAACACTGGGATTAAAGGGCACTTCACACCAGGTGTAACACAAGACGAATCAGACTATTCCAGCTATAACAAATAACAAAATATATATATTTCTATTGTACTGCAATGAGTGCAAATTCAGCAACTTCAGTTTTAGACAAAAATTAATGTGGGTCAATGACAGATGTTAAGGAAGGATAATGACAGATGCCGTCAAAAATAAATAAATATTTCTATCCATTAATTCATAAGAAACAAATGCACATATATATACAAATATATAATAAATATATATATATATATACATATATATATATATATATATATACATATATGTATGCATTATAATAAATATCTATATATATGCATATATATAAATATACATATATATGTACGAGTATAATGTCTCATTACTATTGCATAAGACAATTGTAAAATGTCACATAACAGAACACTTTTAATATCAACTAAACTATACCAGGCAAAAACTTTCATAAAACAGCAAAAAAAGTGGCAGTAACCTAATGCACTTGGTGGCCGAATGTATAAAGTTGTGGTCTCCCGTGTACAAACCCTGAAAAGCATGTGATCTAATCCCAATCACTGTAGGTGCACTTATCCAGTATGACAACATCTGGGTTTAAGTTATTCCAGTGTAAAGTGAAGCCAATATTTTTTTTATGAATATTTATGAATTCTTTGTGGCTTAACATTTTGATATGCTTTATATTTACACACACACACACATATATATATACATATATATATATATATATATATATATATATATATATATATATATATATATATATATATATATATATATACATATATATACATACATACATACATACGTCTAGCGATGCATCGGGTTTAAGAAATTGAACTTGCTCCTTTTCTTTGAACTTGGTAATTCCACGAGGTTTAAAACGGACAGTTTCTTATACTCTGAGCTATACCGGCGAGCTCAATATAAAAATGTTTACTCTGTAGATTACATTTTTTTCAATTTTTCTTGAATATATATTCTTCAACTCTCAGAAATTTTAAAATAAATTTTAAAATGACTAAACTACAGCAGCAAGAGGTAACCCATACGCGAAAGCCGAAGAATTTTTCAGCACAGATAAAATGGTCGGGCACAAGAGATTGTAGGGGATCCGTCTCCATTAAGGAAAGTTTTAACTTCAAAGTCTACGGACGTTGTCTTCCTGATGTCACAGATTTACTGTTTTGTTCCGGCCCGCAGACTCCGTGTGATAAGTTGCATGTGTGGGCCACTTTGCGCCTGGCTAGGAGCAGACGTTTGGCTAGAGAAGGTGGACGTTCAATCAACAGAAACTTGCATATATATATATATATATATATATATATATATATATATATATATATATATATATATATATATATATATATATATATATATATATTATGTATTTATATGTATTATATATTATATATATATATATATATATATATATATATATATATATATATATATATATATACACATATATATTTATTTATCTGTATTTACATGTTTATATATTTGTGTAAACACACACACACATATATATATATGTGTGAATATGTGTATATTACGTACGTATATATTTATGTATATACGTATATCCATACAAACACAGAATTTAAAAAATCACGGTTCCAACCTAAAATCACAAGGGAAATATATTTGAAGTTCTCGCCTGAACCAAATTTAAAAAAAAAAAACAAAGTAAGAAAAGTCCTAATATACAGTAAATATGCGCAAAAACAAGAGTAAGAAGAGTCCTAATATACAGTAAATATGCGCAAAAACAAGAGTAAGAAGAGTCCTAATATACAGTAAATATGCGCAAAAACAAACTCTCATCGCATGCTTGTTGGTTATATTTAACCACAAATAGTTTGTCTTTTCACTTGGCAAAAGACGCTATTAATGTTGGCACCGAGTTCCACCACGCAGAGAGAGAGAGAGAGAGAGAGAGAGAGAGAGAGAGAGAGAGAGAGAGAGAGAATATACCTCATAGCATAGCATACTTTTACTTGCGATTATAAAATGGAAATTTGCAATGCAAATAAATGACAAGGAAAACGAAGCTAAATAAACTGAAAAATTCAAAGCAATGCAACATCCAGTAGGATCTCAGCAAATATTTTTCATAAACTGATATTCAATAACATGCTATAGGTCTACGTTGAGCTTCAATACAACAGGTTCAGTACAAGACCGGAGGTGAAATTGAGACCTGACTAGCCAGCCTATCCTTCATTCCAATATATACAAGACAGCTGAGTCTAGTGTTGACACCAGAATCTTATGCTATATTGACTCTAGCAATGTACGAACGCGAAGGTAGAACACCTTTCTAGGCAGTGTGCCTTCCCCTCGTCTTCAAAATTATTTTTACGCTATTTCCAAAATGATTTTCTCTACTGAAGTTGGCGTGCGTATCCGAAAGTGTCAGTAACCTAATTAACGTTAATATAACTGAAATTTCATTTTCGATGAAGAGGAATAGTACTTGAATATAACTGAAATTTCATTTTCGATGAAGAGGAATAGTACTTATTCTGAGAGAGAGAGAGAGAGAGAGAGAGAGAGAGAGAGAGAGAGAGAGAGAGAGAGAGAGAGAGCAAATTTACTTGCTAAAAGAAACTCCAACAGCGTTAAAATAGTTCAGAATTTTCATCCTCCAACAAAGATCATACATTAGGGACTTATTAAAAAATAATTACGTTGATAGCTCCCGTTAAATTCTGCCTTTCATGATTTTTGTTCTACACAAGATAACACCACCTCCAACTTAGGAAGTCAGCATTTAATGAATCAAGATTAGGGATATGGGGTCACCGAACCCTTGACGTAGGATCAGAGAAGCATTGTTCCGAGATCATAGCACGTTCATCTTCCTATTACAGTTACAATATCATACATCTGTAAAACTTATCGTATGATAAATACTTCAGTTTGAGAATACAAAACCTCTAAGTATTCACTTAGGTTGAAATTCTTAACTACAGCATCAAAGGCTAACTTAACAAGAAAATATTACAAGCCCAGCATCTTCAAATTTACAACTCTCCTTAACTTTACCTAGAAGTGCCATTAACTTTTATAATGAAATAACTGCACCCTGGCCTCCTTATCGTACCACCTTTAACATAAGTAGGGGGACTTGAAAAACAAGACCGAGGCAACTTTAACGTAGGATCAAAGGATATTTAACTTGAAATAAAGCCCCTTGAACTTGGAAGAACTGATTCACTTTAAAATCACAACAAGGAATTTTGTATTTACTAGAATATAAAATATCTGCACAGGGATGTAGACTTAAAAGAAACTAACATCAGAGGATAAAAACTTTTCAGGAGATTGATTGTCATTTTTGCAGAAAAGACCCTTTGCATAAAAACAGACATTTTTTGTATACCTCTGCATCATACATAATAAGTAATCATCTTTGATAGCAAGAAATTGTAAAGCATGCTGTAATTAAACCTAAGGGAACAATACAATGAAAAACACCACGCTGACAATATTATCATTGTTAAACTACTATAATGCTTCTCTCAAAATAAATCTTAGATGAACAACGATTATGGGGAGGGGAGGGCAAAAAAAGGTGATTAAGTACAGACATGCAAAACAAAATCTTTTATTCCTTCGGGCAAAACCATTATCAGATTTCGAAAAACTCTCTCGGGGTCCGAACTAATTGAAGTTTAAGGTATTGGGCGGCGCTGCTTTAACAAAATTAAATCCAGAATTATCCGATGGGAAATAGAAGAAGATGAAAAAACTTGAGATTAATGACCTGGGAAGAGGGAAGACACCCCACCGTGAGTCAAGATTCTAATTAATTGCTCTTTTCTCTCTCTCTTTCTCTCTACACACACACACACACACACACACACACACACACACACTTGGTTTTTTTTTTTTTTTTTCAATGCGAAATGGCACGTTCGACTAGAGAGAGTACATAATCTGTTTCATGCAGTCCTTCGGCATCTAGAAACATTAATTATCAAACGGCGGGGCGAGATTCAGTATCTACAGCCATAAATTGCTATCATCTGTCAATCTGTCTATTTGTAGTTCATCCATCTTCATATCTTCCATATTCATTACCTAAGCCTATTCACCGGGAAGGGAGAGAGAGAGAGAGAGAGAGAGGAGAGAGAGAGAGAGAGAGAGAGAGAGAGAGAGAGAGAGAGATTGCAATGCAAGTCAATATGCAGGATACATACATACATACATACATACATACATACATACATAAATACATTCCCATTTGTGTTCCACTCCAGCACTGGGTAGTCTGCACATTTCGAAGGAATTCGAGTGTTCTCGTCTCACAGAGAAACAGTTTCAGAATAATTTAAAAGCGCAGAAGGGGAGATCTTCTGCTGATGAATGACCACGGCCTTAATTCCGCATAAAGACAGAAAGGGAGAGAAGAGAGAGAGAGTCTAAAATCAATGGGCAATGTGTCACTCTCTTCCTACTTCCGTTTTCCCCTAACTCTTCGAACCCTCTACTATTCAAGGGGCTTCCTAGAGACAACCCACATCCTCTAACCCATTTCTTCTGTTTTCTAGTTTCTCCAAGCTTGGGCTAGGTAAGGACACTGATCTGACAGACTCACTGGTTTCTCCCTCTTCTGATAAAAAACAAAACTGGTGACAGGGCCTCTCTGTAGAGTCCACAAGTTTCGAATTTCTGTTTCGGGGAGTCTCGACGCAACTCTGATTCCTTGGAATGTTTAAGTCTCAAAAGGGGCAACTGCTGTGCCGACTAAATTTCATCATTCCTTAGGGACTTTGAAAACTACAACTCATAGCAAAGTTTAAGTTCCAAGTACATTGTTTCTTATTCTACAGCGTAAAAATATATTTTTTGTTCTTAAATTACCTATACAGCAATTAACATGGTAGCCTGCTCTCAAAGTCTGACTTCAGATAACCTTGATCGACCATTCATTTCGACAAAGAATAAGGTGAGAAAACTGAGCCAGCCCCGTAAGATTCTGAACGTCCGCTAAGATTGCCAGAACTCAATTATCTAAGCATAAAATATCGTTTCAGTAGTACATCCATCAATAGTTCCAGTCTGCTTGTTACCTATCGATAAATTGAACACAAATTCAGTCCGAAGCCGGCTGGTCATCTTAGATAGCATGAAAGGAAACAATTATGTATATTTCAATTTAATATTTATGTATTTAATCAATTTCCCAATTCAGATCCATCATGTTTCCTCTCTCCTCTCTACTGCGCCATGATATCCATTTGTAGCCAAATGAACTTTAACAGATTAATTTGGTGATGAATCCGAGCCTAGTTCTCAGCTAAAAAAAATTGTTCGTGAAACAAAAACACATATATGTATATATGTTAAATAATGTACACTCACGCGTACATACATATAAAATGTTTGTATGAATTTTTCCCTTTTGAAGACATAAGGGTGTTTGAGAGCGAACTTGGTCCTAGCAATTGGGATCCTGAGCAACAACCATTCACATACGGGGCTCAGCGACCCCTATTTACTCACAGGGACGTAAAGGCTGTATTTCAGCAGATTCTGTCAGACCTAAACTTGACTTGAACGTGGAACTAATGCAATACGGCGAAGCTTTGTAAAAGATATTTCACCTGTGATCAGGTTAATCCCATCTCGGTGATTTGGTTTTTATAAGATAAAATCCTATGAATAAGCAAACATTACCGAAATTATTCACCGAAAAGAATACACTGAACAGCATTTGTTCCTCAAAAAACAAGTTCTTCTCTTATACCTCAACTTCATAATTAACACTAAAATACATCGGCAAAAGCGAGAGAAAAGGGGACAACGCCGTTAGATGCTGATGAACTTTCACTGAAATAATAAATGGAAAGAAAAATTTGGTGCTCCTCTACACAAGGCAATATGTATCAAATATTAATAAGTTACCCAACGAATATTCCACATTAAATATTTTGTATCAACTGATTAACTTACGAAAATGTTAAAAAATCTACAGAGACTTGTTCCTAAATAAACAGCGGTCAGTGCAACTACAAATATTGACCCTCGACCAAGTTTTGAATAACATAAAAACTTACATGAAATACGGGACCTGAGTCAAAGAGACTTTATTTACCTCTCTGCAACTTACTAAAGATTTAAAGGCAATCACAATCACGTATCTGTACAATAACATGCGCACATATACACAGAACCCGACGAATATTTTCACCCCAGTAGGATGATTATCTCGAAAATGCCTTCATGTTTTTTTTTTTTTATTATTATCTGATGGTACAATTGAGGAAGCATTGCCCCCTCACCTTTGTTACTTTGCTCTTCTAAGGCCCTCATTGGACGGGTGGGTATCATTCTTAGCTAGCACTCTGCTGCTCCGACCGGCCAGAGAAGAATTAGAGGAATTTATTTCTGGTGATAGAAATTCATTTCTCGTTATAATGGTTCGGATTCCTACAATAGCTGTAGGTCCGTTGTTAGGTAACCAATTGGTTCTTAGCCACGTAAAATAAGTCTAATCCTTCGGGCCAGCCCTAGGAGAGCTGTTTAATCAGCCTTCACTTGGTCTATTCTTTTAAACTAAGCTGTAACCCACAGTAGTCGGCTAAAAACAAGGTACCATTTTCACTGTTCTGTTGAACGAACGCATACTGGGTGTTTTAAGCAAATACGCCCATTTGACTGGCAAAGGGATCGAACACCGGCTTCTCATCTGCAAGCGTGGTGTGCGGCCACAGAACCCAAACGATCAGTTGTGCGTGAGAAAAAATGAGAGCACTGTATTCATAACAGCGCTCCACTCAACTGACTCCCTGTGTCCCTCAGCCTAACAGTGATCTCTCTTTCGTAAGACGCCCTAAAACACTATCAAAGATACAATACACAATGTATCTTATTCATTTAATGGATAAACAGACTCAAAAACAATTCCCGGAAGTGGATGCGGAGTTTCTTTTTCCTCGTTCCTCACCTTTACTGGATGGCCAGCCGCCAATTCTGCTGTCCCTTGTATGAATTCTCGATTAGGCTATGTGAGTAGATTATTTATTTATTTTTTTGTAATTCTCTACTCTTCTGAGTGTGATGATATACTGAGTAAGAGAATAAAACTCTGTGCTATAAAGTAACTGAAACGAAGACGCCAATATACAGTGTGTGTGTGTGTGTGTGTGTGTGTGTGTGTGTGTGTGTGTGTGTGTGTGTGTGTATATATATATATATATATATATATATATATATATATATATATATATATATTATTATATATACTGTATATATATATATATATATATATATATATATATATATATATATATATATATTCTCTATCTCTCTCTCTCTCTCTTCCGTGTAATATAACATGTGATCAAGAGTTACACAGTAATACTGCCTCAAGAATAGAATATTTATATCTTCAAAATACACTGACCATGTTACTTAACATGGCTCTTTCATATTATTGCTTATGACTGTTTACTAAAACATAAACCTAGTATACATATCTCAAGGCCCCAACTGTCTAACCTTTATTGTGAAAAAAAAATCATATAATAAATGCTGCTGTGATAAATACAGGCTTCCTGATTTTAATAACTATATACACACAGATTATAATGTTCGCTGGAGACAGGGAACACGACTGGTGAGGCTACGGGAGGAGATCAAACGTTTTCAAGAGAGGAAAGTTGAAAGTAAACGTGAGCAAGAGTAAAAAGGAATCCAGGAAGATGAGCGAAAGAACGTTAGTAAGGTTGGTGAAAGATTGGAAACAGCGGATTTAGCAAAGTATTTGGTAGCACATGTAATGGATGACGGCGAACCACAAAATAAGTGAATCAAAGGAAGAGACCAACATTACGCAAACGATGAGGAGGAAGCCTGAATAAGACAAAGCTGGAATATATGAAGGGACTGCTGAGACGGCTTATCCCCTTTGGGAGTCTAGTGTGGAAAATGGGTGAAAGGGAAAGGAAATGTGCGGAAACTGTAGAGACGAATAGTTTGCTTAGTACGTGACATAAGAAGAATATAAATGTAAAGGTATGAAAAAAGTTAAGCATACCTTAGTTTAACCAGACCACTTGAGCTGATTAACAGCTCTCCTAGGGCTGGCCCGAAGGATTAGATTTATTTTACGCAGGCTAAGAACCAACTGGTTACCTAGCAACGGGACCTACAGCTTATTGTGGAATCCGAACCACATTATAACGAGAAATGAATTTCTATCACCAGAAATAAATTTCTCTCAGAGTCTTCAACCCGTCCAATGAGGAGCAGGTGAATGGCGTAGTGTGGGTAAGAAAGCGAGGAAGGCGCTGCTGGGAGGGCATTTGATGTGGATGAACTTCTGTTTAGGTGAATGTAGCGGCCAACGTTGTGGAATTTGTCTGCACATGGGGATCATCCATGATTCAGTGGTTAAATATATGATTATGGTAGGGATCACTGTCTTTGTTTTTTCTCTGGAGCCACTCCTTGTTAATGTATACATACATATGTATATATATTATATTATATATACATATATATATAAATATATATATATATATATATATATGTATATACTGTATATATATATATATATATATATATATATATATATATATATATATATATATATATATATATATATATATATATATATATATATATATATATATATATTATAATTTCAATAATTTCAATCATGCGTAAATAAACATTGCACACCCAAATAAATGAAACTAAATAAAGTACATGCACGATATCGGTAATATATTCTTATACTTCCACACAAAAACTGTACTGTGGGTAGTTGAGTATATATGAAAATTCAAGTTCCCTAAGTTCTTAAGAACACCCCCTTGAATAATCCTTTTGCAAACACCAAATAAGTGCTAAGAGTTAAGAGCCCAGCATTCACACCTTGCATAAGAACAAACAGCAACTATTATGAGTTTCAGAGCCGTGTTAATCTCCGTCGGTGAGACCTGAATTATAATCAAGCCCTGTTAAACCTCCGTAACATTCACTCCTTGTTCTCCTCCTCAACCTTTCCTACCTTTAACCAACATCCGTTTCGCCCTCCATCCTGGATGGAGAGAGAGAGAGAGAGAGAGAGAGAGAGAGAGAGAGAGAGAGAGAGAGAGAGAGTATGAATGGTTAACCCAGATGGATTAAGGATTACCCGGTGGAGCCCGTTTTCAAGAGTGTGATGGCGAATGTTTTAACGAAATGTAGTATAATAATAATAATAATAATACTAATAATAATGATAATAATTTATTATTATTATTATTATTATTATTATTATTATTATTATTATGATGGTGAATGTTTTATTATTAAATATTTGTATATAATAATAATAATAATAATAATAATAATAATAATAAAAAATAATAATAATAATAATAATAATAATATTATTATTATTATTATTATTATTATTATTATTATTATTATTATTATTATTATTATTATTATACTACATTTCGTTAAAACATTCACCATCATACTCTTGAAATAAATTTTATCTCAGCTCAAAGTAGAGACAATAACAGTCACACAATCCAGATAAGTGAGATTACATGATAAAATAAATGATAATCGGCAATATCCACACAGTTGCTGATGAAGTAAAAAAAAAATAGTATTAAAATAAAGATAATGACAGTAATAATATTGAGAATAATAGTAAAAAAAAAAAACATTAAAAATTACAACAATTAAAAAACACATTGCATGCAATTAATTTCCAGCTAGGTCTGTTATTTTCTTCTCTTCTCTAAAACAATCGACTAACAACCACTTTCATAATGCACTGCTTAGGACAACAGAAGAATACTGGACTTTGAAGGAAACTCTAACCATACATTTCTTTACCTTACCCCGCTCGGTGATCGAACGCGGGCACTCCTTTATGAAACGAGTAATCAATTTCGATTTTGAAACGAACACGGACGCTACCAAAGGAGTCGCGAATGGAGAGTTAATTGTGTGACGTCGAAAACATTTTCACGGACAGAGGCGAAACATTTCGCTGAATCAATACGGTCGCATGTAAACATTTCCCGAGTGTGACTCACATCTTGACAAAACGAAAAATTTTCTCTTTGATGACTTAAAGTGGTACGCTTTCAAAGCAGATCAAATTACTGGAAGCTGATGAAAATCTAACTTTCATGCAATCACTGGCTCCAGGTTGTCACAAGGGAAAAAATCATACCTTTCCTTTCACAGATGACCAAATTTAGTCTTTCATCTCTCCAAACCTCAACGTAAACATGAGTAAAAAAGCTAGATATGAGGAAAAGAGAAAGTTTGGTCTTTTCCAATGCCAAGCTGTAAATAGAATACTGTAATCAAAACATCTAATCAAAAGAATTACTAGAAAATTTGTCTATTTTTATCTACAAAATAAAAATACCAACAGTATTTTTCCTTTACTTGAAATATCTGCAGTGTATTTTCTTTACTCGAAATAGCCACAGTATTTTTGCTATAGTTGAAATATCTATAGTATATTTTTTCTTATCTGAAATACCCACTATTTTTCCTTTACTTGAATGGGTACTATAGTCAGCAACACCCACCCGGCTATGAGGCTTTTTAACTGCTACACGAAACAACCTAAACCAGCAAAAATGCGCCAAAGTTTCTTCGGTGCAATCGAGTTTTCTGCACAGCGTATAATGCTGTATGAAACTCTTGGCCAGGGCCCATGAAACTCGCATTCACGGCCCGGTGGTGGCCTGTGTTGTTGGCACCTATAGCGGTGCCAAACGCACGATCATGGCTAACTTTAACCTTAAATAAAATAAAAACTACTAGAGGGCTGCAATTTGATATGTTTGGTGATTGGAGGGTGGATGATCAACATACCAATTTGCAGCCCTCTAGCCTCAGTAGTGTTTAAGATCTGTGGGCGGACAGAAAAAGTGCGGACGGACAGACACATAGCCATCTAAACAGTTTTCTTTTACAGAAAACTATAAACTCTCAGCTGAACGAAGAGAAGTTTGAATAGGAGGTAGGAGGTAGTTTACAACGACGCGTGTAAGGAACAGCGAAGCATAAAAATAAATGTAGCACATATTAAAAGCACGAAGTCTCTGACTAATCAATCATCACAGTAACAACACAAATAACTTCAAAATGCAAGATAAGAGACTTCACACTCGTACGTATACCTAAAAATGAGGAAAAAAAAAATAATAAAATTTATTAAACTAAGAATTAAGGAATCACATGAAATGAAAAATACAAAGACCAGAAAAACATGAAGTGTATGACGACACACCCACTCGATTTCAAGGATGATAACATTCCACTGTTGACAGTATATACCTAGCAAATACACAGAGACAATTCGGGCCCACACCGATTAGAAACACTTGATGAATGATGTATGCACAGCTGACACGATCCAATCAAACCGTTCGCAGCAGAAACACGGCAAAAAAACCGCAATACTCCAACTAGACAAACACAAAAGGTTTGGACGGATTCACGGCAAAACAAACAAACAAACCAGAAGCTCTTCCACAAAAACAGGCGTGTAATTTCTGCGCCACCGCAGTCGCATTCCAACCAGAAATCCCATTTAGCTCATTACAAATCGCATTTTTCTTTTTCTTTATTCGACGACTTAATGAGAAGGGCTCGAGGGACGTATTGCACAGTGACCCAGTTGCGTTTCCCGTTCCCGTGGCAAATGTTTATGCGTGCTGCAATCAATGTCTTGTGTGGGACATCATCTCTGAAGAACAAGAGGCACAGAGTGAATCTTGTCCTGAACGTTATGCAAGTTTGTGTGTGTGTGTACACCACACACACCTACACCCACATATATATATATATATATATATATATATATATATATATATGTACTAACTGTATATGTGTATATACGTTATATATATGTATATGTATATGTATATATATACAAATATATATGACTATTAATAAAGGTTAAGCACTGCTTACGCATACGGCATCCCCTTGATCATATATTCCTACGGTTCTTGGAAATAAATACAAAAAAGGAGACGCAACAAAATCGGATATCACAATAAAGGCAGGACGACTAGAAAATGACGAGGACGATCAGGGACGAGCATGTGGACGAAGAACGACGAAAGATGAAGGTTCCGAACATCGCCATATCTATAATGCACCCGAAGACCAACCAGGTTGCTGTCAGCAGGACTAGAAAAGGCCAGAACTACACGAACATCCTTCCCAATCCAATAAGAGCCGGCATCCCTCGTGAATTAATGCCATACTTCCGTTACACAAATACAACTTTGCAGCTGAACAAACATTTAGCCGCAAAACCAACACCAGAACAGAATACCAAAGAGCAAAACCGCCCACAGTAGTTTGTTTATGGAGCTTTCCGGTGGCTGGAATTTTGTTCAGTGGGAACCACTTGGATTTGTGTCAGGAATCGCAATGTAGCATTTCCCATGTCTTGCCTGCATCGGTGAAATTACTAACAGCTTACCGTACGTGGAACATATTTTTCCTTTTTGTGTATCATATTTGGAAATCAGCTAAAAAGCGGATTCCTGATCCGTACAAAAGAGGAAGCTATTTCCATGAATATTTTGTTGACAACATTAACAGCACCAATATTCATGTATCTCTTTCTTCATACTGATAACATTCGGAAATTTACATTGAAATATTCGGAAATTTTCAGTGAAATAACTATAGTAAAAAATAATAATACACTTGGAACCGAAGAGAAGAATTTTACCATATAATTGCTGTGCACATAAATACACACTTTTTGTTGTCAATACTTACAAGTATATATACATATATATATATACATATATATATATATATATATACTATATATATATATATATATATATATATATATATATATAATATATATATATATATATATATATATATATATATATATATATATATATATATATATATATATATATATATATAGCGTATGTGTGATTACTGTCGTAATGAATTCCTTTTATACAGATATCTTCACGTATATATTGAAATTGAAAACTAATTTTCACTTAACAGGGCCATTGGTATTCATCGAAGTATTGTTGCTCTCCGTCGATTCCATCACTATATATGCAGAATATGCTGCAGACAGCCTCCGCTGACAATCAAGCACGTGTAAACAACTGCTCAAGACAACACACATTCTCAGGCAACTATGCAATAGATCGGGGACGCTACATAAATGAGGAAGTCTAAATACACAGAGTTAATAGCTCGTTGGCAGTGATGAACCCACTAGAGTGACCTCTCTCTCTCTCTCTCTCTCTCTCTGTATGTGTGTATGTGTGTATGTGGGTATGTGTGTACGATGTGTATGCCGCGCACAGCACCAAAGATTACCCGCTATGGAAGATTAACATGTCACGAAGGGAAGCGGTAAACCACTTGCAAGCAGAACCAAAAATCACATTAATGCAATCATGATAATACTGTTAGGTTACTCTATGAGATCTTACATACCAAAAATACATTACATCATCTCACGACTACTCTTTGTAAATGCACAAGTGAAATAGGTTTCATAACAAATATATCTGACCCTTGAAAACACGGTGGCTCGGCATTTCAGGGAGCGTTACTTCTGCATGGCGATGGTAAAGATTAATATTTCCATAGCAAGGCAATATGCTCTATCAGTAACAGTGGTGCAGGACGACTGAGCGACACTCATACCTGGTGCACGATATCAATCACGTGGGGTCTTCCGTGTTGGGAATCGATGTTCTCTTCCTAATTCATAAGCAAGGCAAGACTTACCTGGTTGGAGACTTCCTGAGGACAGCAGATGAAGAGCTGCGTTTACGTAAGGCAACATCCCTTCTTTAAATGGGATGAGTTTAGACTTTGAAGGAATATTTAATCTTTGTGAGTTGACGTAATACACTTTACACACTTTTACATACATATATGGATATATATACATACATACACACATATATATATATATATATATATATATATATATATATATATATATATATATATATATATATATATTTGCATCAAGATCAGGGCAGGAACACAGAAGCAGATGACACAGTAACATTTAATCCAAACGTTTCATGATTCTTAATCACATCATCAGGAATCTACGACAATAAAATACAAGATATTAATATAAATTAATTAAAAGAGTTATATACAAGACTCTACTTTAAAAACGTAGAGAGCAAGCTAGGAAAATTTATAAAAATAGAACATAAAAGATAAAATTATCAGAACAGACAACACTCTCAAACACAGACGCATTTAAAACAAAATATAAAAACCAGACAACATACTTAAATACAGATGCACATAAAAATCACTGGAGGGTAACCTGCAATCCAGAGGCCAGGACACACTAAGTATAAAACACACACACAAAACTGAAATTTCGAAAAAGGCAGAGAGTTAGAACAAATACAAGGGTGCAACGGTTGTTTGACAATTCAGTGAGGGAACTCGTTGTTTAATAATATATATATATATATATATATATATATATATATATATATATATATATATATAGAAGAGAGAGAGATATTAACTAAGCAAAATGATATTAGGCAAAATCAAAATCATCCGTCACAAAGACATCATCAATAAAATACTTAAGACCGCGTACCAAGTCCGGGGCTCCGGACGTGAATTACAGAACAGCCTAAAATAAGCCCCATGACTGTATGCTATTTAACACCAATAATACAGCAAAATAATGGTTTCGGAACTGGCTGGACACCTGGAAAGCAAAACCTTGACTTAAGAGTTGTTTAAAAATTCGTTAGCGAGAACCAACCAAGAAAACACCAGAAACGATCATCGCGTGAACAACAGACGAGAAAATGAGAACGACAAACTACAAGACAGAAGATAATAAAAAAGAACAAACATAAAAGACGAACGAAAAATACCAGACCTTATTACTCATTTACAGGGATATAAAGTTCAGCTCTGTTCCCTTGTTTTCATTACAAAAATACATCTTAGTTACCAAAACTTTTTAATAAACTTTGTCAGAGCTTACATGAGCATTCGTGCATAATTAAACCAATTTCATGGGTTTAACATCAAGGATTAGGTTTGAATAGCTCTTAACTCATCTCATTTCAAAATATTTAAGCAATGTTATCATATCAATGACTGATTCAGATAGCTGGAATCTTTTGTTCTAATTTCAGGAGTGGAAAATGTCTCCCAAATTACCTGAGGTACTAATGTCTTCCATGATTTCAGGGATACAACCAACGATATTTTACTGGTGTGATCTACTGCACCCATAACAGAGGTATTTTAAGTGCTGTAGTTTTTACAGCACAGACCTGGGATAACGTGAGGTTTTTCCAAGCACAGAGCGTATCCACAGTACCATAAAAAGCGCCCAAAACACACTCACGACTTGGCACACTGGAATTTTAGCTTGACCCTTACAAGTATTTTTCAGTTATGAGGCAGGAGTACCTACTGCTCCCAAGACCGATCAACGCATTGGTCAAGAGGCGATGGTTTTCCAGACTTATGAGTAAATGGACACGTTCAATTATACTTTATGAGAAATAGAAGAGATTTCAATTAACACGATTTTTCCTCATGAGAGAATGCTATTCGCGCTCGTGCATTTTAACACAAGATTATAAAAACTTTAGAAAAACCATTCATTTCTTGCAAGCAAGATCGTACCCATCGACACCCATTCACGCACATTTTCATATCTAAAAATACACGGACTTGGGAAGTAAAAAACCAACCTTTTGATAAGTTTAATTTCTATAACCCAGACGACCGCGCGACGGAACACGAATAAAATCTCGCCACTTACGCAAATCCATTTCAATGAAAAAGCCGGAGAGAAAAGAAAAGGAGCAATAATCAAGTCACGATGCCTCAGCAGGTGAGATAATAGACCAATTATCTCTTAGCTCCAGGCCAAAAGCAAGACGAAGTTTTGCGCAATAACCGCGCTCATTTCCCATCTGTTCTCTTTTATTCCCAGCATTCGGCATAACATGGGTCCATAAACGCTGTCGACACAGCACAGGCGAAAAAGCCTAAAGTTCTTTTTTTATAGTCCCTCGTCCCCATTAAAGGAATCTTATTTTCTCGACAACATTTATTCTTTCCGTCGTCGGCGGATACTGAAGGGTAACGTCTAGTGATAACGTCATTTGAAATTATTCACAAACACCATAACGCGTGCCATATAATGTGCAATAAATAAAACCAGTAACATAAAACCAAAGTGTAACAAAGGTATACAAATAATGTGCAATAATAGAGCATAAAACCAGTGTAACTTCATAAAAGATTCCCAAATGTATACCAAAGGTGATCCAGTGTTTCAGTCACAACCGGACACATTTGGCTTCAATCTCGAATATATTCAAACTGGCTGTTCTGAGTTTACTAGGGTCCATGATACCATTATTAAAATCCAAAGGTTAATGGAAAACAGCGAGTCTTTCGCATTTCGTTCTATTTTCTTATTTAATTAGTGCAGTGACTCGTATATACAAATTCACCACTGAATACCCAAGAGTGGATCTTTACTCAACATCGTGAAAGAACATGAAAGATTTTCTAACTTGTTAGGGATTTCCTCTTTGCTTCACCAATATTAAAAAAAGCTTAAAAATCAACAGCATCAAATACACTGACATTAACAGGTATTCCATTAATCAAAATAAAAAAAAAAACAAATAACTGAAGTCATTACAATATGAAAATAAAACGTACGTTTAAGCAATTTTCAAAACAGGACAAAGTCAAACCCTAAAATTCTACATGTCTGAACTGCACGCAAACGCAGCAAGAGCTGACATGAAACAGCCATTACATTAACAGCTTTTCTAAATGTATTTGCACCTACAGAGAGAGAGAGAGAGAGAGAGAGAGAGAGAGAAGAGAGAGAGAGAGATTATTCAACACTGATTCTTCTTCGTCATTGAAATTAAGCACATATTTCAGCCTTACATGAAAAAATATCAAAAAATATCAAAATTAATCAGAAGTCAAACTTTACACTTAAATAACTCAAAATGTAAACACTTTAATAACTGAAAATGCAAACACTTAAGTAAATGAAAATGTAAACACTTAAATCACTGAAAATTCACTTAAATAACTGAAAACGCAAACGCTGAAATAACTGAAAATGCAAACACTTAAAGTCACAATGCAAAATGCTGAAAATGCAAGAAGCTTGGAGATCGCTGAAAAATGCAAACACTTGAATCACTGAAAATGTAAAAACTTAAATAAGTGAAAATGCAAACACTTACATAACTGGAAAAATAAATAAATGAAATTCTAAAACCACAAACCGTTTGACAGACAGTTGATATGCGAGCATATTGCAATGAGAGACTGAGAGAAGTGTTCAGACATTTCTGAAATTAAAAGGAGGCTGAATAATCTACAGAGGAAACTCAGCTAAAAAATACTAAATAAAATAAGGTAGTAAAGGTTAAATAATCCAGAATTGCGGGGAGAAATGGCATTGTTAGTGAAGCCCGAAAAAACCACCAACTACAAGAAATTAAGAGTAAAGAGAAAAATGAGAATTTAAGGATTCTCAGTTAATCAAAGACGAAAAAATCTCTGCCTTTCCTCTCTCTAAACATTAGGCAACATTTGATTACTGTAATGAGGTGCTCCTAGAAGTCAAGACACGATTATTCACGAAGATTAGGATGCAACTTTCAATTACCAAGTCCAATTCAAAAGACGTCGTCCCTATTATGTCGGTTAATGCCAACAGCCCAAACTTTCTCTCTTGTCAACAGAACGGCCTAGGACGCTGCTTCAAAAGAATTACTTAGCTTCTGTCAAAAATGAGGTCGATATATGAACTGGACCTTATACAACATTGCATTTGCTCCTCATTTTCTCAGCTGTATTTTATAATGAGTTCTTACTATTCGCGTTCCAAATTCGAAGTTTTATATAGGTCTTATTCATGTAATATTAGGTTATTTTAAATAAAAATAACGACACGTCAGAAGTGTTCTTCCGTTACTGTACTGGTCGAATACAATTTGCCTAATCTTTCCAATTAGAATAACTCCTGTCATAGGCTGCTGCATTATGCAATATCAAACGTTCGTCCGCCAAACAACTAAAATCACAACATTAGATCCTGATTTAGATACAAAAAATCTGTAATGGGCTTCCTTCAACCTAACAACTCCTGTGCGAAAAAAAGAATAAGAAATTTTAAAATTAATTTTCCCCAGAGAAAAGCCTTCATACGTGTCCTTCCTAGAGAATCTAAATTAAAATTCATTTCGTCTGGAGAGAGAGAGGGAATCTACAGAGAGGAGTAAAGAGTCAATTTCTACGTCTGAGAGATCAGATGCTGGAGAAAGGTTATCACACAAGTTTTTAGGATACCTTTTTTTAAAATATATCAATTGCTGATATTATTTCCTATTTGAATATCTCATGTATTCAAAGAAAATTAAAAGTTTCATGTGTGTTAATCAGCATCTAGATTACCAAAATTCATCAGAAATAAAAAGTTATTCTGAAGAACCTGAGAACAACTAAAGAAGCGATTATGAATCAAACAAACTGAAAAATTCCTTAATACGAAATATTTGAGAATTTTTCAATTTATTTTACGCTATTTAGCCTTAATTCGCAGTGCTGGCCCTCTATATTATCATGTGCAACCATGCTCTTGGGAGATACGAAAACTTCAGTTTCATTACAAGAACAATATATGTTAACAAAAGTACGTAAATCGGAAGCCTCTTCTCTGAAACAAGAATAAACAAAGGTAAAAAAAAGGTTTACAATAAAAATGTTTTTGCGACATAAACTGACGCTCCCCTTATGATGTACATAGTGCTTCCTGCCAGAGTCGAAAAATCCAACTTATTCCTCTAGTTCAGCGCCAGTAGATGGAACTTGTTCAATGACTTAATTTTCTGAGAACATCATATACGATGTGGAATTGATTCTCTCTCCTTCGGAAAAGAAAAATATTAAAAGTACGCATTCGGTTAATATGGATGTTTAGACTTTTCAACTATGGTATCAAAATAAGCTAAAACTCTACTCGTTACAATTTTTTTTCATATAAATATTTACAACGTTACAACTCACCATTAGTTCAGAAATATAAGCAAATTAAAAATCTTCGTTCGACTGCATAAATCAAGTACCACAATAAGTGCAATGTTCCTGTTTCTATGGGAAAAGCAAGGTATCAATTCAAGCTGAAAGGTTTCCTTCCAATTCCTACCCATCAGTTACAAAAATGTCTCATGTTTTTTTTTTTTTTTTTGTTCTAATAAATTCTACAAAGAACATAATTCCCACATCTAAGATGCTTTCCCTGTTTCTATTAGGAATCTGTACACATAAAAAAATTATCCTTACAATAAACATTGTTCTTACATTTAATGGAATAATTCTTCCTCATTCTCTGCCACTGATACTGCAATATTGTCTGACTTCGGATATCTGTCATCTCTATTTTCATGAACAACTCTTAATTCCACCGTAATCCAAGTTATAAGCAAATATGAGACCCAGGAAGCATTACCTAATGGGGCTTCCCTTATGAATATCTTCCACTCATTCTCCTAGGAGAAATCTGTTACTCAAGCACTACAGGCTACCTTCGCAGAAGCATAATTTCTCTCATTATTTCTGGAACAAAAAATTACTCTTCTACAGAGGAACAATATACTTTCATTCGTTTTCCGATGCTTTAATAAAAACGAAGGTGCAACCTTTTTTTTCAATTCATTCTTGAAAAAGTCGAACACTTATAAGACAAGAGTTGACCAAGAGGATGTCAGATCTGCAATAAAAAAAATCTACTAAAATCATTACGAAATAAACGTACAACTAACCCTAATCCAGTTCTCTAATAATTAAAATAAAAATATTCTTGTAAAATACAAGATTCAATGTACTCTAGATTTTAGAGGAATTTGCCCAGAAACGTTTAATGAAGAAAAAAGAAGAATCTTTCTCTACCTACAGTTCCTAATTAGACGAGGGTCAGCACTTGAAAAAGGTACAGTTTTAGTATCTCGAGAGCCGTACTCTTAAACCGAATCAAGAAAAACACTAATGAGAGAGCTAGAGTACCTACACTTCACACGTCAGATTATTTTTATGTAAAATAACCTATTTATATATCATGAAAAACTATACAAACACTTCGAAAATGTTAAGTCTTGAAAATGGTCTAAGTGTTGTATAAAATTTTTTATTTTCCGTTAGCCATCTAGATTACTCCCTCAACGAAATATTTTTTTGGTACATAATAATAATAATAATAATAATAATAATAATAATAATAATAATAATCATCCACTGAGGTACAGGACACTACGTAGTGTACTGAAAAACTTGAAATGTCCTCTTTAATTAAACTCACGTTTCGCCAAGTCTCTCCTCAGCATGATCATAGACAGAATGACTCACAGGACAGATACCTGTAGTGGGACCCCTGTGAGAAAGTTTCAAGGAAATAGAGAGGACTGTATATAATATAAATCCAATATACATTATTATTATTATTATTAATATTTTATTATTATCTTAATACAAAATTGCTATATCAACGCTTTAGACAAAATCGATCCCAAAACATTCGGGACACTTTTATACAGTTTTCTGTCCAAGTCACATCATGCCAGTTTTAAAAACAACACCTGTACCACCCAGGCTTAGTTGTCTGCGTTACCTCAAATATGCTTAAATTATGAGTAAAAAAGGATTCTTTTGTTTCCTACACTAAACAGAACACAACGCTCTTTCTATGGTATTGCCACTACTATCAACTGACTGTTGGTGCAGGTGTCACATGCGACATCTGGTGTAAACACAGAGGCTCATACCAGGAAACGTGATTTTCGCTCGGAGGAAGAGATAATGCCAGTAGCAAAGACCAAGGGGCAATGTCTCACAAAAGCTCACAGCAAAAAAGGTGAAAAGGGGAATGTCACATTATCTCCTGCGTTACATAATTCGCGTATACAATACTGTACTGGTTACATCCACCCCGCCAAGGGTGGCTCATTTTGTCATTATTATTATTGCAATACTTTTCAGCTTGCCGGAATGATCCTCACGAAATATGTAGAATATTAATTCGCTTGACAAGCTAAAATAAATTTCCTCAAGCAACTGCATACGAATAACCGGACTATCGTCGTCAAAACCGCTGAAATTCATCGTGATCAGTTTTTCTTTAGATCCTCGACAATTCAATACGCAGAAAAATAACCGGCACATTTTCATAGAAGCAATATCCACAGGCCACGTAGCCTCCCGTTCAGCCAGTGCTTATCGCAGGGGTTCTGTTCCCACAATTATCACCTCTACTTTCACATCGTTAAGAAAACCGATCCTTCATGAGTAAAAGTGATTTCCAAAAGAAAAAGATAACAGAGAGTTTCAACGCTTCATACTAAAGGTTTTAAGAAACCGCAACTTCCTATTTTACACTTAACCGACCAAATTACAATAACAAAAACAAACTCTCTAAATTGGTAAACTTTGGCTAATGGAAGCCAATTAACCACTCCTCCCAACGCCAGTAAGGCCGTCGTGCACGGCTCCTCTAAAATGACGGGGAAATGATATGTTAGTAAATAAGATTAGCAAGAAAGATCAAAAAGGTACCACCGCGCTGACTGCCTCCCAAAACGGATGTGACGCCGTCACTGCGGCATTAACTATAACTTTATTGGTGGTCTCATGGAGAGAGAGAGAGAGAGAGAGATTACTGAATCATTTTCCGACTTCTTTCGTGTACATTTAAATATGAATTAAAATTGTGGTCAGATAATGCTCGACGCTCTGCAGAAATTTTTCTTAAAAATGACCATAATTTTGACAATAACCACACGAATCTGCCAAAACTGATAATATAAATAATAAGCAATACATTTCAAATTCTCTTCATGTTACATAACAGCTAACGTTATTTAATTTAAGAAGACAAATTATTCACAAAAACAACACTTTCTGACGATACGGTCTGTTGTTCTCAAGAGGAAAAAGTTTGCTCAACCATCTTGCTCACGCCACACAGACACACATGGCCACAATTAGCGCCATGGGTGTGTAACATTCTCGGGAAAGTAAAAATTTACCATTTGCACCTTCAATAACCAGCTCGGCAAATGGGACCGTGAGTTATTACTGCATACATACATATATATATATATATATATATATATATATATATATATATATATATATATATATATATAATATATATCAACCATATTAAACTTACACATATAGCGTTGCACCTTGAGACAGCGTATGCACAATGCCGAAATGAACCCATAGCCATAGCGATTGCTTCACATACTTCTATTATTGCCGTTTAAAAGTACATCGTTTTGTAATACCTCAATCTCCAATCTCAAGTTTCTCCCATAATGGTGTTATATATATATATATATATATATATATATATATATATTATATATATATAAAATGTATATATAATAAATATATATATATATATATCATATATATATATATATGTGTGTGTTTGTGTGTGTGTGTATGGTTGGATGTATGTATGCAAATGTATATACATACATATAAAATGAATGTCTACATATATAAATATAAATATTTTATATACACATTTATATATATAGTATATTTATACATTCATATATATATATATATATATATATATATATATATATATATATATATATATATATATATATATAATATACATAGAGAATAAGGCGTGCACCGGGCGGCAACTTAGCACACCTAGCCAAATCTCAACTGTTGACAAACCACTGTAGTAGTTTTGCTTATGCAAATAATCTCAGTCAGCCTTTGTGCACGAAACTTGCACCAAAAGCCAACGACGTCCCGCAGCGAACATTTGTTCGTGCTTATCATGCCCAAGGGCAAACGCACCCCTTCGGGAGAAAAAAAAAAATTTTGGCAACAAAACTAACTACTGAGGAGGAGGAGGGGAGGAAGAGGAGGAGGAGGAGGAGGAGGAATATGTATGCAGTTAAAAAAAAAAAAAAGGGGGGGCGCTAACAAAAGAAAATTTTCCGTCGTCCCCTCAGGAATTTCTTTTATCTATTCATAATGGCCAGCTATTATTTTTATAACAGTGTGAAATAATACTATGGTAATTTTATTTTTTAACCTTTCTTAAGGAAATCTTGGTGAATAAGAATAACCTTGGTTCGTCCCTACAGTTTCTATATTACTCTTGAGAAATTTCAGAAATGTCTTCTTCCAGGAACTATAAACGTAACATTTGATATTATTATGCCATGTTGATACTGATGGCTCCACTGCTGTTTCCCTTTGTAGAGGAATTTGCCTTCATTCGAGAAATAAACAAGAACCTTATTCTACTCTCCAAGTGTAAACAGAAAAGGGTTTACATCGAGGATCCGTACAGTGTACATCACATCACGTACAAAACGGTCCAACCATTTTTTATTTCTTTGTGTCAGTTTAACAGATTTGTGCACATATATACTGCACTTATTCACAAGCATTGCATGATATAAATTTATAACAGAAATAAAATTAAATTCAAGAAATCTCGTGAGTTTCAAATCCACAGTTCTTTTTACATACTGTTTCTCCCCTCCAGCCATATTATATATCCCTCGTGATCCAGTGCATGAATAATCTCGGTAATTTAATTTGAACATTTCACGCTTTTCCTTCAATATTAAAGTATATAAAGCGGGATAACGTATCTTAAACAAACAAACTTCTTTCATTCACCTAAATTTTGTACATATTAGACTTTACTTATACGTTAATTGAGTATTTGGGCAAAAATTTAACAAGAAACAGTGCCAGCAATTCGACCCCAGGTATCCCTAAAAATAATAAACACCCACTAAAACTGATTTTTATCACATAATACCATAAAATGTATACTGTTATACTGATAACGATGACAAACAACAACCAACCAATACATATAATATATATACAGTATATACTGTATATATATACATATATACACACACACACACATATATATATATATATATATATATATATATATATATATATATATATATATATATATATATATATATATATATATATATATATATATATATATATATATATATCTATATATACATATACATACATGCATACATACATACATATATATATATATATATATATATATATATATATATATATATATATATATATATATATATATATATTAAAAATATCACTTCTGGTCAGTACCGGTGACCACTTGGCGCTGTCTCTCTTCTCTGTCGCCTAAAAGAAGCGGCAATACTTTTATGAGAACAAAATGTCCCTCAAGCCTCAAGGGCAAAGGAAATCCTTCGCATAATTATTTTATTGAACTGTCCGCACACAGGTCGGCATCAGTATATCTTTAAAAAAAAAAAAAAACATTAATAAGCACAGTCAAGTGCCTTTTTCTAGCCTGACCAGAAGAACCCAAAGAAATAGGAGAAAGGGTTTGGATCGGTGAGACCATAAGCCCCTGTCCACACTGGCAGGCACTGCCCGACAGACAAACACTGTTCCCAACAACCCAGTTCCACTGCTGGCCGGCTGGTATGGAGAGCCAGAGCGATGTGATTGTCTGGTAACACTGAAAACTGTGGAGACAATAGTAAAGAGCTGCCAGTGCCCCACGGGCATGCCCGCTAGCGTGGACAGGCCAATACTCTTCACCGCAAAACCGACGAAGGAACACAATAATTCCTAAATATCACTCTTTCTGGGCAAAGAAAAGCCCACGGCGATCATGCTACTGACTCCACAATTTTGCTGAAAGGTGCATTTCTCTAATACCAGGGATCCGCTCCAGGTACCACACACTATGAGTAATTTAATCGTTTCTCTATCAGTAACCGGTTTCGTCAACAGGTAAGTATACAAATAAATAAGTATGGGATTTACAAGCATATATGATGTTCACAAAAATCTGCCAGACATACAAAATCCAATTAAAATGATTCCTGTTCCAGAATACAAAAAAATTACAGAAAATTAATGAATTTCGTCAATAAAATAAGGCAAAAAAAACGCAAAATTCTGAAAACATTCCGGAAGAAATAGTAAAAGGTTATGCAATAAAAAACCAAGGATATTAGGCTAATCCTTATTTTCCCAGGATGTCTAGGATTTTAAAGGACTTTGCCCGTTCTGCAGAAGATTCCAAAAGAGTAAAAACCAAGGATAATTAACACTTTTTGAGTGTGAAACAACACCGACAAGCATTTTCTCTAAAAAAACCTTCAATCTTTTGACAAAAGTAATTCTAGTCGTTCTCATTTCCTCTCTCTCTCTCTCTCTCTCATTTATCTCTCTCTCTCAAGAGTGTCTATTGGTACTAAGGAGATATACTCGTAATAACAAAAAAAGGAATGTAAGCACTTCGAAAATTGATGAGATATTTACTAAAAACACTACATTTGAGGGTGTATTACACAGAGGAATTATTCGAAAAAAATTATATTTCAAACTATATTCAAGAACAATTACTCTAACTGAAAAGAAAAAACAAGCTAGCACAAGTCAGACTTAAAATCCTTTTTAAGAACCATTTCACGTTTTTCTTTACAGTATTTCTTTTCCATGAACCGAAAGATTAATAATTTGCTCTGAAATGACTACCTTCTTACAAGGTTTGATGAAACGGATAAAATTGGCCGTATTTTTAAAATTTAAGTAATAGAAGACAAGTAAAGACACAATTTAAATTGGTTCTACTGCTATAAATAAAATGCAACAATAACAGAACAAGAGTTTACCTATTTTTTCGTCCTATGACTGCTACAAGAACATTACCTAAATATAGCTGATTCTACAATTATTAAACTGTAAATAATAACGGGGCACAACAAGAAATGAGCCAAAATTATAACGGCAAGAAAAGAAACTAAAACACAAAACCTCCGCGTCGACCAATTCAGCGATGAGCGATAGTTGGCGTTGCTGGAAACATGGAAGATGGGGACCCCTAAAAATACTTTAAAAGCTCAGTTTAAGAGAGAGAGATAATCCACTCCCACACAGTTATGTAGTTCTTCACTGGCCAAGTCGGCTTCTTGCTGTAATTATCAAGTAAATTTTCAATTAATGAACTTTGTAAGGTAGGCGCAACAATACAAAACCATGTTTGGATTAAGGCTTTCTTTTTATACTCTTAGTGCCGCAGTTCCGGTATGCTTCGTTCCCCATCCGGGTTACTACCACAAAAGATCATAAAACTCGTGAGCGGTCTTAAGCGATAAACAAGATCTAGGGCATTTGGCTTTTGAAAGGGATGTTAACTCCCGGGCATTCTGATACTTCTGTCTCCTCTGTGAAAAACAGCAGTCATTTTCATCGACTCGATTCCCAAAGATTCACAAGTAAACAACGGTAATCTAAGAAGATCAAGTAAGATCACATATATGTATGTATATATATATATATATATATATATATATATATATATATATATATATATATATATATATATATATATAAATATATATGTATATATATATATATATATACTCTCTCTATATATATATATATATATATATAGATGAAATTTTATCACATCACCGTGATTCATATACAAACATTAAGGTTCTATAAAATAATATATTTTATATATATTTTACCAAGAAGAAATTTTTAGTTGATAATAAGTTCGTCGTCCCGTGGGGTCAGACCAGCTTGAAGGACGAACTCAGGACTACATAACCACAAGACCAACAAGTATAATATATATATATATATATATATATATATATATATATATATATATATATATATATATATATATATATATATATATATATATATATATATATATATATATATATATATATATATATATATATATACATATTTGCATACACAGATGCAGCAAGAGAAGAGGCGAGGCTGTGCCACTACATATTTATATTTTAACAGTGATATATTAGTCATAAACATTTAAGCTCCAACACAGCTCAACACTTGGTACGCAGCATTCCTCCCAAGCAGACTGAAATCTTTCCTACCCTCTGCTTCCCACGACTCTCATAATCTCTCTGGAAAGACACGCTACCGCTTCCTTCGAAGCAGAGCCAGTTTTACCTGTTTCCATGTCGATTTTTCTCCCTCCAGGACTAATCGTCGTACATGATACCATTTTACCCGATGCATTCCTGTTTATATCTGATTTAATAAAATATCTTATAACGCTAATCATCTCTCCATAACTGGAGAACGGAAGGTGTGTCTATCAGCTATTTCTGTGCAACAGGGATAATCTCGGGTGGGAAAACTCACCACTGGCCCCTACGTAAGTCTGCAGAATGCGTTAATCCATCTCGGTCCGAGATTCTGGACGGTGTTTCGACCTTTGCTTATAATGCCATTTTTGACGACGTGCGTACCCTACTTTACTTTCAATTCACACCTTTTCTAGATTAATTTACGGCTACGGTTTGTGGCGTTCTAGAATTCAACTTACAAGAATAAAACGCCACACACATAAAGTGGTCTTCTTTCTTTAACTAGATTTATAAAATGATTGAGATTTTAAGATATGAACACGAAAGGGCAAATAACACCTAAAGGATACACATTAAGAGAAAAAATATATATGTAAATTTCAAAATCAGAAGCCCATTCATATAAAACTCCAACAGCACTCCTTGAATAGGTTAAAAGAATTTAATCAGATTTTTTAATATTCGAAAGTGCTGGAAGTTCAACAAATCACAATTGTGACGTAGTTTTCAGCTTGTGGAGTCGGGGCGGTCATTCTTTTTTTTTTTTTTTTTTTTTGAATTCAAGAAGTACAATAAGCTACCGGAGAGAAACAGAAATCTACATCCGAATGGACCTAAGTAAAATTCTAGATCAATTTCAAACTGCAACTAAAGTTAACGACAGCAAATGAGAAAATTCGTGTCGATTTCATCTCAGTGGGTGATCTGTTGGAAGACTTCTCTCAGCAATCAGATTAAAAGAATTTGGAGATTTTTACGAACGCCCCTCGAAAACGAAAACTAGAGAAATGTTGGTTGCGACCGCTAACCGCAGTTTTCACCCTAATAAACACTCTCTCGCCATTTCTAAGATGATTCCCTGGTATTTCGCTGATAATACGAAATTCATGTAAAAAGGCGCTGTTCTAAGGACTTTCTGACAAAAGTTACACACACACACATATGTATATGTGCGTGTGTGTGTATGAATACAGTTAACCATATCAATCTCATCCGCACACCCGTACGTCTGACAATGAATCAGTAGTTCCTAGAGAACAAAAATAGCTGCTCACTCCAGCCACCCCATAAATAGCCCCTATGTACAATAGGCGACTTCGGCGTTTCAGCTTCGAACATTATCCGTTGGGATAATCTTCGTCGTAGGCGCGCGCGGACATCTAATCTCCGTATAGTTATAACAGGTTTAGTAGAACTACAATTTGATTGTTGTATCCTTATGTATAATGTGTGACGCTATCGAGAGTTTACTACGATTTCAAAAACGACTTTTTTTTTACATGAAAGCAGCAATGATGGAAATCCGAAGCACATCAAGACAGCAAAATGAATATTTCTTCGATACGGGCGTCAGGAAACAAACGAAGGTCAGCTTGCGCATTCATCTTGGCAATCAACAACGAAACGTCAATACGCGCATCATTCAACATCCAACGTTTGTTCCGTTCACATCTGACTTAGGCACAGCACACACACCATACCCTCTACACCACATTCTCCTTCTTCCCCTGGGACCACTGCACACCCCTTACCAGCATGTCATCATAATCCCCACCAATTCTCCTCCAAAACCCCTCCACCAACAAAGGGAGGGATGCACCCCACCGACTTCGCTCTCCCCATTGCTACCGCCACCACACACCTTTAATAGCACAACACTTCGACATACAGACATACGAACACACACACACACACACATCCGGGAAGCTGTGCCCTCTAGGTAAAAATACTACCACAGCCTTAACAGGTGGATGCTGGGTTCCCCACAACCCCTCTATCCACTGCCACATTATGACCGACTGAATTACTCTCTCATTCCAACACATTTATAGAGCCACTTAGTATTCTCTCTCTCTCTCTCTCTCTCTCTCTCTCTCTCTCCTCACGTATTTCCTTGCCGACATCCTATTCCTTCTTTGCGTGTCTGTCCACCAACCATTCTTACTTACGCCCTCTGAGAAATGAACATACTTCCCCTCAGACGTTATGCAGAGACTCCAAAAGGCACAAGAATCATTTTTGTAATTTATAATCAGACCCTTTTGTTGTCGAAACGATTGCCTAATGGTACTGTTGTTTCACTCATAAGACGCATTGTTTTCTTTTTATAACTATATGTTTTGCAATCATGGAATTTTCCTAGTTCTTGTATTGTTATGCCGTTTTCTTGTTGGTATATTCACTTAAATAGAACTTAAAAAATTTACATACACAATTTTTATATATATATATATATATATATATATATATATATATATATATATATATATATATATATATATATATATATATATATATATATATATATATTACATTTATGGGTATGTATATATTTCTACCTGTTTGTACGCATTTGTGTCTATGAGCGACATTTTCCAATTTAGTTTCACACTCCTTATGTAGAGTTCAGTTCCCGCTCGTTCATTCTTTCTTTCATTCCATTCCAATGATTTTCCTCCTCCCAATCACCTTTTCAGTCCCAGTCATTCCCGAAAATTCCAACAGCATTTTTTGCCTTTTGTCTCCCTACACTTCCAAAAAAGAACCCAAAATCTTTCCATTTTATCCGTCACCATCCCAACCCACTCCATTTTTATCATTTTTTTTTTTTAACCCCATTGTTTCCCTTTTGATGTCACTTCTCT
The DNA here is from genome assembly GCF_040412425.1 of Macrobrachium rosenbergii. Lineage (NCBI taxonomy): Eukaryota > Metazoa > Arthropoda > Malacostraca > Decapoda > Palaemonidae > Macrobrachium > Macrobrachium rosenbergii. Next base: position 32,224,572 of record NC_089792.1, on the reverse strand, counting down.
GTTCTCTCCCTCCATATGACATTCTTCGACTTTCTGCACCCTCAGTGTCCTTGGCAGTGACGTCAACAAAGACTGTGTTTGCGCGCTCCCACGAACTTTCTTCATATGTTCCTTTAATAAATTTCCAAAATAAACCAGCTCTTACACACGGCCACCTTATCGAAAACCATCTCACATTGCTGTTGCTTTGTTCTCGGGCCGTCTTTTCTTCTGAATAAACCCCCAACTGCCATTACTTCTTGCTATCTCTGAGCTGTCTCTAGCTTCCTTTACACTTCACATATTCTCTCTCTCTCTCTCTCTCTCTCTCTCTCTCTCTCTCTCTCTCTCTCTCTCTCTCTCTCTCCTGAAACCTTGCCTTTCTGTTTTTATCTCGCTCCCTTCCAAATCTACGCAACCCCTGACTGCAGAGGTCAACCGTGAATACAAATCACTTCTCTGGCGGGCATCTCAAAAGCATCTGACCCAGACGCAGAATACTTATGTAAATCCCTATGCGTCAAAGAAAGAGGAATTTTCCTAAAATTTTCTACTTCTATAGAAAATATTGTCGTCCTGGTTTCTTTCGCTCCATAGCGATTCTATTCAGTATCAAAATAAAAACGGTTCAAGTGATTGACAAAATTATATATGTCAGAATTCACTAAGTGCCAAGGATATTTTCATAAGTTTGCGTAGGTAATAAATACTTAAAAATAAATCCACTGAATGTCTCTTGAATCAATCCATTGAATCTCTTGAACAAATACACCACTTGAATAAATATGCGACATAAATCAAAGGTATATATAAATTTCCTGGCATTTAGTCTTTTACCATTATAACACATTCAGCATCAACAATAGCAATGTAGTGGTTGCTAAACAAATACAAACAGAATACCCTATATATCAACTCTTGAGTTTCACAATTCAAGAAGAATAAAATACACGATTTTTCCACATGGACAATATTTACTGAATAAGGAGCATTAAAAATTGATTATGACAAAATCATGAAAACCTCAGAGACAAGTCATGTCGATTCTCTTTACTATCAAGGAGAATTTAAAGAAATTATAAAATACAGTACAAAAAATCCTAATAACTAGCTGATATATATACTGTGTATACACATATATATATATATATATATATATACATATATATATATATATATATATATATATATATATATTTTTTTACTCAGACTATTAGTAGACTGATATTTATTTACAGCTTGTTTTGAATCTTTTTTCTTAAATTTTCCATTCTTTTTAGAAGCTGAAGATTAATTTTACGTGGAAACCACACATATAAAAAACTACAGATTTGAACGGTGGCTTGTCACTTCGAGGTACATTTCGTATTTTACCTAAATAAAAATAACTGTAGTTTACAGCACACGACAAAATGATGAGACAAAATGATGAGACAAAGGTATGCGAGCACTTACGATGCGGTACAATGTAGTCATGATGGAGGTCATCCCATGTTTACAGCAGAGACTACACCAGCCCTCGCGTTCGTGCCGCTGTTCCACGAGGAAAACACATCAGAGCGCGGAGATAGTGGACAGACCCCCGTGCAGGGCAAGGCCATGAGCAGACAGCACCAGCGGCAGAAGGTAATCGACGAGGAGAGAGATGATGAGGAAAGAGGAGTGGAGAGGAAAGCCGTGAGGAAGGAGAGAGGAGAGGGAAGAGGGAGAAGAGAAGAGAGAAGAGAGAGGGTGTCAGTCGCTTTCACTGTATTTGTTTTGATTCTTTTTTCGTGACACTGTCGCAGCCTCCCTCCTCTCGCGGCGTCTGCATCTTGTTCCGTCTGTTACCCTTCGGCCTGGGTCCTCCACACCTACCTCTTCCCCGTCAATAACCGTGGCCACCGGTTGACACACTTATGCCAATGCCCTGCACCCAATACAACCTGTTCCAAAGGACACTCGGTGGGGGGTCTACCCACAACCCTTTCCGAACGAAACACGAAAACATAACAACAATACAAATGAAAAAAAAAAAAGGCTAGAGGTTCCTTATTGAAAGCGTTTATCGCAAGGCTGAATCAAGCACAGAGAACAATCCTATTTCACATGACGTCAAGAGCACCATGATCAAAATACGGACCTGGGGGCAGTGTCACCACCACACCACCGCTCCACCCAGCACAACGCCACCACCGCTCTATCACCGCGCGTCACAACTGAATGAATCTTCCTCGCTCACCATCGTCTCCACTCTCTCTCTCTCCCTCTCTCTCTCACTTTCGGCAGCGCGCAGGCCCAGTGAGGAACACCACTTCAAAATTTATGAAGACGAGCTTCAATGGACATAATCTGTCCTCTAAAAATAACGCTTAAAGAAGCACGCAAGATGCCTCCACCAAACAGTTCAACGACACATTTGCAGTTACCTATCCCTCGAAGCTAAGAATATGCGACGAAAAGTACGTTTGCGGGTTGAAAGAATGTGGCGCGTGCCTCCTCACCTGTTCGGGCAAAGGTTGCCTGATGTCGCCAGAGAGTGCATCTCTACGCTACGCTCTCTCTCTCTCTCTCTCTCTCTCTCTCTCTCTCTCTCCCTCTCTCTTTATCTTCAGTATCACCTGCAATCACTTCATGCAAGCCATTATTTGGTGCGTCTACAGAGCATACTTTCTCTGTCTTCACAAGGTTACTTCAGTGTCTCAGAACAAACAAAAAAGAAAAAAAATACACAAAGGAAAAGAGATGTTGTATTCTAAAGTCAGTGTCGTAACCAGGATAAGGCACTCTCCATCCTCACCCGACAAAATCCTTTCATTATCCTAATTGAATTTACGACAGTCAATTAATAATTACACCATTTAGGCAAAGACAAAAGAAAATCGGAATCATCTCAGGTACTTTGTTAATTGTTAAAGTGTGGATTAAGCGCATTTCGTTTCGAAACCGATAAAAAAAAAATTGCTGCTCATTTAAATAATGTTGGTAAGATTTTATTTCCCAAGCATATAGTAAAGCTTAACATGAGTTTATTTGTAAGTCTGTTTAGTTATTATAATAGCTAGAACAAAAATAAGGTCACATAATACGTTAACAAAATTGAGGAGTGAGATGCGTTTTGTTAATGAAGAAGATTTTGAATTAGGAAGAACTAAATCGTACTTGTGTTTGGATTCAGAAGTTGAAAGACTAACTAAGAGAGATAAAAGATCTGTTAATGTAAATGTTGCGGAAAGTGAAAAATTAATGAATAAAAATCATGGTCAGAGTCAAAGGATAGCATATAAGCAATTGGAGAGCTGAATGGCAGTGCTGGTAAGTGTGAGATACCGGTACCGGTCAGGGATATTGACTAAAAAGGTAATTTATATGAAGCGCACTTTGAGACAGTTCTTAATAGACCAGTCTCCCCAGAAGAGGATATACCGCCTGCTCAGGAATATATTTAAATATTGATGAAGGTGAGATCAGGCTGGAAGAAGTAGTTAAGGCAATAGAACATTAAAGAATTATAAGGCACCAGGAGAGGATGGGTTGCAGTGATCAGATCTTCATTGTTAGGCATTTAATGCAGCAAGCAAAATGAAATGAAAACTCCGCTAAGTCTTTGTTTGTTGATTTTGAAGAGGCCTTTGATAGTATTTCGAGACTGATGTGGTATTACGGAATACCGGAAAAGTTTATGAGGGTTATTATGAACATACATGAGGGCACATCTTGTAATGTGATGGCAGATGGTTGTCTGAGTGATCCATTTGAAGTTAAGTCTGGTGTGATTCAGGGTGGCATTCTGTCTCCCCTGTTGTTTGTTTTGGTCTTGGATTACGTTATGCGAAGGGTTAAAAGAAACGGATGCAGGTATACTCTGGGGAGAAAATTGGAAACTTCTTGACTTAGATTATGTTGATAATATAGTTTTGATCTGCGAGGGACCAGAAAAGATGCAGAGTGTGTTGGATTGTCTAGTGAGTGAAGGTCGAAAGGTTGGTTTGGTTATAAATAGTGGAAAAACTAAGATCATCAATATGAATACTGAAAATACACAGGATTGTCTAATTGAAGGCATGGGTGTAAAGCGAGTGGAAAAGTTAAAATATTTAGGTACTTATTTAGATAGGATGGTTCTCTGAGCACAGAATTTATGGAAAATATTAAAAAAGGGCTCATCAGCAATGGGAATGCTTAAAAAATGTTGGAATAATACTTAATTTTCTGTGCATACAAAACAAAATTTATAAGGTAATGGTTTTAGTAATTTGATTTATGGGCATGAGTCATGGTACAGTACAGTGACTTCGGATAATAAATCCTTAACATTTGAAGATAAAGATAAGATATCAACTCTGAAGAGATATAAGGCACCGTATTAGGTTCTCATTGGATGAAGGGACAGGATATTAAATAGTCATTATTAGAGAAGTAGAGGGTCAAAGGGGAGCCTGAGGACATATACAGAGTGTTATGTTAGGTTCTCATATATGGAAGTGGCTAGCCATATATATATAGAAGATATATATATATATATATATATATATATATATATATATATATATATATATATATACATATATATATATATATATATATATATATATATATATATATATATATATATATAATATTATGAGTGTGGTGAGCGCGCACCTTCCTTTCAGGATATACGAGCAACTTAGCTACATCAAACTTTATACAATAGCGATGCTGAAACCAAAAAAAAACGATCAAAGCCTGAAAGTTTTGACTCTTTCTTCCCGACATTTCCCACCCGTCCTTATTCACCACGAATACCTGTTATCATTTCTGACTACATCTTTAACTCAGAGAATTTTGTAATCCCATGGCCTTCCAGCAACAGAAATGAATGGAACGTTGTTAAGAGATAAGATTTCATCTACTCATCAAACACACGAATGTAGACATGAAACATCAGGCTAGGAGAGGCTCTAGTTGAGAAAAAAAGAAACGAACTGTTACATGAAACTGCACAAAACATATCTACACCAAAGTCTTTACATATCTGTAGTTCACACAGCTATAGGTAACTCACACCATTTAAGACTCACATCACACTGGACAGAGGCCAACTTGGTATGCAAAGCCATGAAAACCAAGTAATGCTCGATTTCCATGTTTGAACACTGCCCTTCTTACATATCGCATGCACAACGGACAGAGAGATGAAGTCTCACTGATTAATAAACGCCGGCCAGGACGTAAGCGAGGACGTAAGCGAGGACGTAAGCGAGTAACGTCTATCCACAATATGCAAAACCATTATTATACAAAAAGCGCAAGGTACGAAACATGCACACAAAACAAACACCACTTAATAATAATAATAATAATAATAATAATAATAATAATAATAATAATAATAATAATAATAAGAGAGAAGCAAATCCACAGTTATGCGTATGTACATATATTTAAAGATACATCAATATTGAAAAGGCGAACCGAACAAGTTCCCGAAAGCTATCTACAGTATATTGATTTATCTTTAAATATATGTACATATATATAATAACATGGATTTTACCTCTCCCATTTTAAAACTCGTGCTATTATGAGTATTTTTTAAATAATAATAATAATAATAATAATAATAATAATAATAATAATAATAATAATATTTCCCTATCAATATCTTTAAGTTCGATTGCAGTGGTAGGATAATTTAAATTTTATATCTAATCTACATTATAGGTTTATAATGCTAATTTCACCTCAAAAAAAAAATAAAGCCTTGGCTGAACACTAGACACAATTCTTCCAAGACACCAAAAACAATCGACAATTACAAAAGGTGACTTGACTTGCAGGAGGGGAAAGAGAAGAGGATTAACGGCTGAGGAAAGTTAGAGAGAGAGAGAGGCAGGGAAGAGACGAGATACTGTCATGAGGGTGGCGTAAGATCTACCCTTCAGGGTGGGGTGAAACAACACAAAGAGTGCGCAAGGTGAAACAAAGATAAGGGTTCGTTTTGTTTATCATCATTTTTGCCTTTCCCTTTGTCATATATGCAAAGAAAACAGACATATTCCGCTGTTTTTCCTAGTTTTCAAGGAGTACATCTTAGTTTAACCTGACCACTGAGCTGATTAACAGCTCTCCTAGGGCTGGCTCGAAGGATTAGATTTATTTTACGTGGCTAAGAACCAACTGGTTACCTAGCAACGGGACCTACAGCTTATTGTGGAATCCGAACCACATTGTGACGAGAAACGAATTTCTATCACCAGAAATAAATTCCTCTAATCCTTCATTGGCCGGTCGGAGAGTCGAACGCTGGGCCAACAGTCCTAGTTTTCAATTCACCGGGAGAGCACTAAGCTCCTTCTGTATGTGAACTAAAAATGACTGAGTTAAACCGATGATTATTTCATTTTTGCCATCTTGTTAATAGAAGATGTCAATTGTAGGTATAAACATCAAAGAATATTCATTGTTCAGTCCATTTTCTCGCTTGAAACCATTCGACCTATAAAGGAAGGAGACAGCTGGATGAACGAGCAGCAATTATAGCAAACTTTTACGAGCTGAACAGGCATTATGGGTGGAGAGCATTTCTACTGTAATACCTGCGCCCGACCGGCGTCCCACCAAGTCTTCCGTAGAACATTCCGATATATATGCTGAAGAAGGCATCGTCATGGTTCTTTCAAACGTAAATAGACTCCCGGCAAGATGAGTTTGTGAAACACGGATGCTCCCTAAGAAAACTATTTCTAATAACGGCATGATTAATGTCGCAAAGTCACAATACTTGGTGTCATTAGTGGAGTTTCCATTTCAGTATCAAATCTCTATCTATTCTAGTTTAAGAGCGATGACAAGTTTTACGTAATAATACATTTCAGTATCAAATCTCTACTTATCCTAGTTCAAGAGCGATGACAAGTTTTACGTAACAATAATGTACAGGACAGACTGGCGACATCCCTCCACGCACGTCTAAGCATCGTGGTCTACCTATGTATTTAGTTTAACTAAAGTATCTTGAAGCGTGAGATACCCACTAACAGACAAAACAGACAGACGGAGGGAAAAACAAGTGGATTTTTTGGAGTCTGGAACTATCAAGAGTTAAGTGCGCAGAATGCTGGAACTACACGAGCAAAGGGAATTTTTCATAAGTACATTTTTCAGGCTTAAGATGAATGTTTCACTATGCAAACGCGACTGGCCTGGTGTAAAAACAGGTCTACGTGAATAGAGCGCGTCCGTCGTTGCCTCGTAAATTTTTGAAAGGGAAAGAGTTAAGGGGGAAATTACGCGGCAATGCATTGGTAAACAGGCGAAGGATGGCGCGAGAATGCTGCAGAATGCAGAAATCTGTAAAGGGTTCCGAGTTGTCAGGTGAATGAGAGAAGAGGTCACTCGGGCTTCTCTGACCTTTCATTTTGGTGGTTAATGACGATTACGAAAAACCTCTGTGGGCGACAGACTGAGTTTTGGCGCAACTTTGAAGTGGCTTTCAATCTAAGCGGTTAGAGAATCGGGAGGACGAACGGGAATAACAGGATAGGTTTGACTTTTGTGCAATGAGGCAGCTAACCACAAGTTAGTATTATACCTTAGTTTAACCAGACCACTGAGCTGATTAACAGCTCTCCTGGGAGCTGGCCGAAGAGAACTTATTACGTGGCTAGAACCAATTGGTTACCTAGCGACGGGACCTACAACATTGTGTGGAATCCACATTATAGCGAAAATAATTTCTATCACCAGAAATAAAGTCTCTAATTCTTCATTGGCCGGCCAGACTCGAACTCTGGGCAGTGCAAGCCTTTGACTCGTCAACGAGGAAAGCTAACTTCAAAACCACCATATCTACGAAACTGTTGATAATAAATTATTACATTTTACGCAACATGACTTACATAGACGATATATATAATAATACTTTCACAAATTTCTTTCAATCAAAATCTAAATTGGAGGTCGTTTTTTACTCATGCACGGAATTTCACTTTAATTTTTGTAAACGCCTCAGGCTATTCAGATCTTACGTCACTGTAAAGCTGACATGGAATTTTATAAAACCTTCATTTTTCTTCTTCTCCTCACATGATATGACAATGAAAAATGCGATCAGGCTATTTTTCTGTTTCAGGGATAAAGACTAGGACACTATTTTACCTACACAATTCAGTTTGTACACCAACAACATGATTTCACCATTGCGCCATTCAATGACGATTCCTTGTCGTATCAATCCAAATTTTTGTCCGTACTCCTCTGGGAATCTGGTCGATCTTATGACACCTCTTGGTTATATGTCCAAAGTGCACTGACTTTCTTATAAAAGAAATTTACCTTTTGCTGTAGCTTTAATCTGAGGACCGCGCCCATCCACCTTTTAATTTTGTTTGTATCTACTAAAGACAATTTAAATCGGGACGATAGGCAGCCGATCGGCTACAGCCTACTAACGCCAAATCAAAGTCTTCAAAAGGCATCATTAACTTACCCATATGAAGAATGGGAAAAAGCACGTTAAACGAAGAAGAAGAAGAAGAAGAAAGAAGAAAGAAGAAGATAACGGTTTCATTAATACTCTTCCAAATCCGAATCGACAATAAGGATTCAAATAAATTTTCTTTATGTCACGCTCATTATTATCATCATTCACATACGTAAACTTGAGACGACCCTATTACGGAATGATGTTTGCAGTCTTTCTAAACGGAGATTATCCAATCTTAAATTTATTTCAGGTTTGAGAACGGTGTACAAATTTAATACAGTCTCTGCAAAATCTGATCAAAGGTCAACTATCTTACCTATGAGGTCACGTAATCTCTGCACAATTTTAATTTTACTGAAAATGTTTGAGTCCCACAATAGCCAACCTCGCCTCTTACCCCAAACACACACACACACACACACACACATACTTGGCCAACACCATCTCTCTCATCCTCCCGGCCCCCATTAAGAGCAACAATAGCTCTCAGGATTGCAGTCGAGGTGCCCAAGTTCGATCCTTCAACCGGAGTATGGGCGTGTTTTCTTGAAAAATCCAGGGCGCCTCTGCTGATTTAGAAAAGTGACTGACGTGATGATAATCAAACGAGTAAAAAAAAAAAAGCGCCGAAGTTTCTTCCGGCGCAATCAGTTTCCTGTACAGGCGCATGTGCTGTATGAAACTCTCAGCCATAACCGTTGAAACTCTCCAGCCGCGGCCCACGAAACTCCAGCCACGGCCCGGTGGTGGTCTGTGTTGTCGGTGACATATAGCGGTGCCGGAAGCACGATCATGGCTAACTTTAACCTTAAATAAAATACAAAAACTACCGAGGCTAGAGGACTGTAATTTGGTAAGTTTGATGATTGGATGGTGAGTGATCAACAAAACAATTTGCAGCCCTCTAGCCTCAGTAGTTTTGAAGACCTGAGGGCAGACGGGCAGACAAAAAGCCACCTCAACAGTTTTCTTTTACAGAAAACTAAAAACAGGTGGGTCTCCACAAGACATAAACATGGATTTTCTTCACCATGTGTTTTTCCACTTCGGATGGGATGGCGCCAAGAAGGCAGACCCTGAGGCTCTCAGCAAACCATATCCTAAAGAAAATCTCACATTGCGACGAAACGAACGACCAGATTAAGCGATGAATTAAAATGAGTCGAGATATGACCAGCAGCATCAGTAACGAGCCTGGATCGAGTTGTATCAAAACGAGTTCATCACACGGCACTAGGCTTCCGAAGACATGACGGATACAGATCATTAGGGCTTAAGTGGCCTGCAGCATTTTGCCGAACCCAATTACCATAACAAGCACCTCGGTTCTTTATGCAAACACTGACGACACCTCAGAGTGATGCGCAAGGAGATACAACTATTCGTTGTACTCGGAGGGCGGACCTCTTCCCAACCCGTTTTAGTTAATGGCACCTAATGACTACCCTTAGGGTTAAGGCACGGGCGAAATATATTTAAATAATGGTTACTTAGTAGACGGTTTGAGACAATGAACGTAAAGTTATGATTAACCGTACGTGACAAACAATCAGCCAGTGAAGGTGAGGTGAAGGAGGGCTCAACAATATATGAGGAACGCATGGACGTACGGAGTGATGGGTGTTATCACAGCTTTTCATGACTGAACACTTAACAAAAAGACTGAGAGAGAGAGAGAGAGAGAGAGAGAGAGAGAGAGAGAGAGAGAGAGACAAGAGAGAGAGAGCAATTAAAGAACCCCCTCTCAAATCTTAGCATAATTAGAAAATCCTTTTGAGAGCTCAACGTAAAACCCAATATGAAAACTTAAAAAGCCCAAAGCAGCATAATGATGCCAAATCCACTTTGGCTCCTCTAATTCGAGATAATAGCTCCCATTTGGGAAGCACTATGTATATTTGCCGTTTGCAGCCATTACAGAGATACTGCTTATTATTTCTTTTTTTTCTTCTCATATTTAAGAGTTTCTCATTCAAAATATTCCCCTCGTGGCCATTCCACTTCCTAATGATGACAATGCATCCTCAAAACCCGCCCAGAACTTCAATTACCGCCCAAATTGGGCGGCTTAAATGATTCTCATATTTGCTTTCCGATTCATTAACACAGGTTACAGTAATTACCTTAGCCGTGCCTCTCGCATAAAAGATATCGACTTGGACATTTCATGCAAGGGAGTAATTGTTTTCTCCCTGTAATTCCCACAATTGCATCAAAACTTTTGGGGAGATAATTACATTTCCAAATTCGTAACTCTGAAAGAAACACACTCCTGTCAAGCTCGAGCAGTGATTTTAATGTATCATGTAAGTAACAGAGAAGAAACGACTGAGGACCCAAACGCCTTTCGTGATTTATTTCAGCTTTTTGATTCTTTTTTTTTTTTTTATTAAATGTGAACAACCACACACTACATGAATCAAACTGATCGCTTCTCATTGCCGGTTTATTTCATCTTGAAATTCAGTTAAAGTGTTGTTTGTTCTACCTCGTAAGAAGCTGAACATCATCTCTCAGCCTAGACGAGATCAGAGAGAGCTGATCACCACAACGAAGTTTGTAAAACATGTAAATTTGGAAATTTCATTGTAGTATAAAGACGAATCATTGGAGATGTTATTTAGGTTTACTCATCCAAAGAACAAAAGTTGCAGTTTTTCATGGCAACCATAGGTAGCTATCACAACAGATCTTTGCTCAATGATGTTTTTGCATTTATTGAGGTTCTTGACACGGTGCGATATATCGCGAAGGCTTTCCATACACATACACACACACTCTCCTCTCCTCCTTCGTCGTACAATGATAATGGATTTACATAACGGAACTGGACATTTTCGTTAATAAGTCCATACGTGGTACTTAACTGTTATTCACCTCAAAACGAAAGGGAAAATTATCTTGTAAAACTTATCTCAAACATGAAAAAATAAACTTCCCAAGTAAAGAGTGACGTTTGTTCTTTATTACAAATGCAAGTCTCCTCAACTAAATTATAAGAGGAAAATTATACTGTTACCGCTAGCAGTAACTAAAAAAAAACATCAAATAAAACTGAAATGCAAAGAAAATAAACATGTTATATTAAAATACTTAAATCAGCCACGAAGATAACGTACGGAAGAAAACAAGCTCGAATTTACAAGCAGTTTAATAGACAAATCTTAATAGCCTGTGTTTCCAATTAAACGGAAAAGAATGTCAAAAACAAAAAACAAAAAAAAAATTAGAGAACAAAAATATACCAGAGAACAAGATGGGGCGATACCATTCCAAGAAAAAACACAGAGAAAAATCTTTTCACGGTAGAGAAGAATTCCAAGAAAATGGAATTTACTTACGATAGCAACGATATGATTTAGTAACCTTTTAGGCTGAACAGGTAAAAAGGTGGAGTGTCTTGGAAAGCTTTTTAAAAAACACTGACATATTCAATATATGTCATAAGATATAGTCTGCATTAGTGTGGTTGGTTGCCTACACACAAATTCTTTAGTTAGTTCCAAGAATAGCATCCCTCGTTATTATTTGTTTTAATGATGTGCCTTCCTTGATTGCATAACTCTGAGGATGAATAGGGGATAAGACTTCTATCTAGATTTTCTTCTGAGTTACTCCAATCAATGGTGAAAGTGTTTTTTTCTTGGAATGGTTATTACCTTCAAACTACGAATAAACTATACAATATAACACAAGGAAAATAAAGACACAGTTATGCAAAGAGAGAGAGAGAGAGAGAGAGAGAGAGAGAGAGAGAGAGAGAGAGAGAGAGAGAGAGAATGGCGACATCAAATCTCTCCATAAGAAAATCACTCGTTCGTCCCAAGACTTCCTTACTTCAGCTGACGGATCAGTGCAATCGCATTTTAATCGTATTTCAGTCACAGACAGATACATCTTATCAGTTCTGAGTCTTAAGAGATAAGTGAGCCAATCCTAGGACCAATTCCCCTTGCAATCTGGGTCAAAAAAAAAGAAAAGAAAAGAAAAAGAAAGTGAGCTATTCTCCTTCCGATTCAATCTTTATACGGATGTGGACGAAGAAAAACGTGGGACCAGGATTTAAGGCCCGAATGAACACGTGCGCGCACGCACACACACATACACACAAAGTATATATGTATATATATATGTATACAAATTATATATATGCATATTCATATACATATACATATATATATATATATATATATATATATATATATATATATATATATATATATATATATATATATATATATATATATATTATACGTCTCCCTTGTTTTATAGAATTTTAACCAAAGGTTCAAGATTCATAGAGTCGTGCATCTTGTGCTCCAAGCGATTTTATTTAATTTTGTTAAAATAGGAAGAAAAACATTGCAAAGACTGACTTTCTACTATTCATGCAGAATTCAAGAAATTTTCTCGTAATTTATGTTTACAAAATAAATATAAAAACAATTAGCAGGTTATTTTAATGTGTCATATTCTTCTTTCTGGAGTTTTAATTACACTTCGCGTATAACGTTTGTAAAGAACTGCGTGATCTGCAGTCGCATCGGGAATTCCTTCTAATTTCCTTAGAAATAGTTTTGCAACGCATCCATATTTCACATATCTTCGCAACGGTGTCTCATCTTATGGTATTTTCTACTCCGTATTTTTTTTTTTTCAACTAATAAGCAGTTTTTCACCATATATGGACTATACTTACTATCTTTCATATTTAATTTTGGATAATACACTCGTTAGGTTTACGTACGGAATCTGTGTTGAATTTACTGTAATTACTATTTAGATCAATAATTTCAGGTTTTACATCAAGCAAGGAACTTTCATTGACCCGGCCATATACAAGCCGCACAGCCTAACAACTACATAATTTACAAAAATGTCACTATGATCGAATTAGATAGAAACGGGGGAAAGAAAATGCAGAAATGACCTTAGTTAAAGTTAAAAGAAAGGTGACGGGAAAACACTGAAGTCACTGGGCCAGGACTGAAGTGAAAAATTCGATAAAGATGCCCTTTCGTTCTGAAGCACTCACGTGGTACCAATCGAGGTAAGGCATTTCTTCCGGTAATCTTCGCCTATGGACATCGTTGGGTAGGCTCAGGACCCACTAGACAGGTCGGCCAGGCAATGGCGTCACACTGGCTCATCACAGGCAGGACCTGGGTAGGCTTAGGGCGATATCGCAGCCTGGAGGCTCGAGGTTAATTCACAGCGATCAAGCACGTTGTTGTTTGCAAATTTCTGTATTTGAAAGAAAATGATTGAGTGTAAACAAAGAAATAGGCCGGGTACTTTTCAGAGCAACATGGTCTCACTCGCCATTCTTTCTTGAAAGTTCATGCTAAATGTGGGGGTTGTTTGGGGGTTGGGGGGGGGCAGCAAATCTAGAAGCAGGAGAGATCGAAAGTCATTCTCGACAAAGATGACAAAATTTCATGTTCATTATCTCTAGAAACCTAGCAAAATCCATGAACTGAAACAACAAAATGCAAAAAAAAAAAAAAAAACAAATGCTGAATGGCAAAAAACATTTCCACCGAAGTGCAACGGAGTAAACTATTTTGTTCCAGTATTCCTGTACACTTGTCGTTTTCCTTTCCAACAACACAAGTTATTCAATAATGTTCTTCGATTGATCAAGGAAAATATTAACTCATTTCTCCTTTTTTTCAGGCGTGAGAAAAGAGGCGAATGACATCACCAAAAACGAATGGATCCTTTCTCTTTACAGTATGTCCTCGGTGGGTTTACATGTTCCCCACCTTAATTCGGTATTCGCTGCTTCAATTAATTAAAGAAACTGGACTTCTAGCTCTACATACATGCCTACCTACAGAAAGAGAGAGAGAGAGAGAGAGAGAGAGAGAGAGAGAGAGAGAGAGAGAGAGAGAGAGAGGTGTGGGTTTAGAAGTTTTGAAATCTGAAAGGCTATCACTCAAAGAGAAGTGAACAAGAAATGGAGAGTGTCCAGTTTTGGTTTTCTAACAAGCTATCATCCCGAGAGATTACAAAATTATGGTTCCCGAAAAAGCAATCCTTCCAAAGACATCTATTCCCTTGGTAAAGAGTCATTCCCTTCCCCGTAAAACGTACATCAAAACCAGTCTCTTCGCTTGAAATATGGATCCATTAATTCCACAGGAATGATACATTACGGGAGCAATCACAACAATACACAGAGTATCCATTCAAACGGATGTGGATGAAGGCATAATACACAATCAGGAATTTCATCGGACAAAACAAGATGAAATGCAGAACGTTGAACGCTGAGGATGGTGGGAAAAAGATGATGAGTTATCTTTAAAAAGATTTCTGAAATAATTTTGTGATTTCAGCGATGGTAAAATTATACAGGGTTATCCGTCTAAAAATATGAAGGATCCACACGAACAGCTTCCCAACCTTATGAAGTTGTTAACAAGATAAACAGCATAGTTTAAAAAAAAAAAAAAAAACGAATATTCTAAAAATACACAGCTTACACGTTCTCCAAAGAAAACGCACATTAATCAATAAGAAAACACGCAGATTCAATGAGGTTCAATCCTTTATAACAGCAATTTCCACGAAGGAAAATCTTGGATCCCAGACCTCCCTTCATGTTTCGACATCATCAATTATGGATTATCTATTTCATCAAGAAAGTCTAATGAAAACTGATTTTTGATCCTCATGACAAGAGAAGCTCATTAGTCTGTCTGTAAGTCTATTGCACCGTTAGCATTTTTAATATAAGTAAATCAGCACATGGTTTATTTAAAGAAATTATGGGAAATAATTTCAACCAGAGTGGGTATTATTATTATTATTATCATCAATTATGGATTATAGGGGGAGGAAACCTATTTGGCGGAGTTTCCCAAGAACGGCGTTGAGGATGAGGATGAAGCGTTTGATCTCGGATGCCGATTTGCTCGTACCTGCCATGGGGATCCTCTGAGTCTCCTGGCTGCCGTGGGAGACAGGTTTCAGGATGTTGAAGCAAGAGGCGTAGGCGGCGGTGGTCTGGTCAACAACAAAGCCCCCTCAGCAGGACCCTTGAAGAAGACCAACGTGGATACTTGCCCCCGTCCGAGGACCGTTGACCACCGCACGTTTTCTAATTTTTATCTTTAATCGTGCCAGGCTGACCAGAGGATAGCAAGAAAAGAATTTATTGACCAAATTACCGACCAATACGCCTCTTGGAAGCATTGTTACGTTGGGAAGGAGAAAACCAACACTCAACATTACGCAAGAAACCTTTCTCCCCCGGCAGCCAGGAGACATGCACCAGGCGAGTAGCGTACGAGCAAATCAAAATTCGGCATCCGAGGATCGAAATTCTTCTCTTCATCCTCAGCACTACAACGCCGCTCGCACGCAAGGAAAAAGAACTTTCACATGCCCAGGCAGCCAGTATAATTCAGCACCGATTATCTATTATTATTATTATTATTATTATTATTATTATTATTATTATTATTATTATTAGGCTGATTAACAAGACCACCAAGGCAAACATGAACGTAATGGCGCAAAGGAAATGTGGTTTTCAAAAGTTGGGATCGGATACGAAAATGACGCAAATCTCAAAAAAGCGCCAGAGTCAAAATGACTTCTAATATGAATGAGTGGAATCCCATTTCTGAAAACATGTACGACAGACCATTATATGGCGATTACTTATTAAAATTAGATTACAAAATATTCAGTACACAAACTGATAAAAAATTACAGACTGTTTCGTACAAAATCAAAATGGGCTGAGTATACAAATGTACCAGCAAATGTCGTCACTGGGAAAAAATGAATAATGTATAGTAAAAGTCGAACACATTGGGAAGATTGTCTTGGACACAGTATTCTTGCCCAGTTCATACACTCGCATACAGAAAGAAAGCAAAAGCTACTCCTGGTTTTTCTAAAAAAAAGTATAATGATTAGATATGCCATTCTTATTTCATCTGCTGTTTTCCTGTAAATAAACGCTGGAAATGACGCTCCAACTCAAATGAGTTTTAATCTCTACCTATTTAACAAAAACCCATAGAACTTTACTCTTATTTCCATTTTCCTCGATACAGAAATCGTACCAATGTTCCGGAATCGATTTAAAACATCGTCTCCCATCAATCATTTCATTTTCTTAAATATTCAAGGACAGACAATCCCTTCAAGGGTAAGAAACTATAAAACTGACCGATTTTCCAAGCAAAGAATTTTCTAACCTCCGTCTTGATATAACATAACGCATTATTTACTTTTAGTGAGAAACGTTTAATTAGCAGAAATAGTGTCAGTTCCGACAAAACGACAACACACACACACGCACAATCGATATCACGTTAAATGAAGCCGTATTTCCAAGCGTAAAATTCTGATTTTTGTTTTTGCTTCTAGAATCTTTCATGGGAGGCCAAAATTGCAAGAAGAAATTCTGTTTTGTCTGAGAGAGAGAGAGAGAGAGAGAGAGAGAGAGAGAGAGAGAGAGAGAGAGAGAGAGAGAGACATTCAAGGATGCCTAATGTAAACGGCTAACATCAAAGATAGAGCTTAGCAAGGCCTCTATTCTCCGTAATCCTTTCGATATGACAAAGTCTCGGGTGAACAGTTATTAACGTTGTATTAAATCCCAATCTGTTAATGTGTCGCACCCATTATGTTGTATCACTCTCTTTATGGATCGGCCATATACACACTCCTCTAAGAAGGTGTCGTAAAGTCAAGGTATAGTTGACAATTTTGTCGTGACATCTATGTAATTTATTTCACGAAATGTTTTGCCAATAGGCCCTGGGCACCGTAATAAAATAACTGAATTCACCTTTAAAATATCTCTTAAAAATGAAAAGGATAGATTTTAAAAACTTCATCTTTCTTTTCAGTGGCAATCTCAAATTATTTATATTAATAATGGCATATATATATATTATATACATATTATATATATACACATAAATGTAATGTAAGTATGTGTATGTATGTATAAAATGCATGTGTGTGTTTTCAACATTAAATCATTTCTGCTGGGATAGGTGTGGCTCCAGAGCTGAATCGTACATGAATCCCTTTGTGCAGTAAGACCTCTGCACATTAAATGCTCCATACGCAGACACAATAGCTGTCGACGAAATTAAGAGAGTCATTCACAGTTGTCTATCGCGGATTACCAGACTATTTTATATATATATATATATGTATATATATATATATATATACATATATATATATGCATATTTATATTATCTATTTATATATTTATATATATATATGCTCTACCTATATATATATATATATATATATATATATATATATATATATATATATATATATATATATATATATAATTTTATCACATCATCGTGACATTTTATACACAAACATTAAACTACAAATTTCATTTAGTATCCAATTTGCTCTACCTCGGAAGAGGTTATTGTAGCTGACAAGTATCATTGGTAGTCTCGTGGGAGAACACTCGCCACTGAATTCCGAGAGAGTTACCGTCGGTGGTTCGAGTCCATCAGGTGACTATCATATCAATTATAATTCCTCCCTTTGGACTTTTTCCGCGGTTGAGCAAATTGGATATTAAATGAAATTTAGAACTTAATGTTTGTGTATTATATATATAATATATATATATATATATATACATATACATATATATATATATATATATATATATATATATATATATATATATATATATATATATATATATATATATATATATATATATATATATATTCATTATATACGGAAGTCACGTTCAACTATGAATTAATATATATATATATATAAATATGTATATATATATATATATATATACAGTATACATTTCATTCTTATATAACTTTTATATATATATTATATATCAAACTTTATATTATATATATATAATGTTTCATCCATCTGACGCAACTGTAATTTAGCAGTTAAAATATGTCATGAAAATATTTCTGTACTTTGTCTTTTGAATCACC
>NC_089792.1:32188670-32201170 GCF_040412425.1 Macrobrachium rosenbergii | reverse complement strand
TTCCTTCTCTTCCAAGGAATCCCTTCATATAAAACACAACTTTCCATTCAACTGTGAAAAGTGGTTATATCGACGTCCTAAAGCGTAGTTCCTCATTTGACGGGTGGGTACCGTTCTCAGCTAGCACCCTGCTAGCCCGCGTTCAGTTCTCCGACCGGCCAATGAAAATTTGAGAATTTATTTCTGGTGATAGAAATTCATTTCTCGTCATAATGTAGTTCGGACTCCACATTAAACTGTAGGTCCCGTTGCTAGGTAACCAAATGGTTCTTAGCCACGTAAAATAAGTCTAATCCTTCGGGCCAGCCCTAGGAGAGCTGTTAATCTGCTCAGTGGTCTGGTTAAACTAAGGTATACTTAAACTTGACGTCCTAAAGCAACAGAAAATGGGTTTCCCCTTTTCCATCCAAATCGTTGCTTTCAAACTCCTCAGAGCGCAACATTAATCATATTCCCTTTTAATGATTTCCATACAAAGGCGATGGGGAAGTGCAAACTAATTTGGATTGATGTCATAACGTAGGAGGGCGTGCACGGGAGGGTGAAAATTATCCTGTAAAAAATTCAAAGGCACAGGCATAAATCTGCCCTCCTGGCTAAGAGTACAGGTTTACATATACAGTATACAATCATACATACACACATACACAATACAAAAACACAAACAGATGGACAGCTATGCTGACATATCAGCCACACACAAACACACACACACATTCATACAGTACGTGTTTGTAACCATACGCCTTTTATCCACAGAGAACGTGGTTCCAGATGGTTCTTTTCAAATATATTGTGAGGATTTTAAGGCGTCCCCGCTCTTTTCCACAACTGAAGCTCCACCTCAGTTAACTAACTACCTAGTTCAAAACACTATTCATGTCACATCATTACAAATTTAACTAGTGGAAAAGGTCTATAGCATTCCAGTTCTGTTGGGGACCTAACCCAGCCATAACAGCTGCCCCCGCCGAAATTTAATATGAAATATAAAAGATGGTGATAGACATTCTGTGGTACTATATTAGAATTTAGGCCTTTCGGAAAATGACATGAAGATATGTAGGCCTAACTCAACCTCGTTATTACCCTGGAAGGAATGCTCGGGGGATCCAACGTTTATAGAAGTACGTCTTACGTCCTATGAATTAGTAATGAGCTGAGCAAGGCCACTCGGCGGCTTGCAAGACGAAAAAGGGTAAATTTTATGATTGTCTCAAAATCTTTCCTACTTATTCCAAGAGTTTAGTGTTACATTATATTCAAAGACTGCGGTACTGACGAAATGATGTTTGAGTGCTAGTGTAAACAAGTAGCAAACTATAGAAGTGCGTGTGCAAGCTTCTCTCTCTCTCTCTCTCTCTCTCTCTCTCTCTCTCTCTCTCTCTCTCTCAAACAAACAAACAAACAGCCAAACTCTTATACAAATACGCACACACACACACAGAAAATGTTTACAGCAAGGTCTTCGATTTACAGCGTAGTGTAAATCTATCTTAACTTCTGTGTCAAGGGCTAAAAGACATAGAATTTACAGCACAGAAAATCTATCGTTTTTCAAGTACTAACAGACATTACGTTCCATATACACTTGGGGGTCCAAATATGTTTTATAAAAGTTTTTGTGAAGTAAAGGACACACTTCTAAGAAAACCCTCTATTTCTGCACGTGGAATTTATTTGTTCTAACTGTTTGCTTGAGCAAAAGAAAATATCACTGTAAAAGATTATGCTCTTTCGAATACAAAATCAAAACAACAGAAAATATCTTCACACTTCAGTGTAAAAAGAGACAAAACTCCATTTACGATAAGGGCTCTAGTGTTGTTTACCTTGGCTCTGATAGCTCAGTAAATAATTCACCCCATAAACAAGGGGCGCGGAAAAAGCAATATGAGATATACGAGGCGCTGCCACCTTGGAAGACCCAACCAGCAAAACCTCCCATAAAGGTGAGTCTTTCTCCTGGCCGAGGAAAATAAAGAGTGATCGAAATCTTTAAAGCTCGACTTTACGACTTCGGCGTTTCATGCCACCCTATGCTTTGCGGGGAAGGATACGTCCACTGATACACATCACTCTGCCAACAACGGAATAACCGGATGATACTTTACGAAGATTTGGCTCACGAGGCACCCAAAAGGTACATATGAGAAAACCACAAATAAATCAGAAACTGAAACGCCAGTACAGGAGTGGATAGGAGGCAGAACGGAGAATTACAACAGCGACATGTTGGACACATCCCGTCAAATTATAACCAACTAGTCACGCAACACAAAATATGAACGATTCCCTTCCAGCCAAGATGATTTGCAAGTGTTACTTTCACAGTGGTTTAACCTATTACAAGTTCCTCATTGGACGGGTTAGTATCGTTCTCGGGTAGCACCCTGCTGGCCCGCGTTCGATTCTCTGACCGGTCAATGAAGAATCAGAGAAATTTATTTCTGGTGATAGAAATTAATGTCTCGTTATAATGTGGTTCGGATTCCACAATAAGCTGTAGTTCCCGTTTCTAGGTAACCAATCGATTCTTAGCCACGTAAACTAAATCTAATCCTTCGGGCCAGCCCTAGGAGAGCCGTTATTCAGTTCAGTGGTCTGGTTAAACTAAGGTATACTTAACTTAACCTATTACTCCGAAGTTCAGAGAAATCGCTGCCCTAAAAATGCCAACTTATTCAAAAGATTATGCCCATACCTCCACAACTGACTTGAGGTTCACGTAAGCATAAAAGCCTTATTGGCTGAAGAAAAAAGTAGATGTGAATGAACGACTACAATTGGGAGGTCGTAGAATTACTAATAGTTCTAAGTAGTTCTTTTAAAATAGACAAAAAATACCACCTCTCTCTAAACAAAGGGGAGAGAGGGGGATAGAGAGCTAACTAAAGTGGTTAAAAGTATTTTCAAATGTACACAAAACCAATATTTCTGAAAAAAGAAACCTTACAAATAGCAAATAGCAGCAAAGTTTACTGCTTAAACACACATTATATACACACTATATATATATATATATATATATATATATATATATATATATATATATATATATATATATATATATATATATATATATATATAATATATAAATTTATATATATATATGTATATATATATATATAAAATCATGGTGCAATTTAAAATACTACAATGTTATCTACTGATGTCATTATGTCTTTTTTAAAAACAAATGAAAATAACAAAGAATAAAATTAATACACAACGTTACATACTATCTATATTATATATACAGAAAATGTGTTTGCGCGCGCGCGCGCGCATGTCTGTTTACCTCTGGCTCAAAGATCCCAATTATTTTGCAGCATAATAAGATGTGTTACCCTTGCGCCTAACCTCAGTGGAACATATAACAAAATCCTAAACAAATACTTTCCTGTTAAGAAAGCAATCTTAGTATTAGGGCGGGTACAGGGACGGGGTGGGGGAGAGATGTAACGAGGACGAGGCCAAATTATGCCAGAAGCAACAGCGTCGCGTCGTCACAGAGTATTGCAGCTCAACAAAAGAATTGTCACCCCGCACGAATGGAAGAGCTGGTGCCTGGGTTCACGTACCCGACAGGATTAAAAAACCAGCAGTATCAACAACCCATCCGCCAACTAGACTTTACCCGTTTCCGCAACGAAGGTTCTTGTTATCCAGTCTTGGAGAAATAAAATTTTGGGAAAATTAATCATCCACCACGCTACCTCAAGAAAGGGAGACGTTTTTATTCGCAGGTGGCGGAGAAATGTTCGACATGGCGTGTGACGGTGATTTCCCAAAATTAATCTGCACAAGCATCATCGCCTGAATATTAAAGTTGGGCTGCTTTCTCATGGGAAGTATGAGAAAGCATTCCGACGGCTTTCTAATCCTGCCTCACATGTTATCAACATTTGAAGACTGGTATCAGCAGTAAATAAGTGAAAAATGAGCCGAAGTTTCTTCAGCGTAATCGAGTTTTCTGTACAGCGTATAATCAAGGCCACCGAAAACAGATCTATCTTTCGGTGGTCTCGATGCTCTTCGCTGTATGAGCCGCAGCCCATGAAACTTTAACCACGGCCCGGTGGTGGCCTGTCTTATATCGTTGCCACATGCACGATTATGGCTAACTTTAACCTTAAATAAAATAAAAACTACTGAGGCTAGACGACTGCAATTTGGCTTGTTTGATGACTGGACGGTAGATGTTCAACATACCAATTTGCAGCCCTCTAGCCTCAGTAGTTTTTAGGATATGAGGGCAGACGGACAGACAGGGCCGGCACTATAACTAGTTTTATTTTACAGAAAACTAAAAGCTGCCCTACAATTTTTCTTTAAAGCACTACTCACTCAAATAACAGCATATAACATCCACAAAAGAAGAAAATGGTTCGACTTACAGTGTTTATCTATACTGTCAAGGTTCGTTTCAGTGCTTAAGGAGACGTTAGTAATAACCGAAATCTGAGTTTTATGAGTAGGTGGGCCATTTCCAAGCCTTTAGCTTGAATGAGCAAACATGTCCCCTATATGACAAGAAACCAAACTGATTAATAAAAAGAATACTTCTTGATATTCAATAACGATACGGCAATAATCATAATCACCGAATCGAATGAAGTTAAAAAAGAAATTCTTACCTTTCTTGCTGACCTGACCTAGAAGGGTCTCCGTGCAACTTCTGAGTCTCATCAAATAATGACGCATTTCTACCAAGCACCAGGTACCCAGTGAACTCAACCTTACAAAATTTCAGCGTAAGTGATAAGCGCTGGAACGTTCGTGACGAAAACCCACTGACCAATATTTGAACGCAATTTAATCGTCATCATCTTTACATCATTCCTATTATTATAATCACTGCAGTTTGCCGCTCAACGTCAGATCACCAAGGGTAAGAAAAACTGGGTCTTGTCAGTGGCCACCATGGATGACCACCGAAATGTGGCATCGCCGTTAGCGCAAGTTGCTTGAACGTCCGTAGGGCAGGAAACCAAAGGCATACAATAGAAACCACCCACTAAAAGGGGGAAAAGAGGCGCAGGTGGCAAAAATTATTTCTTGTCAAGACTGCTCAAAATGGTATCGGCCCACATTATAGACCAGATGTGTGAGAGAGAGAGAGAGAGAGAGAGAGAGAGAGAGAGAGAGAGATTCTCTCATTCTTCCATTACCGATGCCAATAAAGGAAAATAAGAAACGCCCACAGAACTACGCCTCGGCAAAGGCAATAAAAAAGCCTCAAGAATCAATTGAAGTCGAAATGAATCATTTGCATTCAGCTGAGGCAGAAATGGGCAGAAATTATGATAATGGCTCTGTTGCCCGAAGTCTTATCAAGGATAAGCGCAGAACTGCACCGTCGTCTTCACCATGGAAATCCGTTCTGGTCGTCTTGAATGTTAAGGTCTCGTCTCGGTATTATAAGCCTTCTGTATTTATGAAAAAAATTAACCAGCATTATCACTTCAGCGCAAATATTTCTAACACAAGGTAAATATTTACGGCCGTATATGAGTTATCATAATACGATAAACTTCCACAACCAACTGCGTCAGCATAACAAAATCAGTTTCATCAGGTAACAAGTAGAGTAGAAGCAATCGAGTTTTCTATACAGCAGCTACAGCGTATAATCAATGCCACCGAAAATCTGTCTTTTGATGGTCTCGGTATAACGCTGTATGAGCCGCGGCCCATGAAACTTTAACCACAGCCCCGTGGTGGCCTATCTATCGTTGCCAGACGCACGATTATAGCTAACTTTAACCTTAAATAAAATTAAAAAATATACTGAGGCTAGAAGGCTGCAATTTGGTATGTTTGATGATTTGAGGGTGGATAATCAACATAACAATTTGCAGTCCTCTAGCCTCAGTAGTTTTTAAGATCTGAGAGCGGACAGAAAAAGTGGGGGCGGACAGACAAAGCCGGCACAATAGTTTTCTTTTACAGAAAACTAAAAATTGTAACTAGACAATACTTTCCATTTCAAAGCATTCAGCGTACTATGCAGTGAAGAATTTCACCGGATAAAGTTAATTAAATGTGCTAACTGCAATATTTCTCTATTTCAATGACACACCAATTGACTGACTAATCCATTACCGAAGAGGGAATCAGGATGGTTGGCAGAGCAAGTTTACCTTCAGTGCACTTATTAAAATTCGTTTCTTAATATGACATCTTTATACGTGTACTCTGCATTTCACCATTTTTCATCTGTATTACTAGAACAGATAAAATACGAAAGGAGTATGAGGACAAACCCAACAGCTAGATTACTAAGCACACAAAACAGATTACCTTACCAATTTCTTATGTATCGATAAAACTAACTGGCAAGGTGATGTTAAGTTAGAACCATTCTATATAGTAAATATATCACCAGTTCATTAAGACCTACTTAAAAGGATTATACAGCAGAATAACCTTTAAGATCTACCGTTAAGTATCTGTCTTGGACAGTCCTCAGAAACCAGATTACTTCTCAGGGACGGTACTCTAAAATCGGTTTATATTTATCAAGGACAATAATCGAAACTCGAGTACTTCTCAAGGACAGTCCTCAGGAAACTGAGTCCTTCCCAAGGGCAGTAATCAAAAACAGGTCCTTCTAATATGCCCGTAGGGGTGTAGGGAATATATCCCTGTAACTTAAGGTCAAGTAGATGTACCCAAAAACTCAAGTTTGAATTCAACAATATTTTCAAGTACCAGACTTGTAACTTCGCGGACACCAAATTTAATTAATATGTTCAACACAACGATGGTAGTCTGATAAACCAGATCAAGCAATATTGGCCTAATCAGTCCTTGAAAGGGTGACCACAAAGAAATACCTTTCGGAGCCATCCCCTCCACAGGACACGGAGTGTAGATAAAAAAAAAAAAAAAAAAAAGAGAGAGAGTAAGGACTACATAGCAATTTTGAAGAGTTCAAACTTATCATGATATTAAATGTGTAATCACCTTTTCACAACAACACGTACTTAGGTATGTGAAGGTACCGGATTTTCATTTGTTTTAACGTTCTGTAAACCCGAGATGAGTACAAGATTGTAAAACGAGAGAGGGAGAAAAAAAGGTAAGACTTCTGCGTCTGCGACTGAACTTCAATAAAAAAAATAAAAGAAAGTAAATAAGAGGCTAAATCGAAAGCTAAACAACAAGCCGGAATACTAGCGACACCATAATCCAGTGTCACCAAAGGAACAATGGAGACCAGCTATAACCAAAACTTCACAAAGAGAAACATTTCTACGACAAAACTTACATTCAGCCTTGAAGATACCCGATTATGACAAGATTAAGAAAAGAGTCAATAGTAATTAGAAGAGAAGCACACCGCTTATCGAGAATTAATCACAGACGCTCTTCACGAAATTAATTGATTGGGCTAATAATAGACAGCCTACAACGTTGATAAACCGTCACGGCTCCTCCTCACATCCCTCGCCTTTAATTCTTCACTTTGATTATTACGTAACATTGATGAGTATATCAAACAACTTTTTTATCTGTTATCTTTTATATATATATATATATATATATATATATTATATAATTTTATTATATATATATATATATATATATATATATATATATATATATATATATATATATATATATATATATATACGTACAGTGTTTCCATTGTATGTCTTTTCCCCTTTAGAGATGAAACCTCAATAACTACTTGCCTTCCGGTTATCAAAGTTTTATTAGGATGAGCCTGCCAGCCCCTAACAAGGGCGAGTCTCTTGAAAAAAATAAGCCGCATCCCCATTCATACTTTAACGGCTGATTCATTGGTAAATTATAGCCAAACCAGAAAAAATGCAGTGTGGAATCTAGGTGAGATGCTTAGGTTACAGCAGTCATTTCCTTTAGTTGAAACAAATAAAGTCTTAACTGTTCTTCAAGTTTACCGTGTTTCATCATCATGTTTAAGTGGAAATTAACGCACAAACTTTACAATCACGCGAAGACATGCAAACATATTTGAAATCTTACGGCATCTACAAAAGAAATTGTTTCTGGGACAATACTTTGGTGACGAGCCCATATTCTTTCCTCAACATTGCTCACAGCTACATCCAATGTTCATGCATCTTGCAATGTGCACGGTCCTTTAATTTCGTCGGTGGTCTCATTTCGATGCAAATGGTATAATTAAAAAATCTCTTCTGAACCATGAGTGCACCTCAAATCTTTGTTAGCCTCTTCTCTTTGCTAAACAGCTAATATCTATTTGTGGCCATAAAACACGACTTTGGATGTGGTTGTTAAGAATCACTTGAGAGAGTGCTATCAATACCCTAACAGCGAAGCTTGTGTCAGACTTCAGTTGTAGACGTCGACATTAGGTTACCTATGTCAGTATTTTAGTAACTCGATCTCTTACATCACCGTTCCTTCTTTTCTTACAGATTTGGATAATCGTACTTCTCCATTTTTACTAACCATCTCCTACTCCTAACGAAAATAATTTGTTCAACGATATCCTCGAATGTTTTTCTGTTGTTTTCCTGTTTACAGTCCTATGATAAATATTCCTTTTCCCACAATTTCCTATGGGGCTATACAAATCTATAATAGCATTTACTATGGCCTCACATACCTTCAATAATCACATAAATCATAGAGAATACTGAGCACTGGCAAACAAGCAGTGCCCTTCTTTCATGCACCATAGAAATGAGGAATGACAAAATCCTAATAGAGCAAAAAAAAAAAAAAAAAAATAGTATAAGGAAACCAATAAACAAAAGCTGCTTGTAAAGAACAGCATACTTCCAGAAGAGCCAATCCACACATATGATTCTCTCTCTCTCTCTCTCTCTCTCTCTCTCTCTCTCTCTCTCTCTCTCTCTCTTACCTACTGTGCGTCTATTTGTCGGTCTCTCCCTCTTTAATCATCCATGCTCCAAATCTGAATTAATGTTAATCAGATGGAATTATTCGCTTGACTAACCAGGATGGGAAATCAAAGACTGAGAGGAGGTAGTTCAACCTTTCCTCCTTTTTCCACGAACTACGACTGAAATATGAAAATAATCAACCAACCTCCGTATTTAAAAAATTATATATATATATATATATATATATATATATATATATATATATATATATATATATATATATATATATATATATATTTTACTCAAATAAATTCTCAGATGAAAACGTAGAATTCCGGTCATTCTCAAGAAAATAAAACATTCTCAAACCTGTATCAGCCTCCTTCCCCTTATCTCTTATATCATCTGTAATTTCCTGAAACGTCAATCAATCTCCAATCCATTTGTCCATCCACTTCCCAAGGGAGAGTTAGGGCTTAAAAAAAAAAGCTGAGTCGAAAAAACGAAAATTATGCAAAGTACGAGGCAACCGTTCATCTGTGAGGACGCGGACATTTGCCAATTGATTTATTAGCCGAATGGTGATTTTTCCTGAGAGAGAGAGAGAGAGAGAGAGAGAGAGAGAGAGAGAGAGAGAGAGAGAGAGAGAGAGAGAATTTTTTCCCGGAAAGGATTTTCAATTTTAATTCTCGCGGAAGGAATCGCCAAATGGTTTTATGCTTTTCTAAATATCATGATTGCTTGTTTGTGATTTATTAATCGATCCGCCTGATTCTGGTAGGTCACAAACATTTAACATGAGAAGCTGGTTACATCGAGCACCATAAAACAACAGAATAACCCAAGTAAACAATACACAATAAATTAGCGCTGAACACAGCATTCAAAATACTTCTATGATTACCAACAAAACACCTGTAACGTAAGTTCAAAGCTGTGAAAATAAGTCACCAACCAGCTGAATTTGCCAAACAAGTGTCACCGCTAATATAAATAAATTCATTCTTTAGGAGTGTCTACTGGTTTTTACTGGATATATTCTCTACAAACCCTTCAGAGATAAACGCACCTACCAGGCCAAAATGTGGGCAAAGTCGGGCGTTGAATTTCCATATTCTCACAATTTACACGAAAACTGTTTTTTTTTTTTTGACCGAGACGGAGAGAAGGTTAATGGATTTCATCCTTTATAGACAATTGGGTTCATTTGAGTTTTCCTGGTCCAAGATAATGTTTTTATTGTGTTAACAGCTATTAATTTTATTTTTTTTATGTGAGTGAATGCCAGTAGATCTTTTCTTTTAGCTCAGAACAAGAAAACAAGAAAAGGAAAAGGAAGAAATAATAGCTTAACAAAGAAGAAACGGTGGACGTTATCTCCCGAAGGAAGATAAAAAAAAAAATCCGGAAAAACAGAAAGAAGCAAATTCTGAAGCTTGGAAGTAAAAGTAAAGAAAGCCACTGAATCGTGTAATCCAATCGTTACTGATCTGTACACATACCTCTAATTTACTCTTAATAACTTTTAATAATTCACTTAAGAGCCAAATATATCAAATCTATTCGTTTAGTGTTAGTTCCTGATCACCCAACGAGCAGCTCACTCACTCACACTTTCAGTACTTATTTCCCCCCAGTCCAACACTTGAATTACTCTAAACCAGCTAATTTTGTTGCTTTTTTTTCCATTGGGGCGAACCATTATACAATATTTCATACAGCTACAGCTATGTTTATTTCGTAAGCTACAGCTATGTTATTTCGTAAGCTACAGCTATGTTTATTTCATAAGCTACAGCTATATTTATATCATAAGCTACAGCTATGTTTATTTCATATAGCTACAGCTATGTTGATTCATATAGCTACAGCTACGTTTATTTCATATAGATACAGCTATGTTTATTTCGTATAGCTACAGCTATGTTTATTTCATATAGCTACAGCTATTTTTTATTTCATACAGCTACAGCTATGTTTATTTCATATAGCTACAGCTAAGTTTATTTCATATAGTTACAGCTATGTTTATTTCACATAGCTACAGCTATGTTTATTTCATATAGCTACAGCTATGTTTATTTCATAAGCTACAGCTATGTTTACTTCATATAGCTACAGCTAAGCTTACTTCATAAGCTACAGCTATGTTTACTTCATATAGCTACAGCTATGTTTATTTCATACAGCTACAGCTATGTTTATTTCATAAGTTTGTGACGCTGCCAGTGTGCCCCTCCAAACATTTCATCTGTTTTTCCGTAACATGCCCCCGCAGGATCATATACGACACTTTCCAAGTAACTGCAAGTAATCTCTAGCGCTACCAAAGATACCCTTTATGGCCGCTATAGGGCGACGAAGAGCAAACAACCAAATATCCAGCGCAATTATCGGATTCCGAGTGGGGCTGATAGATACGGAAGAAATCCTATCATGGTGGATGAGTGGTAGTGATGGTCGTTGGGGACGGTGGGGATCAGGAGAGTGGAAGTTCCAAGGTCATAGACCCCTTGCGTAAATAAATATTTTCCCACTTTTTGAATCTCCAAAAAATCAGACTACGGAGGGGTACTCCATTGATGCTGGAACGTGTCCATAAAGTCTGGTTCCTACCAAGGCGGCTGATGATAAATTACACTATTCTTAACCTAATTCCAAGGATATTTTTATTTGGGAAATCTTTGTTTAATCGAACGACATTGCATCTGTTCTGGTAGTCCTGACCGTTCAGGCGATCTCTTGAAATCACTGACTTCACTAAGATAATTTCCCAAAAAGGCAAATCTCTGAAGACAAGAAAATTTCCTGGGTACCGATCTACCATTACTATGAATTATGGAAAAATTGGACAGATTTTAACAGAAAAATTTAATTTGATCCTAAATACACTGGGTATCTTCCCTCTTCTTCACAGTTATTATAATTTTCCAACACAGAATTCTGTCGCATTCTCCTCATACCCTTTGCACGGCCTTCATTAACAAGAAATGCTTCCCATTTTTCAAGTTATATCATTTCCCCACTTTCCGAGTTTTCATTAATCACTGTAGCTGAATTAAGCATTTGGTCATTAATCAGCAGCATTATAATAACTATTTCTCTCTCCATCTCATTAACATCCATTTCCTTTCTGTACACAAAATGTGCTAAAACTATTCATTATGAACAGCCGTTAAAATTACAGTCAGTCTAACGAACAGCATAATTCCACACTTTTGAATATAGATAAATATGTATGCATGGGAGTTTGTACACAAACTCGTATAGTGAAGAGAAATTACAATTACACACTAAGGTGTTTTTCCTAAAAACAGGCTATATTACTTTTACGTGGCAATTTATTCGTCCGAAGAGCATAAACTATAACCAGAGTGGCGTACGAAGGCAGCCATTGATCGAAGCAGGACTTCCCTACTGCCACCATCTCTTTCTGATGAATTATTATCTAGTGCCCGTATGCGTTGTGTACTTGAACGCCCTAAATTCACATTTCCACCAAACCGTTCCACCCCGAGGTAATTGATATGTGGCTTGGCTTTAACTCAATTAGATTTACGTGGGCTGCAGGATTTTCCTATTTCAGTCGTGAACCCGGCTCTTATAGTATCTGAGTTTCAGTCTCTGAGATTTACA